>NC_083877.1:31656352-31961723 GCF_032452875.1 Bos javanicus | reverse complement strand
TAATCATGTGTCCATCTTTCTCTGAAATAGGGCCATCATGCTTCATGTCAGAATTTAGCATGTAAGTAAAATTCATAGCGCTTCAAATCTCACTTGAAAATATTTGTGTGGAGAGAACAGAATGACTGATCTTATTATTACTAACAAAGTCAGATTTTCTCAAATGTTCATTTTTAGCCTTGAAATAGGAAAATCAGTATTAAGACATTTATAAAATCAATGATGACCACATAGAGTCCTTGCCTTCCAAATCAACAATAATACAGTGCTCTTACTTAAGAGAGTTGCCGCACACTGTAATGTACCAATGTTATCTATTTCTCATCAATTTTTACAGTTTCTACTGATTAAATATATATTGACTCATAAACTATTACCATCGCATCAATTGTCACCAGATGCAAGCATATGTCATTTAAAGGTATTAACTATCATATAAAAATGGCAGCTTGGTTGTTTAGAAGGCCTAATCCGGTACTAGTCATTCCCCAATTTTCCTAATGCATTAGCAATCTCTCAGAAAATGCTATCATTTCTGTACTAATCTGCAGCCAAAGGAGAGGAAACATCTTTAAACAGTGATTTATTTCCTTTGGTTAAACATTGCTATATATTCATGGTAAATAACAGATTTATTGATATGGAGAAAATGTGTCAGTGGGTTAAAATTTTCCATATTACTAGAAGATGGAAGTTAAGGTCAGCTAAATAAGCTAAGCTCAACAGAAATATCCATTAAAAATTCAAATGAATACAAATTGCTACTATATAAAACTTATGCCATCAATATCATCATCTATAAAAATGACTATCACTTTTGCATCACACTCCTTCTAGATGCTGTATCAGGAATGCTTTTTTTTTTTCATAAAGAACACTCTTTTTTTTTTATAAAGGGCCACATCACTAAAGTCTGAATGAGTTACACCTCAAATATTTTAAGTTGCTAACAGAATCGACTCAAGTCTGGAGACATTTAAAAACCACCTTGCTCTAGAAATTAAAAAAAAAGAATAAAAAACATGCTTTGCTAGGAGGAGGAGAGACATCTATTCTATATGTTAACTATCCTATCCGATTGTGTAGACACTGCCTAGACTATTAAAACCTGCTAGAAACTGATAGGCAATTGTTCAATGGCTGACTGGTGGCACACAGCAGACAGAAGCTATGAGAGAAGCCATCCTTACATGGAGCACTTGCTGCTACTGCAACAGTTAATGCTCACAGTACCGAGTCATCTTTAATGCAAACACACATTTTCTGCCTTGCTTCTATGTTTTCTATTATAATGCAACATGAAAACAGTGTACATTTCATTCCATCCCTATGAGGTTTGCATAAGCAGTTCCAAGTCAGACTAAATATTGTATTGCTCTTATTACAGTGGATAAATATTTTAAAGTTTAGGAATTAAATATTTTATTTTTTCAGTATGCTCTCTGCAACTATTAAGAACTTTTTACAGCTTCTTCATTCATGGGAAGTCTTTAGGGTTTCCTTTTTAAATGTAAGACTATTATTTGTTTCCCCAAACAGAAGCAGATAAGAGTTAACAAATAAGTTCAATAAATCACTTCGTCCTTAGTGTTAATAAGAACAGTATGCTTCTCCATATAAAGAAGGACTTCTAGAAGGCATGTATCTTTTAATATAATAAAAGTTTGCTAACAACAAAAATGAGTCAAGTAAATGTTACATCTTTAGGTATACAATCTCTCTCCTCATTTTTGTAACAGCATGGGTTGTCTTGCCATAAATCTCTGTACTTGACACAGGTATTATTTCTCACACTAAATTAAGACAACACATCTAAAGAAGAGCATGTCCTGAGCTGTTTGGTTGAAATTTCCCACAAAATAAGAGATCAAGAAGCTGTTTACTCATTTATTTTAAAAGAAACAGACTAATTAAGTTAACTGATTTATTAATACATGAAGCTCTCGGTCCAATTATTAAAAGTACAAAGAGACCAGGGAACAATTTAAATGTCTACTATACCTCAAAATCTTTTTTTTTTTTAAGGTTAATTATAATTCTAAGCAGAGCCACTCTACACAGGCCCCTTAGGTTTTATGTAGGTTTAAATAAAATAACAACAATAACATTACCTCATTGGCTAGCTCCAGGAGCACTGGGGCAGCTCCATTTTTCCTCACTCCATTCAGATACCTAGATAAGACAAAGCCAAGTGGTAAGGCAGTGACAAGAAAAGGCCAGCATGGACTTGTCAGCATCCCCTGTGTGTACATGTTTTTTCTGGGCAAATGCCACACTCAGCTCTAGTTCAAGTACGCTGTCACGGGAAAGCACTGAAGGGAAAAGAATAACAAAAACAGCTCACCTCAAAACCACTGTTCACCTCAAAACCACTGGCCACTAACTAAGCGAAGTCAGGGGCAGGAGGTCTGAGCATAGTCATCTTCCTTGTTTTTTCCTCCTAATGTGTAAGGTGAATACAGAGGTGATTTTGAAAAGAACTAACCCTATTACCCTGGCATTATCTATGCCATAACCACTTCATGGGAAGGAAATAAGTTTACTCGTGAAAAAAGTATCCATGCAAGCATATCATCTTTTGATTTACTTTTAGTTCATAGGGTTGGTTGGCACCTGATTAGGGAAAAAGAATGGAACAGACTTTTCATCAGTGGGTCACCAACCCTTTAACAGGCAACACAAGCCATCATCTTATCTGCTCTAGATTTCTGTCATTACCTCTAGCTCTCCTCGTCCCCTAACGCTACGAAAACAAAACAAAACAAAACAAAAAAACAAAAAAGTCCCCAAATTCATCCCAGACATGGATGCCAGAGTGATTTTTTTAGGACAAAAATTTGAACATATCATTCTCCTTCTTAAAACATTTCAAAAGCCCCACACAAAAATCTCAAAATTAAATTATAATCACTTAAAAATTCTTGTAAGGTTCTTTGTAATCTGGTTCCTACCTACTCTCTTCAGCCAGCCTCGTCTCTAGCCACTGTTTGCCACTCTGACCTTTCACCTGGATAACTCAGAATCCACCTTGCACATCACCTTTTTCATCCACCACAGGACTATGTGAAGTGTCCCTCAAAGTGCAATCGAGGAGCACCCTGTTCCTCTCTCCATCACTTAGCCCAGAACGCTCTATCTGCTGAGTTACTCGTCCACCTCAGACACATCCCAACTGTAAGGCTGAAAGCCTCATGAGGGTAGAACACTTTCATTTTATTCAGTTTACTATGTGTAGCACAGTTCTTGGCTTATAATAGGTAATTATATTGCAATACATATTTTTCTTTAATAAATGAGTAATTAATTAAAAACATTTTAGACAAGAAAATAGAATTAAGTATGAACATTTTCTCTACAGTGTACTGTTTGATTGAATAAATTAATAACATTTGTTCGATAGTAAAAATCAAAGTCGACAGATGAGGTCTTCTTTGTAACTGCCAGGAGAAAATACTAAATTAAATTATACTATTTTACATGTATGTTTATAAAGATGTATAATTTCCAATAAACAAAGTGGAATAAAGTCAAATTATTTAAGGTGGGTAAAAATCTCAGGATCATTACAACTTCAAAGTAATTCTAATAAATCCATTTTCATCTGTTGGCTCTTCCTTAGAAAAATTGTTTAGGAGTCTAACTGGGAAATAAGTACTTTCATTTCATCAAGATCAAAGGAAAAACAAAACAAAAATAAAAACTAACAAGGCAAGTGTGGTTAAGAGAAAGATCCTTGGGAAGTAGGTCAGCTAAGACCTTCACAATCAACTTACAGAATTTCCATTGCACTGATAGGCCTGCTCAAGAAACAACCAATCAGTTCCATCAAATTAGAGCAACTAACCAGATGCTTAACTAATCCATTAAGCATTCTGATTCTGGGTCAGGGTATTTAAACCTATAATAGGATATCTTTACAACTCTCCACTTAACATTCACTTATCCCATAAACATTTTGAGAGCTGACTAGTTGTCAGACCTTATTCCAGGTTCTGAAGAAGCAGCAGGGAGCAAAACTTTAGCTCCTACCATCACAGACATTATACTGCATGGAAAGACAGAGAAACAAATATATAGAATAATGACATATGCTACAATATAAGTTGGGTTTCCCGGGTGGCTCAGACGGTAAAGAATCTGCCTGTGATGCAGGGGATGCAAATTCGATACCTGGGTTGGAAAGATTCCCCTGGAGAAAGGAATGGCAACCCACTCCAGTATTCTTGCCTGGAGAATTCCATGGACAGAGGAACCTGGCAGGCTAGTCTATGGGGTTGCCAAGAGTTGGACATGACTGACTAACACTCTCACAATATAAATTAGATGGGCTGGTCAGGAAGTCACTCTCTAAGGAAGTGACACTGAAGTAGAAACAGACAAAAAGGAAAGCAGCAAGCCATCAGAGGAAGGATATTCCCAACAAGAAAACAGTAGGTGCAAATGTCAGGAACGGGCCTGGGCTATCTGAGGGCCAGGAAAGGCTCTACTGCCACCAGAGCAGAACCTCTTCTCAGAGGTTGATCTGGAAAGAATCAAAGAGGACAGCTAGACCCCAGTTCATGTGGCCTGTGCCAGAAAACTGTCATCTTGAATCCAAATTATATGGCTTTACATAAATGCTGCATCAATCACTATCCTGGTAATAACCAATAGGATACTTCCATTAAGTTTAAAGAAACAGGAGCTGGTCAAACAACAATAGATGACACAGACTAAATGTCATCCTTCAGTTTGCCACAGGAGGACTAACAAATGTGTAACTTGTAGGTGAAACCATCCTTAAAAGACCTTCACAGAAGGTCCATTTTATGACTTTTTTTTAGTGTGAAAGAGCTGTTAGCATCTAAGATTAAAAACAATATGTACTGATTTTAAACATAAAGCAAAATTATCTAATCTTTAATATTTGTATAACAATTATTATGGGAAAACTTCAAAAACTACCAAAATTCTTCACTAAGCTTACATCTGAACACCACCTTTGTTGATCCCATATCGAAAAATCTCTGGAACCCATCTCCATGTCTGCAGCTATTTTCCCAGAGAACAAAGTAGCTGAGGACAGGTACTTGTGGTTCTTATACTTGGTTCCTAGCACAGTAGATGGGACACATTGAGTGCAAAGAAAACAGAGCTAATTAAACAAAAAAGTGGTTCAAATTTTCAGAAACTATTTGTATCATTTGATGTCAATATCATATTTGAACTAACCTTTTTTCCCATGTGAACACCTGAATAAAATCTAATTGGTCTGATTCTTCAAAGCTAATAAAGGTGGCCCCTCGGACAGTATGAGTTGAGAGAAGGGAGGTGATGAGAAACAATGCTTCTTCTAAACTTTGCTACTGATGAGGATACATGCAAATCTGACCAAGTTGTGAGTGTGTGTGTGTATGTGTACACCCACACGTGCATATAAGCCCGTTTGCACCGATCTAGAGAAATCTAAATAAATTTTACCAAGTATGTTTCCTGTTTAGAACTAAAATACCATCATACAGTGGGAAAGAATAGAAGGCTGTTTTCAATGTGAACACTCAAGCTGTGTCTATACACGCACAACATGAAGAACTGAGGATATTTCCTCAGTAATTCAAAGGGAAAATATTTTCTACTGGTGTCTGGATAATTTGAAATTTCAGTTGACCACAATGGAATCACACTGTGGACTATATGGTCTTAAATACAGACTTCAAATTCTGAATTGAGATCATCTCAATACTAGCAAGAATACAGAGACACAGGAATTCTCTGATACTGCTAGTGGAAATGAAACCATTACAACCTTTCTAGGCTGTAATTACATTATTTCTAGTTTGTATTACATTACAATAAAATCTTATGTTTTCATTATTTGCACCAGTAATTCCATCTACAGAAATATTGAGAAACTAATCCAAAATGCAAAGACTTAAGCACCATAATATTTATCAAAGCATTATTTATATCAGAAAAGTGGAAACATATATGTGCGACAGAAGAATGTTTCAATGAACTTTGAAACCTTCAGATGATGATGTATCAAAATGTTTACAAAAAGCTTTCTTCAAAACAATACTATGTTATACACACTTTTCCAAGTATAAAGTTCAGAATTCACAGCTGCATATATAGTATGACCTCATCTACGTAAAAATGGATTGACAGAAGCCCGAGAAGAAAAATACCAGTGGTTATCTACGGATGCCACAATTACAGGCAATTCATTCATTTCTTTTTTATACCATTACACATATGCTTAATTTTCACAATAGGCAAGTATTACTTTTATAAAAAAAAAAATAAGTTGGTAAGATTGTCAAACTGCTTAAGCATGTTTTGATATAATTTTGCCTTTATGCTAATCAGCTGGAAAACAAAAATCTTTTTGGGCCAATTTACCACACAGAATACAGAGACATTCAACCTGCACATTTAGAAGAAGAGGCCCATGAGGTCAAATCATCTGAGAAGTAACAACAAAGCCTGTCTCCAAGCACAAGGTGTGGGGCAAAAAGTAAGGAAGTAGGGTAATAAAGTAAGAAACGAGTCAGACTGCTTTCCTATTAGTCTGTCCATTACAGCCTAACTTCAAGTTTTTTTTCAAACATCGTGACTCCACAAAATTGAGATTCTTGTATTTAACTAAATTTAAAGAAACACAAATATGTTTCTGCATTTTCATTATTACCCACTCAACTGTTCCTTGAGTAACCATACTTAAAGGAAAGATTTTTGTTTCTGGCCTAAACTATCCAGATAACCCAATAAAGCATGTTCATACTTTAGAAATCAAATATACTCTTTAATGAACCTAACTTTTTGTAAAGTAGTATTTAGAGATCTTAGGAATCATCTAATTAAAATAGACTTCATACAATGAAAAAAAAAATGATTATTAGAGGGCAGCCCCATGGCCTGTTAGCAGATCTCCAAATTTTTAGAAAATGCTCTGTTCTCCTTTGTTGATGTTAACAGGGCCTTAAAGTCTGGATATAGAACCATACTTTTATATGAAAGCCTAAGACTATAAGTTTTATATAAGAATATACTTTTTGACACATGAACCACTTTTCAGTCTTTCTGTGGAGGGTCTGTTTGCCAAAGCAGTTGCTGGTTTCATGGCATTTTATGGGCCGTTCTCAATTTTATATGTATGATTTAGGTGATGAGTTTAATTTAGATGTTAATTTCACTGAGGAGATTATGACTTTTGAATAAGTCAATTCAAACTTTATAAACACTTCTTGGAGAGTAATTCTCCGAGACATAAAAGTGTCTGTGTGTGTTGGGGGGTAGGGGGTGGCCTGCAGGTATGGTGTGTATGCATGTATATTCCTTTAACAGACATTTCCACTCAAAACAGAACATATCTTTACCGCATTTGGCATAGTGAATACTTTTTTCAAAGCCTAACTTGAATAACTTTTCAATAAACATTTCTCAATTCTTTAAAAATATGACTTTACAGAAACACAATTCTAATATTTTATCTGTATATTCACTTAATTCATAGAATTTTCATGCATAAAAATCATTCATCTAAAGTCAGTGGTATCATTCTCACCATAGAAAGACTGCTCTGTCAATCTTAAGTATAATAATTTTAGATTATATTTCAAACAGTTTTCCTTTCCAATATGTCCCTAAAATACTTCAGAAAGCAACCAACAATTTCTAATTCAAACCATTATTATTTACCATTATAAGTTATTCACTCATATTACAAAGATAAGTTTTTAAAATTTTTTTTTTAAAAAGGAGCTATTTTAAACACTCTTTTTGTTTCAGAACAAGAAAGGTTGGGAACTATAATAAATTAGGCTGAAATTCAAAGATTTCCTTTTAAAATATAAACCCCTCTTAAAATCTGACAGTTGTACATTATTATATATCTCCATTTGTCCTCACTTGATATATACCTTTTTTTTGCATTTCTAAAATGGCTAACCAATACCTACCATGCAAAATACAACTGGACCAAAATTCAACCTTACTTTCTAATATATTTTTCAACTTGCTGATTTACATGAGAAATAAAAATTGGCTTGAGAACGTTCACATATACACATAGATATACGTATGCATGAACATATGCATCTATGAAAGATATGCACTTACAGTATATTTCAAGCATCCAACGGGGATTTTCTAATATTGTACCTTGTTTCTTACATACTAAAGATTTCACACACATGTAAATTAAGATAGTCTCACCATATTCTTTAAATCTACACAACATAGTATTTGAGAAATTTTAAAAATATACTTTAAGTCTTAAATAACTGACTTAAAACAAAACGTCTTGGAATGTTACATAGAAAATCAATTTATTAACTTAATTTATTCATAATTATTATTACAATTAATAGGTATTATGATACCCTCTAGTGGGGCAGGCAGGTCATACCTCTGGTAATAACTTTCAATCGCTTCTGAAGTATGATGTTTGGCATGTGTTCTCTTAATATGTTTCTGAAACAAAATAAAAAAGATCTTTATGTTGTGTCACAGATCAGGTTCAAGAACAAAAATGACATATTTCTTGATCCCCACGTCTAACAAAAAGGGCAAACCGAATAGTAGTTTGGGGATTTGGGTGGCAGCGGATATTTTTTCCCTTCTACTCTATGAACCTATGCATTTAAATCTCTATTGCATGGCTGGGATGTCTCCAGTCTGTACCGCAAGGTACAGTATATATGTAAAAGCCAACAGGGTCATAGTAATTGAATCTAAATAAGTTTGCTTAGGGTTGTAGAGGGCAGAGAAAAACTTGTTCCCTCTTTCAACCTTTGTATTAATTTTCCCTCAATTCAATTCCATCTAAGTCCTCTGCAGTCTAGTTTTACAATCCAATTGCCATTTTTAACCAGGAAGAACATTGCTTAAAAACAACTTATTTGAAAACTACAAAAAGTAATTCCGTAGAGACTTGCCACTTGACTGACACCTGTCATCTCATGATAAATGACTCCATTTTCTGCCTCTCTTGCCTTCTGCCACTCCAGCAATGGTCATTTATCATCATCTCTGTCAGCAATGGAAAGCGGCACTGACAGTGCAAGTCAGCAAACATTTAGCACATGGAACCACGCAACACGGGGAAATTATTATTGTCAGAATAATAATGGTTTAGCATAATTTATTACAGGTCCACCAAATAAGCAAAGGCTAGATGTTATTAGACAGATGGATGGGTAGGCTTGGCAGGCCTCCACTGAGACGCAGGCGGTGCTTGATGTGGAAAGGAGAACATCCTCCAACCCAATCAGAGAGCTGGCAGTTCAATTACAAAGAAATAAAGGGACATTCATCATTCAATTAGGCACCTGTCAACCCTCACAAAGGAGAAAACTTCTAACCTGGTACTCCTGGGAGAAGATGCTCAGCAGAGTGGCCTGCGATTGACTGGAACAAATAAAAGAAGGACAAAGTTAATTACTGGAGTGCACGGCAAAGAAACAAAAGAGAAAGGAGCTTCAAAGGTAGGCCTGCTGCCCTGTAATCTAACAGAACATGAAAACAAGTGTGGAAAAGTTGTTCCAGATGAACACCTCAAACAAAGGCTTCCTGCTGCTAGGTCAAGGAGAGGGAGAAAGGGAAAGGGGGAAATACGGACCATCTCAAAGCAAACTATCATATGATTTGGATTTTCTTAAACTTCAGAATGACTGTAAATCATGTCTGTAGCATGCAGGTATGTTGAAAAGGGACCCAAGGTGGCAAGGTTTATTCCCACTGATAAATGATAAGAGTTAAATCCCATAAACAGTAGAAAACATGCAATTGATTCACTGGCAACATTCTGAAATTTATTTTGTTAGCAGGCAGGTGTCCTGTAGCTCTCTTCGGTAGCTCTCTCAGATTCAACGAGGGAGAAAATGTTGCGCTTTGCTAGAAGTAGTGCACAGAGACCACTGGAACATTCCCACCGACACGGGCCTGCTTTGAATAGAGAAGCCTTCACAGCAGTAAGCGGGGTCCTTGAAGACATGGCTCCCTAAGACTGCCATAAGCCTTATTCATCTAAGACTCCACACAATCTCAAACACCTGGCAGTGAAGCAACCTGGAAAACATTCTCTCTAAGTGGAGATTTTCCTTTCACAATTGTTAACATTTAGAAATGGAACAGATTTTTTTTTCCTTGTCTGAAAAGCAATCAATAGCCCACTGCTATTCTTTCTGATTGCCCTCTGTAGATAGAGTTGCCTTATCATATGTTGAAAATGATTAGTTATTTCTGATATATTTTCCTACTAGAAGGTATCCAAACAAATTACAGTGCTAATAATTCAACTTTTATAGTACACCAAAGCACAGTGAATAATTAAATTTCTTCTATTCATGAATGAAACTGCTTAAGCTCATCACAGGTTTAGAGAGTATGAAATAAACACAATGACACTGTATTTCTTTACTCACTGTCAATATTGTCATCTCTTGCATATCATTATAGATTGGGTTTCTAACCCCTTTCCACTCTTATTGGCTTACAATAGAATATGTTTTTTTTAAAAAAAGCTGCCATAAATGTTTATCAAGGAAAATCAATAATTACTAAAGGACTGTTTTGATAACTCCAAAAGTACTGAGAAATGATTGAATAAAATTATAAATTCATTATAGTCCAATTTTTTTCAATGTCTCTTTAAAAATGGAAGCCACCTTTGAAAGAGCCAGTTTTCTGTATAAAATCTTCCTAGTGTGTTTGGCTTGCTTGAGCATCACATGCAAATCACAGACCCTAGTAGGGCTGTTGACAACCATCTCATGAAAAAAAAAAAAAAGGCAAAATTAAGCCCAAATCTTTATAAATGACTGAATAAGTCACTATGTTAGGTATTTATGTACAATAAATAGAGCGCTCCTCATTGCACAGCAAACTATATTTATCTTAACCAATTAATGGAGGGCAAAATGTCAGTGTCTCTGTGTCAAACAATATGATGGATATAAATGTGCATGTAACAGGCAAGTCAGGGACCAACGACTAACAAGGAAGAAACTAAACTGAATAAGACAAAAATATAATTGTAGATGCTCAGAAAGGGAAGACTAACAGACAGCTGGAGGAATAAGCCCAGGAATAAACAATTCAAAGTGAGAAGTTCATCAAGAGTTGAAAGCACCATCCAAGCTGAGGGCAAGATAATGTCTTCAACCAGGAAACCATCTTCAAATAGCTTGTAATTCAATTCATCTAAAGTCATGGACATAGCCTACGAAGCAATGCATTTTCTCAGTGGCCAAGAGGGTTAGTTACAGTATAAATTCAACATTCCCTCAGTTCATTTCACAAAGAATATGGTTTTTAGCTAAGAAGAAAGAGAAGAGATGGTTCCGTGAACTGAAAGGCTTATCTTGAATACCACAGTCAGTTCCATCAGTAGTCTTCATTGAACATCCAGTGTCCTGAGGTCATGTGTATGGGAAAACATGCCTCCAAAATGAAACATTTAAAGTGGACAGGAACTGATTTAGAGGAAACTTTCCACATATACATGCAAAAAAAGTAAAAAGTAAAATATTATCAAGCACTCACATATTTTTTAGGAATTAAGTGAAGTAAACCATACCCTGACTTCATATATTTCAAGACTGTATTGGCTTTGGAACATATACATGCCACTTAGGATATAAGTGGTTTCAATTTACATATTAAAAAATATAATCACTTAATTTGCATACATGCCCAAGATGGATTATGAAGTCTCTTCAAAGATAATTTTGTCTATTTTTTCCCCATACTATGCTCCCAAATTAAGCGCCTCATCCTGCAGGTGTCTGAAAAGAGAAGAGCGCTGAGTGGACTCCTACACAGACTCTCTGTAAAACCTTGTCTGAGGTGTGTGACAAATGGCTTATGGAGCAGCAGAAGTCACACTGCAGCAATGGAGAAAAAGGACAAAGTCAACACACCGAGGACGATGCAACAGAAGATGGAAAGATCTTGGGCCCTTGAGGACACTGCTGAGCTGCTCAAGACCACAGAGTGAAGTGACTGCCTTCCACACTTCTTTTGAGTAATAACACGTCTTGTTTTGAAGGAAGGAAGGAGGGGAGGGAGGGAGGCAGAAGGGAGGTGGAAGGGAAAGAAGGAAGGCAGGCAAGAGAGGGGAGGGGAGGGAGGGAGGGAAGGTTTTTATTTCTTATGTGCCCAGGGAGCAGGAGACATGATGGAAGAAGGGCATGGCGACAGGCTGCTCCATCATGATGGCACCTGCCCAGGATGCAGTACTCAGGAAGGACTGTCCATTTTTACACTCTGTAATTCTCTTCCTAACTGGCAGCTACTGTACTGGGCTTCCTTAAAATTGTTCCTCTGTCACTGTGTCACTAAACTGAGGTGCCCAGAGATCATAAATTGCTGTGTGTGAGTGACTTTTCCACACAGAATTTAAACACTGGCGGGGTATTGTTTACCCTCATTTTATACTGCATTTTAGACTTCAAATGCCAGGTACTTAACGGGCAATAAACCAGGGCCCCATATTGTATTTAACTCCAGACCCATCCAGCTAAGATGCTCAGTAACCTGAAGGACATTAAAGAAAATGACATAGGGGGGTTGAATGGAAGTTTTGACAATCCCAGGTAGACTTAAAGCAAGCAGAACTTTAAGGAACACGATACTACACATTATAAATTCTTCCTTTTCTCAAGTGCCTAACCCTCAAAAAAGACCATAAAAAAAGAAATGTTTTATTTAACTTTCAAGCTCCTTTTGCTCTAGAACCTAGGATGCGTCAGTGTCTCTAATAGGCTTGAAATCCTCTAAACAAGATCAATGTTATTTCTGGAACTCAGGAAGCAGTAAATCAAACTAAGGATGATAAAGTAAGATATTCCAATAAAGCCTTAGGCTTGCAGGCCTCACAAGGTACAATACAACCTTTCTAAACCCGTGAAAGAATACAACTAAAACACTGGCTCTGTGTGGTCAGTGACTTAGTACTAGTCAAGGAAGCTTTTCCATAAAAGCAATGCCCTACCCTCAGTCACCGGCTTCCCTGGTGGCTCAGTGGTAAAGAATCCTCCCGCCAGTGCAGGGGACACAGGTTTGATCCCTGAGTTGGGAAGATACCCTAGAGAGGGAAATGGCAACCCACTCCAGCAGTCTTGCCTGAGAAATCCCATGGACAGAGGAGCTTGGCGGGCTATAGTCCATGGGGTCTCAAAAAGAGTCGGACATGACTTAGTGACTAAACAACAACATACTTATGTTTTATGTTAGTTACCTCAGTTGTGTCCAGTTCTTCGTGAACCCATGGACTGTGGCCCACCGAGGCTCCTCTGTCCATGGAATTCTTTAGGCAAGAATACTGGAGTGGGTTGCCATTCCCTTCTCCAGGGGATCTTCCTGACCCAAGAATTGAACATGGATCTCCTGCACCACAGGCAGATCTTTACCATCTGATCCACCAGGGAAGCCCACTTATATTTTGTATATATGAAAAAAGTAGTTACTGTTCCAGGCACTTAACTAATTTTGCTAGTAGGTTAATGTAACTGCTAAGTCGTTTCAGTCGTGTACGACTCTGTGCGACCCCATAGACGGCAGCCCACCAGGCTCCCCCGTCCCTGGGATTCTCCAGGCAAGAACACTGGAGTGGGTTGCCATTTCCTTCTCCAATGCATGAAAGTGAAAAGTGACAGGGAAGTTGCTCAGTCGTGTCCGACCCTCAGCGACCCCATGGACTGCAGCCTTCCAGGCTCCTCCATCCATGGGATTTTCCAGGCAAGAGTACTGGAGTGGGGAGCCATTGCCTTCTCCAAGGTTAATGTAAAGCCATATGCAAAACAGCTCCATCTATAGCAAGAGCTAAGAGTTATATCAACAGCTAGTTTGTGCTACACACTACACTCTGCCTTTTATTATACCCTCAAAGCAAGCCTCTAAAGTAGGTACTATTATTGTTCTTACTTTAAAGATGGGAAACGGAGGAAGAGAAGTTAAGGGAAGTATACAGTTAAAGACCTAGGTAAGTGGGAGAACTGGAAATCAAAATCCAGTTCCGATTCCAGAACTCAAGCCCTTAATTCCTATGCTAATCTTCTAGTGTGTGCCAACACCCATTGCTTAAGGCTAAGCATTTATGTTATATTACCCTCCAAGCAACCCTTAAAGGTGGGCATTGTTGCTTTGGGACAGAAAATTGATGCCACAGGAGATAAAGAGTTCTGATCAAATCCCACAGCTTTAGACAATATTCCTTAAAAAAAAAAAAAAAACTTAAATTGCAGCCTTACTTTAATTAACTACATAAAAAAAAAAGTTCCTTTAGGAAAGAGTCAATGATTAAAAAATTATTGGGTAATTTTCATTATTCTTCCTGAGGCTAAGGTGTATTTTGTTATTAATAACAATCACACCATTGCCTGAAGTGTCTCTAGTAAAGTAAATGTTGCTCAGTCGTGTCCGACTCTGCGACCCCATGGACTGTAGCCTACCAGGTTCCTCCGTCCATGGGATTTTCCAGGCAAGAATACTGGAGTGGGTTGCCATTTCCTTCTCCAGGATATCTTCCCAACCCAGGGATCGAACCCAGGTCTCCTGAATTGTAGGCAGACGCTTTACCATCTGAGCCACCAGGGAAGTGTCTCTATGTGATTGCAAATGTGTCTTTTGCCCAAATGCTATTTACTACATACAAAACAGCTTTAAATCCTTCCCTGAACAACACACGTTCAAACCCAAACAATCTTCTCTACAGAGGACAACACCCTCCAGACGTGTTAACTTCATTATACAATATTTAATGAAGTTTTCTAGTTATAAATAGAACATATTCTGTGTAAAATCTATAGACGTCTATCTGTGTTCCTGTGTTTTTTATTCTATGTCTGGTGTGTATGTGTGTGTGTCTATACACAAAAATAAAATTTCAAAAATTGTGTTTTAAACATACTTTTGTAACATACCTTCATTACATAAAATATTAACATTTATCTATTCCATAACACATTAATCTTTTAAAAATCATTTTTATTGTGAATTAGACAAACCACATAACCACTTTGATTACCAAATAGAATACTCCTGGGATCCGAAAAGGCGTTCTGTCTGATCGGCACACTTTCTCTCTCCAGATGAATCTGATCTTTAACACAGTGTGCATTCTTTTGCATCTGTCTTCTTTTACTCAATATGTCTACGTAAGTGACTCTTGTTAATGTTGCTGCTGCTGCTGCTGCTAAATCGCTTCAGTCATGTCCGACTCTGTGCGACCCCACAGACGGCAGCCCACCAGGCTCCGCCCGGGATTCTCCAGGCAAGAACACTGGAGTGGGTTGCCATTTCCTTCTCCAACGCGTGAAAGGGAAAAGTGAAAGTGAAGTCGCTCAGTTCTGTCTGACTCTGAGCGACCCCATGGACTGCAGCCTACCAGGCTCCTCCGTCCATGGGATTTTCCAGGCAAGAGTACTGGAGTGGGGTGCCATTGCCTTCTCCTTGTTAATGTTAAGTATAGTTAATTCATTTCCATTGCTGTATGGTATATTCTATTGTATAAGTATACTCCACATTTATCTATTCAATTGATGAACCTCTGAACTGTTTCTAGTCTTTTGCAACGAGAATGATGCTGCTGTGAACATTTCTGCATGTTTTCTGGGGCATGTGTGTACACATTTCTGATAGGTATAAATGTGGAGTAGAATTCTGGACCATCTGATATGCAAATCTCTAGCTTTAGTACATACTGTGAAACAATTTTCAAAGTATTTGTAACAATTTTCAGCTCCTGCCAACACTAAATGAGAGCTCCCAATGCTAAACAGCCTTGTCACACCTTCAAGTTAATGGCTTGTATTTCCATTTTCTTTCTAGTGTTTTCTGGAGTGCTGAAAGTTTTAATTTTGATGAAGTCCAACGTAGCAATTCTTTATTATTGTTACCTTTTATGTGTGTGGTGTGTCTTTTCTAAGACATCTTTGCCTATTCACAGTCATGAAGATAATTTTGCATGTTTTCTTTTAGAAGCTTAAGAATACTAGGTTGATGATCTATCTTGAGTTAATTCAATGCACTGTGATAGGAGTCACATTTTGCTTTTGTTATTTTTGTACACATATCCAGTTGGTCACACCATCATTTACCCATGAACTATCATGTTACCTATGAGGAAACCAAATATCTAAGGTCTATTTTGGGACTCTTTAATCTGTTCCACTGATTTATATGTTTATCTTTGCACAGATATCACATTGATCTGATCTGCTTTTGGCAAAGTCTGTACATTTAAAGTATGTTCTAATATATTTAGGTTTAAGTTTATATCTTACTGAAAGCTAATTTTCTTAGTCACCATACACTTCTTTTTTTGTATTCTTTTATGCTGAAGCTGAAACTCCAATACTTTGGCCACCTCATGCAAAGAGTTGACTCATTGGAAAAGACCCTGATGCTGGGAGGGATTGGGGGCAGGAGGAAGAGGGGACAACAGAGGATGAGATGGCTGGATGGCATCACCAACTCGATGGACATGAGTTTGGGTAAACTCTGGGAGTTGGTGACAGACAGGGAGGCCTGGTGGGCTGCAATTCATGGGGTTGCAAAGAGTCTAACACTACTGAGCAACTGAACTGAACTGAACTGAAAGTGATTTAGTACTTACTTTTCATTATTTTCCCTGTCAACTTGGAAGTTATATATTCTTATACTATTAATAGTTATCCTGCATAAACACATGCCCAAGTTAAACTTGGTGATTAACTGCTGCCTGGACAATACAAAAACTTTACATCACTATCTATACTTCTTCCATTCTGATATATAGGACATTACTGACATTGTTTTAATTCTACATACATCTTAAAATTCACAAGACACTGCTGTTGTTTTATAAAGATTCTGTTCATTCTGATATACTCACATATGTAGCATTTCATTGCCCTTCCTTCCTTTTCCATCTGCAATAACCTTCTTCTAATAATTCAATCAATGCAGATGGGTTGTGATATCAAATTCTGGTCTTTTAATGATAATGTACCCTATGTCTCTATCTAGTTTTAATATTTTTTTAAAAAAACTTCACTTAGGAGTTTTAACTCTGGCATTTAGTAAACTCCTGCTTACAGTTTGTTGCACTTAAGTACATGACAATTATTTTTTCAAACTTGCTTTAACACTTTTTCTCTCCTGCCCAAGACTCCAAATGAGTCTGTGTTAACCTTCCCTCCTGTAAGCTCCATCTCTTATTCTCTCTTCATATTTTATATCTTTTCATTATTCTGTATTACATTATGGGTATTTCCCTCTCATCTATCCTCCAGTTCACTATTTCTCTCTTCAGTAATGTCTACCTTGCTATTATATACATCCACTGAATTAAATCCGTCCAATTTCAATTACTGTGTTTGTAGATACTCTACTTGATTCTTTTTCAAGTAAGTTCCCTACAAACTTTCAATCTTCTTTTTTAACATCTTGAATAAGCTACACTTATAAAAATTCTGTTTAGGTAGTTCCAATCGCCAGAGCCCTGATAAGTCTATTTCTACAGTTTTCACTGGTCTCCATTTATGTTGTCACGTCTTCTTACGTGACTGAGTATCTCCCTTGATGTGCCACACTATGTGAAAAATTGCTTTATGAAAAATATGAATATGCAAATGGTTAACTGTCTCCAGTGGGGATTCTGATTTGATTCTGGGAGCGCTAGGAGTCTAGGATCACCTTCGTCCAATTACACGTATTAAATTTTTAGGCCAATGAGGTAAATTTGAAGGTAAAATACAGTAATGTAGAGCCCTTTTACTTCCAGTGCACATTAACTCCTAGGATATAGTCTTTTAGGGGGAACCCCCAACACCTAAGAAAGAGAATGAGATGGTTGGATGGCATCACTGATTCAGTAGACATGAGTTTGAGCAAATTCTGTGAGACAGTGAAGGACAGGGAAGCCTGGCATGCTGCAGTCCATCTGGTCACAAAGAGTTGGACACAATTGAGCAACTGAACAACAACAACTCAATGACTGGGACATTTGCAAGAGTTCCCACCTCTGGTAGACCCTATATCCAAGGATCTCTAAACCTTGTCTTCCAGCTCTATAAAGCTGTCAAAGGTTGTGTTCAGGACTTGGCTAGACTATATCTGCTGAAAGGGTAATTAAGTTAGAATTCAATGATTAAACCGTTAGTCCCCCAATCCCTTATTTTAAAAAATTAAGGCATTACTAACTAACCAATAAATTAAATAAGAAATCACAATGGAAATAACAACAGCAAAACATAAAATTGAGCAATGACAGTAGTGCATTTCAACAGTTGTGGGAAATACATTGCATTAATTAAATATAAGGGGAAAAAAATAAACATTTTATTCTAGGAAGTTCTAGCAAACTGAAGATCCCAGAAAACAAAAGAGGAAAAGAAATAAAAGAATCAGAAAGGAAAGAAAGAAATCAAAGCCTCCCTATTTGAAGACAAGAAGGCTTAGAAACAACAAGAGAATCTATAAACAAAGGTTTTAAACACTAATAAGACATCTCAGAAAAGTAACTGGATATAAGATTAATATAAAAAGGAAATAAAATTCTTATAAAACAGTAAAATTAAATTAGCAAATAGAATAGAAAAATGGATCTCATTCACAATAAAAAAAAAAAACCATAAAGTACTGACATATATATTTAACAAAAATGTGTAAAATCTTTGAAGAAAACCATAAAACCTCACTGAAGAGTACAAAAGAGTTCCTGATGAAGAGATAAGATATTTTCACAAAGAAAATTCCAAGAGTAAAAAGATAGTATTAATTAAAGTGTTAATTCTCTATATATTAATCTATGATTTTAATTAAAATCCAACCAAATTCACTAGTTTTCTGGTGGAATGTGATAAATTTATCTTAAAACTCAGGAAGAAGAATCATGTCAGAAATAGTCAATAAATTCTGAAAAGCAAAAATAGTGCTTTCTTACTCTATCAGGTACCAACATGGATTATATTTCAAAAACATTTACCAAAAAAAAGCATGCTATAGAATTATACACATATTTGTTCCCATTTATATAAAATATAAGAATAGCAAAATATAATTACCTTTCTGCTCATGGACGTTTATGGATATAGCAAAAGAAATACATGAGGCTAAAACATTAAACTCAAGAAAATGGTTACCTCAGGTGAAAGAGAAGAGGAAAGAAATCAAAGTGTGATACAATTTTTTTAAAAAATAAAAATCTCAAAGACTATAAATTGTTGATACCATCAGAATATTTCATTTCTGTAAAAGTAAAAAGCATCTGAAACAAATATAAACAGAGGTAGATTTAGAGTTTATTATACTATTCTCTACTCTCTGTATGCTATATTTCATAATAAAATTAAATAAGTAGGAGAAGAATAATGAAAAGAATTGAAAAGGAGCCAGATAAACTGATCTAAGTTTTTTTTCTGCTCTAAGTCCTGCCCTAATCTAAACGTTCTTATTTAATTAGAGGCTTAAGTATCTACACTTTTTTCCTAATTTGGGTTTTAACTTTTTAGAATAAGCCATAACATAAACAAGATAAAGAATAAGAAGCCTAGGTGAAAGACACTTAATTTTGTTTCCAAGACTAGATATTGGGTCATCTTCCTCTAAAGCAATCCCAATGACTTCAACACAATGTAACAGATATAGTACAGTACAGTGTTAGTAGCTCAGCTGTGTCCAACTCTTTGTGATCCCACGGACTGCAGCCACCAGGTTCCTTCCTCTGTCCATGGAATTCTCCAGGAAAGAATACTGGAGTGGATTGCCATGCCCTGCTCCAGAGGATCTTCTTGACCCAGGGTTTGAACCTGGGTCTCCCACACTGCAGGCAAATTCTTTACTGTCTGAGCTACCAGGGAAGTGCTGTACAAAATACTTATTGATTCTTTCTTCCTGTAATGATTTCTTCTTTCATTCGTTAATAAGTCAGCTAAAACTACATAATTAGAAATCCTTAAATCTGTAGTAATTTTATTATGATTGCTAGAAAGAGTAAAAGAGAAAGAGAAAGTTAACTATAGATAATCTGATAACACAACTGCACTCATCCCACATGCTACTAAGGTAATGCTCAAAATTCTCCAAGCCAGGCTTCAGCAATACATGAACCGTGAACTTCCAGATGTTCAAGCTGGTTTTAGAAAAGGCAGAGGAACCAGAGATCAAATTACCAACATTTGCTGGATCATGGAAAAAGCAAGAGAGTTTCAGAAAAACATCTATTTCTGCTTTATTGACTATGCCAAAGCCTTTGACTGTGTGGATCACAATAAACTGTGGAAAATTCTGAAAGATATGGGAATACCAGACCATCTGACCTGCCTCTTGAGAAATCTGTATGCAGGTCAGGAAGCAACAGTTAGAATTGGACATGGAACAACAGACTGGTTCCAAATTAGAAAAGGAGTACATAAAGGCTGTATATTGTCACCCTGCTTATTTAACTTATATGCAGAGTACATCATCAGAAACACTGGGCTGGATGAAGTACAAGGTGGAATCAAGATTGCCGGGAGAAATATCAATAACCTCAGATATGCAGATGACACCATCATTAGGTCAGAAAGTGAAGAAGAACTAAAGAGCCTCTTGATGAAAGTGAAAGAGAAGAGTGAAAAAGTTGGCTTAAAGCTCAACATTCAGAAAACTAAGATCATGGAATCTGGTTCCATCACTTCATGGCAAATAGATGGGGAAACAGTGGGAAACAGTGGCAGACTTTGTTTTGGGCTCCAAAATCACTACAGATGGTGATTGCAGCTATGAAATTAAAAGATACTTACTCCTTGGAAGGAAAGTTATGACCAACCTAGACAGCACATTAAAAAGCAGAGACATTACTTTGCCAACAAAGGTCCATCTAGTCAAGGCTATGGTTTTTCCACTGTCATGTATGGATGTGAGAGTTGGACAATAAAGAAAGCTGAGCACAGAAGAATTGATGCTTTTGAACTGTGGTGTTGGAGAAGACTCTTGAGAGTCCCTTGGACTGCAAGGAGATCCAACCAGTCCATCCTAAAGGAGATCAATCCTGAGTGTTCATTGGAAAGACTGATGTTGAAGCTGAAACGCCAATATTTTGGCCACCTGCTGTGCAGAGCTGATTCATTTGAAAAGACCCAGATGCTGGGAAAGATTGAAGCCGGGAGGAGAAGGGGACAACAGAGGATGAGATGGTCGGATGGCATCACCGACTCAACGGACCTGAGTTTGGGTAAACTGCAGGAGTTGGTGATGGACAGGGAAGCCTGGCGTGCTGCAGTCCATGAGGTCGCAAAGAGTTGGACGTGACTGAGTGACTGAACTGAACTGAATCTGATAACAGTAGCCTATATGTTAAGATATTTGTAATCCTTCCCACGTTGGTTAAAACTCAACTTCCTTCCACTTCTGCATGAAGTATTATCTAATCTATCTTCCATCCTTTCCTCTCCTCTGGCTATTCTTCGTTTACTTCCGAGCATGCTTCTGTCTTCTTAAGCCACAACCTGCCTAAGGTTCAAACTACTGTCCACTGTTTCCGTTCACTACCAAATGTTTTTGTCTGGGGGGTCTTTGTTCAATAAATCTTATTCAGCCTCCACCCAATGGCAATCTCACTTCTACCCTCACTTGTTAACTAAAACAAAGATACACAGAGACTTTCTCACCACCAAACACCAAAGACATACTTCTTACTTTAGCTGATCTCATTGCATTATTTTACACTATTAAATCAAGCTATTTTAATGAAGGGAATCCTTTAAGAGACATAGACCAAGGCCAACCCTCTCATTTTAAAAATGACAAAAGTAAAGGTCATAGAGATGAAATCACTGCCCAAAGTTACACAAAGGATTATTTTACACCAGGTACCTGTAAATCTAGGAAAAAATAAGTTGTGCTACAAGCAGGACTTAGTGGAGGAATACTTAGCCATGTTATCTTAATAGATGAGAATATCACATATTTTCAATGCAGTTTTACTATTTAAGTCATCATAATGTTTCTGTGACCAATGTGTATAAATTAAAACACAAACAAATCAAAAAGCAAAATATAACACAAATTATATCAGCAGTAGACCCCAACCCCCAAGTTCCCACTTTTCACCACCAAAAGATAAAATGAATAAGAGATCAAAATTCTGAATTTTACTTCTCAATGACAGTTCTTTTTACTATAAATGCAAATTTTATATGATCTTAAAATGTGGAAAGTGATTCTTTTTCCAGGTAATGTGCACTTCCCCTGACTTAGGACCATTTGTTAGCCCTTTGGAATACTACTTTTCTCTTATAAATTTCTCATGGACATTTTTACATATTCCACAGTTATTTTTTAAACAATAGGGAGCATCAAAAGTTGTACTGTTAAGGAAGCATGGGTAGGAATTGTCTTTATTCCTGAGGTGCTTAAATTCTAATTGGAAAAAAAATCATACTTGAAGTCTCAGTTTTACCATCTGTATACAGATTCCATGACTTTAGAGTCCATTTTCACCTTGAAAGTTTCTGTGATTCTTATCAGTTCTACAATTCCAAAATTTAGATTTCTTAAATTTCTCTCTGCTTACAGCCCTAAAACTTTTAAATATAGCTTATCAGAAAACTGTGCCTTGGTTCTTATAATAATGACGTGTACTTGTGTTGACACTGGACACTTCTGTATGGGCCTAATATAGCAGGTCTATTCTAGGTTAATAGCTAGAGTGATTAAATTGTTTATTAAGACTTCTAGGCATTTAAAGTAATCAGACCACAGTATGAGAACATGGGAGGAAAATAATTAACTCCTTTCATTCACTATTGATTATAAGGTACCACATCTCCCACTAGAGGTTAAATAATCACTTCATGGGTCTAGCACCACAACTATTTCATTGACGAAATCCCAGTCTCCAACAAATTACCTTATTTTTTGATTCAGACTGAACACACATACTTAATGAAAGAATCAACATATCTTTGCCTGAAATGCTGATTTTTAAAAAATATGTGTGTAAGTATATAAATACATAAATAAATATAAATATTTAACCTCACAATTCTCCAAGTACTGACAGACTTTTTCTTTCTTTTTTTTTTTTTTTTTTTTTGAGAAGGTCTCTAGTTCCAACTAGGTAATCCCAGACAAGTATGTCATCAGGACCTATAACAACATCTCTCTGCAGCAACTTCAAATCGAATGTTTTACCTGGCTCTCAAGATTTTTCATCATGGTGGCCAATGTTGAGGAAAACAGAGGTAATCCTTACTCTTAAAATAAGTTTAGTTTTAGAAAAATATTTGTCAAAGGGGTTAAAAATACAAGCCTTAGACCAAAAATAGCACCCAGTAACACTGTTCATTTTCCTCAGTAATACTGAGTGCTGAAAAGATTACAGATTCTGACCAACCTTTAGATAATTTTCTTAAACAGTTATTTATCAAAACCAAGTGAATTAATTTCACTCTCTGAAGTCTTTACTGAAAATTAAAATTTAAGAAGATATACAGATGGCTAATAAACACATGAAAAGATGTTCAACTTTTATTAGAGCTCATTATTAGGGAAATGCAAATCAAAATTACAATGAGGTATCACCTCACCCCAATCAGAATGGTCATTATCAAAAAAATCTACACATTCTGGAGAGGGTGTGGAGAAAAGGAAACCCTCTTGCACTACTGGTGGGAAGCTAAATTGATACAGCCACTGTGGAGAACAGCATAGAGATTCCTTAAAAAACTAGGAATAAAACTACCATATGTCCCAACAATCCCACTACTGGGCATATACCCTGCTGCTGCTAAGTCGCTTCAGTCGTGTCCGACTCTGTGCGACCGCATAGATGGAAGCCCACCAGATTCCCCCGTCCCTGGGATTCTCCAGGCAAGAACACTGGAGTGGGTTGCCATTACCTTCTCTAATGCATGAAAGTGAAGAGTGAAAGGGAAGTCGCTCAGTCGTGTCCAACTCTTCGTGACCCCATGGACTGTAGCCTACCAGTCTCCTCCACCCATGGGATTTTCCAGGCAAGAGTACTAGAGTGGGGTGCCATTGCCTTCTCTGAGGAAACCATAATTGAAAAAGACACATGTACACCAAAGTTCATTGCCGCACTATTTACAAGAGCTGGGACATGGAAGCAGCCTAGATGTCTGTTGACAGATGAATGGATAAAGAAGTTGTAGTACATAAACACAATTACTTAGCCATAAAAGAACATTTGAGTCTGTTCTAATGAGATAGATGAACCTAGAGCCTATTATCGGAGAAGGCGATGGCACCCCACTCCAGTGCTTTTGCCTAGAAAAATCCCATGGATGGAGAAGCCTGGTAGGCTGCAGTCCATGGGGTCGTGAAGAGTTGGACACGAAAGCGACTTCACTTTCACTTTTCACTTTCATGCATTGGAAAACGAAATGGCAACCCACTCCAGTGTTCTTGCCTGGAGAATCTCAGGGACGGGGAAGCCTGGTGGGCTGCTGTCTATGGGGTCGAACAGAGTCGGACACGACTGAAGCGACTTAGCAGCAGCAGCAGCAGCAGAGCCTATTATACAGAGTGAAGTAAGTCAGAAAGAGAAAAACAAATATCATATATTAATGCATATATACGGAATCTAGACAGATGGTACTGATGAACATATACGCAGGGCAGGAATGGAAATGCACACATAGTGAACAGACTTGTGAACACAGTGGGGGAAGAAGAGGATGGGACGAATTGGGAAAGGAGCAGTGAAACATATACATTATCATGGATAAAACAGATAGCCAATGAGAATTTGATGTATGACAGGCAGGGAGCTCCAACTGGTGCTCTGTGACAACCTAGAGGGGTAGGATGGGGTGGAAGGTGGGAGGGAAGTTCAGGAGGGAGGTAACGTATGTATACCTATGGCTGATTCATGTTGATGTATAGCAGAAACCAACACAATATTGTAAAGCAATTCCTGCATTTAAAACTAAATACATTTAATAATAAAAAAAATTTACTAAACATCCTACCATAGTAAAACATTTTAGTTTGCTATGACTGCTGTAAGAAATAACCATGTATTTGAAGAAGGGACCTTTGAGAGGTAATTACGGTTAGATTAGGTATTGAGTCCTTATGAGGCGACTAGTGACCCTCATAGAAGAAGAAGAGGAAAAGAGAGATCACTCTGAAAGCATGCACCAAGGAAAGGTCAAGTGAGGACACGGAGAAGGTGGCTGACCACAAGCCAGAAAGAAAGTCCTCACCAGGACCCGGCCAGGCTGGCACCCTGATCTTGCACTTCCATTCTCCAGAACTGTGAGAAAATAAATGTCTGCTGTCCAATCCATTCAGTCTATGGTATTTTGTTATGACAGCCCAAAATAAAGTAGACATTCAAGGTCCTTTCACAATAAGGCTGCACTTTGAAAGCTAATGATTGATCACTCACTTCTCCAAGAGTCCCTGATAGCTAGCTAATTCTTCAAATTTTAGGTCTGGGTCAGGCTCTCCTGAGTTCTTTCCTAACTCTGAGTCTCTTCCTTGGGAAACAGATTTCTAAAAATGTCCCCACCCCTTTAAAAATGCCCCCACATCAGCTTATTACTTATACTGAGTTTTATGAAACAAGCTAATTTTACTTCATGTTGCCCAACTTTTTCCCCTTTGAATTTCAAATATTTTCTGGGCTTGTTTATACAGAAAATGCTAATGCTTTGAATGGATCTCTTTTCTCAGGGCATTTCTTAGTTTATGAAATCCTGCGAGAATACCAAGTCATTTTGCCAACTCATCATCACAAGTAAATGAATGAACATCCAGAGGCTAATTTAATTCTGTGACCAAAATGTTACTTATCTATGTCTAAGAAACACAATTGCTTTTGTAACCTTTTCACAAGGTAAAAGTTTAGAATATTGTTTAAAACCATTTAAACATTTGCTTATCCTTTTTTTCTATATAAAAATATATATTCTGCTCTCCTAATTTTTCTTAATAAGTCACAGAGATCTTATATAAAACTAGTAAAAATAACTAACTTTATAATGATTATCATTTATAAAGATCAAACTATCATCTTTACCACTTTCTTCCCAAATATATTTTTGGTTTTATTAACATAATGGTATTAATAGCCTCATACCCTTTCTCTGTCTTTTAGCCCATATTCCCAACCCCCAATTACCAAACTGATGCTTTGCATTTAAGAATTTAACAAGGAAATGCAGGAATTGGCATAAAAGTAACTTCCTGAATGACTTAATGCTTCTACATAGCCTAAGTAGTGTTCCTGTGAGAACAGCAAACTATTCTAAGCTTTAGAAGCTATATTCTCCCTACTACATTAGTTTGAAAAAAACTGTAGATTTTCAACCTTCTCTAA
Organism: Bos javanicus; assembly: GCF_032452875.1. Classification (NCBI taxonomy): domain Eukaryota; kingdom Metazoa; phylum Chordata; class Mammalia; order Artiodactyla; family Bovidae; genus Bos; species Bos javanicus. The sequence goes on along the minus strand of NC_083877.1, from coordinate 31,935,427 downwards.
AAACATCATCATCATGATATGGGCTATAATTATTCTAGAACCACCCCACATTAATAATAAATGCTGGGAATATTAAAACAATAAATGGAATGCCTTAAAATGCATTAAACCCTTCTCTTATTAAATGCAAAATTTTAACTCTTACCACAAGCCTTTTATTTTTAATTCACAATCAAATTCTTTTGGCAGTTAATCTCAGTACTTAATGTCATTCACTCCAATAAAACCAACCTTAAATGGCTGCAAATGCCTTCCCTACTTCTTTCCATGTTTTAAGAGAAACCAGAGGAGGAGCCGACTCAATGGACATGAGTTTGAGCAAGCTCCAGGAGATGGAGAAGAACAGGGAAGCCTGGCGTGCAGCAGTCCATGGGGTTGCAAAGAGTCAGACATGACTGAGCAACTGAACAAGCAGAGGAGCAGAGTTGGAGCTCAGTTGCTAAGACATACATAACACAGTTATGCTCTGTTATACACTAACTTTCATGAGAATATCCGATTCGTGACTTTTCCTCATTTCTGTTGAACTCTATCAGTCTAATTAAAAGTTGGCACTCAACAAACACCACTGATTGTGGTGACGACAATGACAAAGATAGCAACATTGGCGGACAGCTTCTTAGGTACCACACCATTCTATCTAATTATCATTACTATAATAATAAAAGTACTAGAAGTATTTGGGAAAGGGCTTCCCTGGTGGCTCAGCAATGAAGAACCCACCTGCCAATACAGAAGACTTAGGTTCAATCCCTGGGTTGGGAAGATCCCCTGGAGAAGGAAGTGGCAACTCGCTCAAGTACTCTTGCCTGGAAAATCCCATGGACAGAGGAGCCTGGCGGCTACAGTCCATGGGGTCGTAAAGAGTCAAGACATGATTTAGGAACTAAACAACAATATTTGAGAAACTGAGGGGACTGGAGAAGTATCTTATCCAAATTAACACAGCCAGCATGTGAACACAGTTTGCCCTCAAACTCTGGGTTCTTAATACAGCATCCAAATGATAAAGTACAGTATTTCAGTACCACAAGATTCTTAGTTGCACAGAATCTAGTTTCAGCAGAAAAGGGGAGTTACTAAAGACTTTTAGACAGCTCATGGAATCACTTGCAGGATCAGAAAGTCAGGCTCAGAGTCCTCCTAATCAAGAAGAATGCCTAAGCCACTCGGCAGAAGAGCTTCTGTGAGTCAGCACAGCCGCCCCCATGCTCCTGCCCACAGCGCTGAGAGTTCCGCCAGTGGGGCCTCCAACACTGGTCACTCCTACTGCAACACTGGCCAGAAGACTGGATCCTGAACACAAAAGGTTTCTACTTCTTCACGGTTGGCATATCTGAACTCATCACCAGTAAAGTTCACATGTTCCTCCTGGCTATATATGAATACAGTTTTAGCCATAATTTGAAGTTATATTTACACTGTGTTTATAAGCACAGATTTAAGTAAGCATATGTCCAAGGCCTATAAATGAAGACATAACCATAAAAAAAAAATGTAAGAGTTTGGGGTTATAGGTAATTTCTTTACTCCTTTCCCCCCTCCCTGGTTTTACTGTTTTTTATGTAAGAAATAAAAATTCAGAGGGGAAAAATATACCTTTTCCTTGAGATATAAACAATATCCCTAAAAATGTGACTGGGTATCATGTGTGTTCTCAAAAAACACTACCGAACCAGAAAACACAACAGCAACTTGTTCTTATTCTATAGAACTGCAGCTTCTGTTGTATTACTGTATGAGATTTTCCCGAAATTTAATGTGCCCAGTGTATCAGCAGCTCCAAAGAACTGTGTGTCTCAATATTTTAATAGAAAAGCCTGATTTTGATATAAGACACTTATATTCTCTTTTCAGTGTCATAACGACCTCCTGAGGCTTGCACTCCTTCTCCGGATCAGAGGGAGCCAGGAGGCCGTCTTCGCTGATACAAACCTCAAGGTGATTCAGGACAGGACCCCACAGGGGCCTCTCTGCTCCACACTGGCCCACCCACAAGATACCTACCTTGGCTTCCTCTCAATCTGTTCTATACCAGTTAACAGGGAGACAGGGAAACCCACAGGCAGGCCCATCAGCTCCAGCCATCCTGGCAAGCCTGCTTCACTCCACCGAAGTAAACTGGACCACGCCCAGCTTTGCCCTACAAGTGCCAGTAAAAGTGCTGGAAAATCTATTCTGAATATAAACTCTTTCAGCTCTGAGGTCCAGATATGAAGGAACACATACTGAAATCTACTTTCAAGCATAAGCATGCCGAAAAGAATCCAATGCAGGTAACACTATGGTGAAAGAAACAGACACCTTACTTTCAAAAGTTTTCCTCTTCAAGTTTCCCACACATAAAATTCTAACCACTCATAGGGTAGTCATCATTTCAATGAATTGTGTCCAGTGAAAAAGGAAAAAGAAAGATACATTCACCATGAGGCTAATTTATGGTCTCACTAAATCCAGTGGATTGAAGGATTTCATTTAGTCTATCATGAATTCTTAGACCAAAGCAATTCTATTAAAAGCTCTTGATGGTGGGGGCTTGGCAGGGGGACCCTGAACTTGGGTCAGCCAACAAAAGCTTTCCCTAAATATTATCCTTTTATGAGATAACACATTTCCCACAATTTTGAAACACTAACATCAATGAATTTGTCCCTCTAAATAAGAAGACAACAAAATTAATTTTTAAATTTTTTTTTTTTGCAATACTTAGTATCAGCTGGATAAGACTAACACTACTGTATGCAGATTAGAAAATGCAGGCTTAAAAAAAGTTATCCAAAGCATACATAGATGCTTCTAGGTCAAAACTCAATCCTAGAACTCCAAATCCTTGAGATTCAGCTCCTCCCTGCTCACCTGCCCACCTCTGTCTAAAATGCAGCTCTCATCCTCTTGGCTAAAAGATGGCATCTCCCTTCCAGATAATGACATGAAGGAAAAGTCTGCATCATGATTTACAGTTTCCTGTATACACACTCAATACGCTTTTCTCCTGGTTTCTCTGTACTTTGCTCACTGATCCAATGTTAGACTTGGCTGAAACACCACAGAGTTACATGTTCTCCTTCAGAATTTCTTTTGGAATACAAATATGGAATATACCTTTGAATTACTAAAATGACTACATTAAAACTGGACTGGACTGAATTCTGACAATTATAAAATGTCTCAGGAAGAAAATCAGAGGAAAAACATGTGGCTGCAAACCCAAAAAGCAAACAAAACAGCTCGGAAAGCCCATGTTCTTAAAAATCTTAATTTTAAGTGTTCAAAAATATTCTTAGAAGGATCTTTCACTGGCTCTTGGGAGACCAGCACTGCTGTTTCAAGGGCTCTCAATAGAATTACTTTGGTCTAAGAGTTCACGAAACCCTTCAGATTTCTGGATTTAGTGAGCCCATAAATAAGTCTCATGTTGAATTTTAATTTAAAGTATTCTTCCTTTCTTTGTTTGCTTTTTTTTTTTTTTTTCCATTACACTCTGAATTATTTACAGCAGGGGTTCCTTTTTATCTTTGTATCTTTTTAACTTTATAACACCAACATCTACCACAGGCTCTGGTACATAACAGCCTTTAAAATGATTACTTAAATGAAGAGTAACTCTCCTCCTCCCATTCCCGAGTATGCACACAGCCCTTTTCCGACACACACATCATTTTAAGAGAAAACGTAAAAACAGTGCAATTCACAGACACACAGAATATTCATTAAGACAGCATTTGGAGATATCCCTGTGGTGGTGGTCCAGTGGTTAAGATGCCACATTTCCCTTGCAAAGGACATGGGTTCAATCACTGGTCAGGAAACTATGATCCCACATGCCCACACGGTGGCCAAAAGAAAAAAAAAGAAGACATGTGAACACATGACTGAGCAGTGCTAAAGGAAACACTTTTTGTTTCCAATAACTACGGTGCCTTATAACCAGTGATTTTAAGCTTCACATAAGAATAAGAGAGTAGCATGCTCCTAATTAATTTTTAAAGCCTAGAAATTTGGGCCATACTAAATACAGGAGAAACATCCAGTATGATCTGGCCTGTGTTGTCACTTTGATAAAAAGATCACCACATCACCAAGTTCATAACAAACAACTATTATTTTTAAAAGACATCAATAAATAGTGAGATTAAAAAAAAATGATAGTGATATGGATGACCTCAGGCAAACAACACCCATGGCTAGACTATGAATAAATGAGGATGCCTGAAAAGAGCAGTGATCTGTTCATTATCTAATCAGTATCCTCACCCTAACCAAGCTCCTATCTTTACAACATCTGGGTAGACAATGCCAAGAGGTAGTCATTGCAGGAAATCTGTGAAAGCCAAATTTGACTCTTGACTCAATCAGGCCAAATCCACAACCAGTAAAGTAGAGATGGTGGGGTAACCTTACTGAAGAGCCATACGACTCCCCAGCAATCTGCAAGGTAATAAGAACTTTGAAATAGCTCTGAATATGGTGAGAAATGTGGTCTGATCTACCTATACCTTGACCTTATACCCCAGGATTTCAATCTGAGAAAACTCTGCATTTCTACCTCTACATCAGATGGGCTGATGTTCAGCTGCAAGGGATAAAAAAAAAATCCAAAATAACTTTGGATTGAACAGGGCACAAATTTGTCTCTTCCAACATAGCAATTCTACTCCAGGGAGCCCCAGGGACCACAGCTCCTTCCAGCTCAACACTCTGGATGGCATTACTAGGGTGCAGGCCTCACCCCCATAGTTAAGATAGCAGCTTCCTAATTCTAGGCAGCAAATAGGAGAAGGGACCCTGAAGAAAAGTGGCAAAGGCTGTCTCTCAAGGAAGGCTCCACAGAAAACCTTCATGAAGCCTGCACTTAATCCACAACAGCCAGAACTCAGTGCCATGGCCACACTAGCTGTGAGGGAGCCTCTGTCTGGGAAGCCATATGCCTGGTCAAAATGGGAGGACTCCATCCCTATGGAAGAAGGAGAGAACAGATACTGGGGAATCTAGTTTCTGCCACAAGCGCAGGACTCTACAAGTGAACTCGACAATCACCAACCAAGCTGCTGTAACAGTCAACAGTGCAACATGGCTAAAAGTTAATTCCCCACTTCAAAGTTGTCTTGATTCCCCTCTTATTTAGTAAATTCAAGCCACTTTAAACTTTTGGCGTATGCTATTCCTTTGAGAGGACTCTCCAGTCATTATTATGATGGATTTCAGTTCTCCAACACCATTGGTAAGCAACAGACTCTAGAGTTGGAAATAACACCGATTTCCAAATGTGCTATTCATTTGATAAAAGACAAAGCCCTCTTCAATGTTTTCAGTTCAAGACACTATCTCCTTAGTATAATATTTACTGTCTTTAGGAATGAAGTATTTGACTCTCAAAACTCAAAACTTTTCCCCCTCTTCTCATTTGAGATAATTATAATACTGGAAAAATTAAAAAGCAACTTGTTTTATGAGACATGAATGTTGCATTTCATTTCAAAAGAGAAGGAGGTATACCAACCATTCAACTGACCCACAATGATTTTCTACAAATCTTTTCAGTCTCTCTTCACTTCACTAAATCCAGTACTTGATTTTGTATGTTAAGTAACTACACATTTAGAAGCCACTCCTAGTAAGTGTTCAGTTTATATATTCAGTAATTCAACAAATATTTATCAAGCATCTGTTTGTTAACACACTCCATGTGCTGAAAAGTAGACTCTCAAAAAGAATGTTGCATAAGACTCTGCCTCCCCAAGTTTTTGCTAAGCAAAACTTTGCTAAGCAAAAGTTCTTCAGAAATGAAGAACTCCCTACTGTTTCCGTACAGCATATACCTATTGTGTTCAGTGAGTACAGTAAGTTTCTAAGAAGTGAAAAGACAAAAAAAAAAAAAAGTCTTCTTATACTAAGCTCTTTCAAATGATTTGATAAAATGTACCCTGGCACAAAATGGTATGCAGATAATTTGGGTGACATAATTCCAAGAGAATGAGTCAGAAGTATCATCACTCTTCTAACCTTGACCCTGAATTTGGTCTAAAACTTTCATAAGTTTTTAGTAGCATGTGAAAACAGATGATGCTGGAACACACGAAAATGGCGACATTTAAAATTCATAGTAGCGAAAAATCATTACTTTTCCCACCGGATCCCTTGAACTTTAATAATGTCTGACCTGGTTGGCTAATAAGTTCTAAAAGCAGACAGAGGAAAATTGCCAATATTAGACACAACTGGAATAATTTTTCATTTAGAAGGATTTTATAAGTTCTCTTAAAAACAGGTCACCAATTCCATAGACACTTAATTTTCTTGAGACGGTACCCACTGGAGAGAACAGGTGTGTTAGTATATGCAAAATAGAATTCAGCTGAAAACTAGACTTCATATATTCATATTATCCTTATACAAAAAGTAAAAATAAACACACACACACAGTTATATACACACCAATCCAAATCACAGAAGGTGTGGCAAAGGAGACGTGAAAGAAACTTACTCCCTTCCCAAGATGAACAGCACAAAAGCTCATTAACTGTCCAAAAAGGTGATACACTATATAGATGAGACTGGATAAAAAGGCTAGATAATCACACATTTATAATTTTCACATTACACAAATGAAAAGATTTATAAAGATACAATTTAAGAGTTTACCTTGCTTAAGTCACTTAAAAGAAGCAAAGTGACAAGAGGAGCAAGCAATTAGCTGCTTCTTCCAAGACTACAATTCCAAGCTGCTTTCTTACAGGCCCCTTGTTTTAGTCAAATGTCATTTCAACTTGCAATTATCCTTGTGCTTTGATGAGGCTGTCATCTGTTTTGTCTTTAATGCAAATACCTGCTTACTGATTGAAAATTTCTCAGGTTATGGTTGCCTAGATGTTGCTTGTAAAGGACTTGGACAATTCATTCACTCTTTAGGACCCCTTAGATAATATTCAGCCAGAATAGTTCTAGGGTGTGCGCCCTGCTCAGAAAATTCAAGAGCTAGAAGTGTAGTCTCACAGAGAACTGGACAAGGGAGAGGTCCTCATTTAGTTTCTCTCCCAGAGATTGTCAGAAATTTCCTTTCACAGCTTTACAAAAACACCAGCTTTTGGACTGGCAGGGCACTGCACCTCTCTTAAGAGCTTTTACGCAGCCTTCATGTATCTTCACAGCATCTCTGTGCAAAGAAGAGGAACTCCTGCTATTCACACTGACAAACTAGAGTTTCCAGAGAGTTCAGTGACTTGCCCAAGGCCATGCTATCTGACAAAGTGAAAGTAAAGTCGCTCAGTTGTGTCCGACTCTGTGATCCCGTGGACTGTGGTCCGCCAGGCTCCTCTGTCCATGGGATTCTCCAGGCAAGAATATTGGAGTGGGTTGCCATTTTCTTCTCCAGGGGATCAAACCCAGGTCTCCTGCATTGCAGGCAGATGCTTTATCCTCTGAGCCACAAGGGAAGCCCATGCTATCTGACAAGACAGCTGCAAAACTGGCTTTGGAGGCCAGATCTCCAGGCCTGTCTTAGATCTGCAGGCCTGGATCTAGCAGCCTGGGAAAGGTGACGGATTCTTTGCCATGTTCACCTTAAACAACACATTTCATAAACCGTACCTGACTACAATTGCATTTTTAAAAGCAATGGAACTCAGTTCAAGTTTTTTCAAATTGATAGGGCCCAGATTATTTACAGTTATTTTTTAAAATTATACTTTTACTGAGTTGCACAATTTTTTATCTTTTAGCATTTACTAACATAGCTCATATCAGAATATCACTTAATTTTAGAGGATACAATCAAGATATGTTTATGTGCATAATTTTAAAAGGCAAAGGGAAATATTAAAATAATCTAACATTTAAGCTGTATTCAAGAGATGGCTTGCCAATTTTTTTTCAATTTAATATATTATCTGAAGAAAAACACCTTTCACCAAAACAGTATGTTTTATCAAACAGAAAGAAATTCATGAAAGAACAATAATATTTTCTTTACAAGAAGGTTACAGATATTGTCACATTGATTTTCTATACCCTCCTTCTGGAAATAAGATCTTTTTAAAAGAATAAGTCAAACTTACCATCAAAAAACTAAAAAACTAGGAGAAAATACTTGCAGATCATATATATCTAATAAGGGACTTGTGTCAAGAATACACAGTACTCTTACAACTCAGTAATAATAAAAAGACAGCCTAAGTAGGCAAAGAATGTGAACAGACAGTATTCCAAAGAAAATATATATACAAATAACCAATAAGCACAGGAAAAGATTCTCAACACCATTAGGCCCAGAGGAAATGGAAATCAAAACCGCAAGAAGATACCACTTCATATGCAGTAGGATGGCTATAATAAAAAAGACAGACAATACACAAGTGTTGGCAAAGATGTTGAGAAACTAGAACCTCATACGTTGCTGGTGGGAATATAAAATGGTGCAGACACGCTGGAAAACAGTATGATAATTCCTCAAAATGTGAAATCATATTACCCAGAAATTTTACTCCTAGGTCTCTACCCAAAGGAAATAAAAAACATATGATAACAGGAAACCAACACACAAATGTTCATAGAAATGTTACATATTCATAATAGTTAAAGAACAGAAACGACCAAATATTCACAAACTGATGAATGGATGAACAGAATGCAGTATAGTCACACAATGGATTATTCAGCAATAAAGAAAGCAATAACAAGAATGAATCTCAAAAACATTATGCTAAGTTAAAGAAGCCAGTCATATTCTATACTACTTAAATAAAATGTTCAGAAAGGTAAATCTATAGAGACAGAGAGTAAAACAGTGGTTGCCTAGGGCTAGGGTGAGCAAAAGTAGAAATGAAGAGTGATTGTTAACGGGTATCCAGGTTCTTTTGGGGATGATGAAATCTTCTAGACTTTGATAATGGTGATGGTTGCACAACTCTGTGAATAAACTAATTTCTAAACCACTGAATTGTACACTTTAAAGGAGTGTTATGTATGTGAATTTTATATCTCAAGAAAAATTACAATGAAAAAATTAGTATTTATATAACATAAAATTATTTAATTTCAAATTATAAAGTAAATAGAAGGGAAAAGAAAGCAAAGAAAAAGAAGGAAAAAGAAAAGTAGATCAATCTCAAAGAAGAGGTCATGATCATGGACCCATGTCTCCGATGAGATCAAGCCCCCAGATGGAACAGAGCCACATATACATTAAGCCACAGGAAGTAAGGTATTTGATCCTATATTCTGTATTGCAAAACTTTTAAGCAAAATATGCTCTTTACTTTATTTTTCCCATAACTTATGTTAAATACTGCAAAATTATGCCCTCAAATTCTTCTGCGAACTACTTGACGGATGTTCCTCATGGTTCATTTCCCTGAGACACCAGAGAAGATGGTAACATTTCCATGATCACAATCTGGGCCCTTAAGCTATCCTCAATTAGGGGTGCCACTTCCCATCCAACTGACAATTTGCTAAGGTAACAGTGGAAACAATGGAATATGCAGAAGATCCTTCAAGTTCATCTTCAGTTGGTACCAAGCACCATTACACCCCTGGAGAAGGCAATGGCAACCCACTCCAGGATTCCTGCCTGGAAAAATCCCATGGACAGAGAAACCTGGCCGACTATATAGTCCATGGAGTCTCAAAGAGTCTGATACAACTGAGCACGCACACCCGTTGTTCACAGGTTTCCAGTGATACCTAAAACTGTAACAATGCAACCGAGTAAACACTGGAACCAACAAAACAGCTGTTGTCACCATTACCATTGATTAACCCAGAAAATGCCACCCAAATGGCAGCAGAGAGTTAAGAAATCAATCCCTACCGCTTTAAACGCAAGGTCAAAAGTCTCTCTGTGACTTCCAACCTGTTTGGATTAATCCCTAGACAGGTGGCAACCTTACTTAGAGTAAATGAACCACTCCTAATTGTACAAAAAGAGCTTGCTGGTACTTGACAGGTACACAGTTAAATATGATTATGCCTGTTGGGAATATAAAATCTGCAAAAAATCCTTAGAGGTTAAGGGAATAATGAACTTCTGTAAGCAGATTTTTTAATTTAACAGAAAATATTCTAAAATAAAGTTTAAGTATAGGGTTTATTAGGAATTGAAATAAGCAGCATAAGCAGGTAAATAGAGATACTATGAAAGGGAATTAGATTACTCAAGACTGGTTTTATTCAGAAGCTTTTTAACCTTAATCCTGTATGGCTTATTTTGAATGATTTTCCAACCAGATACTCAAAAGCAATTTCATTTAAGTGCTGCAGTCAAAGGTTTACAGAGTGGGGCCCCTGAGTGCTCCATCTCCACATCTCATGGGGGAAACCTCTACTGCCAGCTCATTCTTTGGGAAGCACGCTTTCCTCCAGGTGTACAGAGCTCTCCAGCATAAAACAAGTTCCTTCCCCTATTCTCACCAACTTCAAAAAGCAGTGACTTCGTGGAAATGCAGAAGTCGGGCTTTTCTGTCTCCTTTATAAACCAAAAAGGTTATCTTTCTCTGAAGAAGAATAAAGCCAGAATATCTGAAATAATGCAATCCAAACCTCTGAAATACCATACTCAAATAAGGTGCAATTATTAGTACACTATTTAAAATATATGATGTGTGAAGCATATCAATGTTCTATATATTTATATATAAAATACACAAAGACTACAGACTGCACACTATGGTTTGGAAAATCCAGCATCAAGGTTATCTGCTGTGACTTACTATCATCAGAGACAAGGAAGTAGGTGGAATTCTGGAACAAGGGTAAGATAACAGTCATGTCAAAAAGAAAAAAAAAAAAGTCCTTGTCCTCAAGCAAGCTAATGAAGCAAGTGATAAGCTACAGGTCAAATTCCCACTTCTACAATCAAAACTTATCACAGGAGCCCTTGAAAAGGGAGTGCATCTGTCATATGTTAATGACTTCAAGCCATTCCCTGAACTTCTAGGTGTACAGGAAAACTTAAAAGCACTTCACAACTCCTTGTGGGTATAATTAGCTTGTTGCAATTGTTGGCAGTTCTCATCCTCAGACTTTAAAAGGTCACTCCACTCTTTAAGATACCAAATTTGGAGTCACTCTACCTTCTGGACAGATTAAGCACACCCTACAATTAGTATACAGCTGCACCTGTTGCAAAGCTTCTTTCTTCAGTGATGTAAAGGGGGACCGTCAACAACATTCTAAATTCTTGAGGGATTATCAGACCTCAGAAACCAAGCAGTGAGCAGGCCTGATGTCTGCTGTTGCGGTGATGGATGGTGGTCACAGCCTGACCACAAGCAGAAGCTGTGATCTTTATTCTTTATAGACGATTCCAGCTAGCACAGGCACCACACACTGCCATGACTCTCAATCTATAAGCAGTCACAGTGTAATTTTGCTATTTAACAGAGCTAGGGTTTTCACAAGCTACTTGAGTTTCTACAGAGAACAAAGAGAATTTCAAAAAAATGTTTTAAAAGTTCAACTAGCTAAAATAGAGTTATTTATACATCAGTAAACCATGGTGAAGGAAAAATGCCACTGGTCACATACGAAGGAAAACTCTATTTTTATAAAGGTCATAGCTCAAAACAGCAAATTCTCCTGTAATTTATCAATCCTTTACAAAAACATTCTCACATTTCATAAACTGCCAATGATAGTAATTTCACCACTCTAGTGCAAAATAACAATATAGATATTTAAAGAATACAGCTTTCAGTGAAAATCTATTTCAGAAAAGAGACATTAACTTAAAAACCAGATTCATAAAGTTTGTGAAAATCTGATGTAACTGTTAGTAAAAAGTGGTTGAAGCAAGTCTTAAATCCATAAACTAAGTTCTTCTTTCCTCCCTTCCTTCTTCCATTTCTTTTTTAATGAAATGGAAGTATAGAAGACAGGGTTCTAAAGTCCCCTTTTTGCTCAAGCCATCTCAATCATTAGTATTTTCCACTACATCACAAAAAATGATTCTCTGGTAGCAGATATATGTGGCCACATAAAAAGAAACACTGTAAAGCCTTCTTAAATGAATGATAGTGTGCTTAGTAAATCATTTAGGCAGTCTCTTATTATCACCATGGTATATAACATATATACATATACTTGTCTTTTCCCTCATATAGAAATGCTTTTCAAAACATAATTGGAATTTTACAAAATAAGGGGTAAGCATTTCTCCAAAGAATTTCATTGTACTTCATTCTTGTTAAGAAGGTACACTTTCTTCTATGTGTATTAAATTCTGTGCACAAATAATTTTAAAATGCTGACTGAAATAATGTAAAAGTTAAATCAGGCTATTTCCAAATTAGCATTCCAACTCAAATAAAGCTAGCAGGGCTAGATTACATTTTTACCATTCACCTCCAAAAATATTTTCACCTGATATTTACTTTACAACAAATACATACATTTCCGAGTAAAAATATTTCCTGAAAGGAGACATATGTGTGTGTGTGTGGTGTGTATCACTTTTAATATATCTTTTAAAAGTCATTGAACTAAATGATGAAATTGCCAATTCTTTTAGGTTTGCTGTTGGGTCTATATAGTAATCAAATTTAGAAAACTATAAATTATATTTAAATTTATTATTTACAAGCAATTAATTATAAAAAACAGCCAGGTGGCTTTCATTACATAAATTACTCTTAATGACAGAGACCTCACGCTGCTACTGTATTTAGCATTTGCATGTGTCAAGTGCAGAGCGGTGTGTAACTACCCTCTTCAGGGTGGAACCAATCACTGATGTACAAGGAAAGCTGCCTACTGCCCAAGTTTCAGATTGCATCCTAACCAGTTGTTTGAATCCACAGTATTCTCAAGATTTTAATAACTTGTCTGCTACAGAAACTTGTAATAATATTCTGTTGAAACAGCTTTAAAACCAGATACATAATTACTGAACATCAAATAACGTGTAACTACACTTAGCTACCCAAAACCCTATCTCTTTAATTTAAACATGAACAAAAAATGTTCAATCAATTTTCACCAAACCAAGAAAGAGATGTACAGATGTCTCAGAAATGTGGCTTTTAAAGAATTTAACCTATTTCCTCCCATTACAAACTGTGCAAAAGACAATAACTTTTTGCAGAGCTCTGTCTCCCGACTTTACTCAGCCTTTTATACTGATCCTTCCAACTCTACTGTGGGTGTAATTTCCTTTCAGAGGAGTGAAGAGTTTGAGCTCTTAAATTTATCTTGAGATAAAGCATGAGTTTCAATGATGTAACAGGGGAAAAAGACCTCATACTGTTACTCTGAATTAAATGCAATTCTTCAACACACAAAAAGTCCACACCAAACGCAAAAAGCAAATAAAAATAAAGGACGAATTTCATCCTTCAAACTCTATCCCAACTAGAGGCCTAAACAAGTAATTCCATCCTCCACTATAACTACCACCAGAAAAAGGAAAAAGTCTTATGAAAATGCTTCTTAAGCTGGAGGATAAAATTCTGAAACTACTGTAGTCTTCCTTTCTAAACAACAAAAAAATTTTAATTAACTAAAAATCACATTCGGAGATACCTCTATGGTATTCAAGGACTGGCTGATACATAAGGCTTCACTTTTCCTCCTCCCTCAAGACGTGTGCCTTTTGGCAATTTCATCACTTATTAACCACCACCAGAGAAATGGGTAATAGAAATGATGGGGAGGAAATGTGTTTTAGCTCTCAAGAGTTACTTGGAGGAACACAGGAAGGGTCGGGGGGAGTAGGGGGACTAAGGAAGAGTCTCCATACTTACCCAGTATGGGGATAAAGTAACAGAATGAAAATTTTCAGTGAGCAGACAAGGACAGATTAATTAAACTATTTTCGGCCAAAGTAATCATCCTAGAGAAGGAGTAGAGTCTGTACATTCACTGCCAATTTTGCTGCCTTTACTCAAAACAGAACTCGTATGTGGAAATCGCCTCAGAACCACTGCACAGGCTATACAAGAAAGCCAGCCTCATAGTCACATCTTACATCTTATCAAAATACCGGGGGGCCACCACGTCTGGAAACACAGACAAATATCCAGTAAAAGGCTGTTACTGAATTGTACAACATGGCAAAATAATGATATATCCAGACTTTATGATTGTTTTGCAGCATTAGCTCCATTATTTTTCAAGTCTAATGATGTTTGCCTGTCTCCAGACACCAGATTCATTCTCAAAGTGCCACAGTTTGTCACCACTGGAGATATTTAAAAGACAGTGTTATGTGCTCTAAAAATACTTTTAACTAAGAGTCCCCAAAACATCTCGGCTATCATTAGAATGTGTGTCCAGTAGGAAACAGTATTTATCCTTGCACTTTTTTTTTTAAATGACTCATGATTTCATAGTTGCCATACATGAGGAAGGAAAGTTTAGTTATGTGTAGGCACTGGAAGAGTTGACTGAAATACAAAACAGAGGGGCTAACAATTTGGCCAGTACTGAGGGCCACCACCCACCAAAACAACCAACACCTTCCACCGCAGTGCTTTGAAGCATTCACGAGTAACACAGTTAAGAAGTCACAGTGTGGGGAATTCCCTACTGGTCCAGTCGTTAGGACTCTGCTCTTTCACTGCCAAGGGCAGGGGTTCAATCCTTGGTTTGGGAACAAAGATCCCACAAGTCACACAGTGAAGCCATAAAGAAAAAAAGAATTACTAGTATATGAAATTCATAGTGCTCTCGTTATTATAATTCTCATCAGTGTAACAAAATTTTTCATGTCTTTTTTAATCTAAACTAGGAACAAGGGCTTTACCCCCGTGAACAGAATATAGATTTGAGAGCTGCGTATCAGTAACAGGCTAAGTGTTTTGGTGTATGATTGAGTGAATGGTTCAGTGATGCTATGGGCAATGAATGGTCATGATGAGCTTTCAGACAGAAGTCTAGAAAAGCCAGTCAGCAGTGCTTCTATTTATATGATACTGGAAGTTCTGCAGTGGTAGAGCTCACTGGTGTCACGTTCCAGGTAAGACGTGAGGATTTTATGCAGAGGGTTAAAAGTTCCAGTCGCACAGAAAGCCCAAACCAAAGGCCTGATGGAGACAGTACGAGACAGTACGGATAAAGCATCTTATTAACCTGAACAGAAAGTTGAAGGCTTTCTGCTTTGGAAATTGCCATGCTCTTTGAGACATTATGGCAACGTTGAAAGGAGCCCCCCAGAAACCACACAGGCAGTTCATGGGGTGAATATCCTATAGCTGCCCAGTTGTAAATCCTCAGAGAAAGTTCACTGAGGTTTAAAAGCAGGGGGCAGATCACTTCAGGAGATCCAGTTCTGCAGGAAGAGCATGCCAAAAATCATAAAGGCACCTATTTCACAAGATCTAGGTGGGGAAGGATCATATTCATCTCCACCTGAATCACAGGAGCTTCATGGCGAGGACTAAGAAAAGAAAAGAGGGAATAGAAAGTGAAAAACACCAAATCTCCGATTACAGGTCTCTGATTCCAGCCACTGCAGTTTCACACAAAAACCCCCTTTCAGTCTCAGTTATATTGTCCTCAGTGGTAGGACACTTAAGCAGGGTACCTAGTGTCAACCCCTAATGAAATCCCAGTCGGTAAGGCCATTCACATTCTAACTGGAAACTGCTTCTCGCAGCATGGAATGTTACTACAGCACAATAATCTGCAGTTGAGTAACTGCTCGAAAGGACCTTTTGAGCATGTGGGGCAGCAAAACACTGTAGCGCTGCTTCCTAAAAATAATAGAAAGAAACTGCTTTGAACCACGTGAAGCAAATCTACTGTCTCCAAAGAACGGAAGTCAATCACTGAGTTAGAATTAACAACTATAAGTAAAAACAGATAAAAAACTCCATCAACAAACATTAACAGGTCAGAATCCTTCCAGGGTTGAACTTCTTTCACCCAGTTTCACATCAAAGCTTTAGAAACTAATGGAAACAATATTTAGATGGAAATCCTAACACCAGTGCTGGTTTTGGTGTAAATGGTACCATAGTTAATATCTTTGGCACGTGGTCACAGATTTTTATACCATCACTGGAGTACTCAGTTAATAGCCAAATTTCTACCAAACAAAGCCATAAGCAGATCTTCAACTGAAAAGCTCTGTCTACTCGTTTATAATCTGTTACCTGGAAAAAAAGGCAGAAGGTCTCTCTTGCCACCTAATCACCATATCAATGACACATGCCACAAGAGAGAAGCACTAGCTTATTTGATTGATCATGGTAGATAAACTCCAAATAACAGAGAAATTAACAAATGCTTGACATTTGCTCAACATCCATTATTCTGACACTGCTTTCAGAATTTCAAAGCCTGGGAGTATGCTTAATCAACATTCATATTCCCTCGTGAGCTACAGGCACCATATTGCACCCCGCCTTCATACTGATGAAAACTGCATATTGGCCATTTCCAAAATGTTCTGGGACTCCACACAGGGCCTCTTTTCTCTCTTGTTCCTGCTCTGCAGTTTTCTTTTAAACACTTCCAAGACAAAAGCATCTGCCAGTTTTTCTCTCTAGGGATGTATGCAAAATGAACTTAACAGTTTTAAGGCAGGAGTAACCCTCACATCTAAATTCATTCATAGGACAGAGAAGGGCCTAAGAGGCCTCTCCAGGGACAAAACCCTGCTGAAATTCTCCCCACACACAACAGTGGGAGCTTTATAAAATCTAAGTCCAGACAATTTCCAATTCAAATACCCAACATAGCATGACCTTTGTCAGATCTCTGAGCCCAAGATGCACCCATGATTTTTTATTCTAACCAGCACAGACATTAGACAGGGCACTACTGCTAAGCAGGAGGTTCAAGATTTGCATGCTCTTCTATTGTGAAAATGTAACAGTGACAGCACTGTGTCAAATTCTTTTCCCTCTAGAACTTTAACTCCATAGGAGAGGCATGGCTGACAGATGACTCCCCAACATCTGTGTTATGTACACTGCACAGCTGAGGAGCCCCGGATCACTGTCAGAACATTGCAGAGATGACCTGTGCCTTTCTTATGCCTTCTTCTCCCTGCCCCCCAATATATATGTGTGTGTGTTTATATATGTATGTGTGTACATATATATATATCTACAATACAAATAGTGCAACTTTTAACAAAATATAAAAATGGCAAGTCAGATGAACATAATTTATAGTCATTAAGCTGTTCACGTAGCAGCTCAACATATGTTGTATAAATGTCCTATACCGAATAATTTATCAGATCTGACACAGTGCACATCATATTGTTTTATTTAATACACTTACTAAAATTTCATGGATCAAGCATCACTTCTGAAAGCACAGAGAAAGCACTAGAAAATATTTATTCATCTCCCATGATTTATTTTGATTACCCTTACAGCTACATGATAAAGTGGGACTCACAAAATTACAAGGTTAAGGTTTACACAGCCATTGCTTCATCTACTAAAATATAACAAATGGTTCCATGTCTGCGTTAAATTTTACTTTCATTTAGTGTTAAGTAGTACATGAGGCTAAGCACTTAGCTGCCTACTGAATACTTTAATATTTTTAAATAGGACTTAAACAGCCTTACCCAGAAACTGAAAGCTTAAGAAACCACTGTAGAAAGAAGAGCAAGTTCTTTGTGTGGTGCTAGATTGAACGATACTGGCCAAAAAAGAAGAAACACTTTTCTAACTTTTCTTCTCTGCAAAAGGGATCATAAAAATAAGCACTGACCTGTGCAAGAAAGTTCACAAGAATTCACTGAATGCATAAAAGCACCACAATACCGTGCTAGGCACCAGTGGGAGGAGTTGGAAGATAAAATCACAGCAAAACACAGGGTTCCTATCCTTAAGGAATTCACTATCAGTCAAACAGAAAGCAAAAGACAGGAATGTATACTTTCCAAATAAACAGGCAAAAGTAACTATAATGGTCAAAGAAAAATATCTTTACCAATATTCAAAAAACCAAAAAGTAAAAAGGGAGAGAGAAAGAGAGGGAGAATTAGACAATGGCACTTAAGACTCCTTCTCATCAATTTTCCTTTAAAATATTTTGTCTGGAGGTAGGTTTCTCAGACAAGGAAAATAAGATGAACAGGGTGATACCAATATCAGAAGTGGGAGATGAGAGCCCAGAGTTGAAAAGGTCAATATAATTTTTCAAGAAAAACACAAGTACTTGTTGGCCTCATCATTTCTGAGAGAAGCGTTAAAAACGTCATCAGATCAACTGCCTTAGGAAGGAAAACTAAGGGGGAAAAAAAGGACAACTTTCAATTACCACTGAACTATTTTGTTTAAAATGATGCAATAAAAGTGAGATGAAAGTAAGACGAAGAAAAGATCTTTCTTAGGAGCTAAATTTCATTTCCATTTATGAGTGATAATTGTCCCAAGATATCTGCAAAATAGTAATCTTCCCAGGCGTATTATTCTCAGGTACCAAAGAGACTCCAAATGTTTCAAGCTGCAGACACTGCAGTCCAGAAGCAGGGCTCACTTTGCCTCACCATCATATGACAGGAAAGCTGACAGTTCATGAGATAGATACTTCTTGAGGAGCAAAACCACAAAGCCATACTGTACTGTATTACAAGTCAGGCAGCAGAGTGATTTTAGGTAACTGGTAACTGTAAAATACTAAAGGGTCTAGCATACTGCACCCTTAGAAAGGAAAGATAAAGGCTATGAAGTCAAATAGAGTTCAATATAAAAACAGTCAAGTTCCAATCTCCCCAAAGAAAAGAACTAAAAATAGGAAAATAATCTTGCTTGGTTTAATGCATGATGATAATGGCACCTGAAAAATCCTTGTAAGGAATTTAACCCTTGCAGCTTTATGTCAGAACAAAATCACTTTATCTATATTGAGGAGATCATACGAAGATGAGCACCAGGACTAATAGGCAGCATTAAACTCTGGGGTTGGTGGGGGGCTATGCCTCAAAAAATTCAACAAGAGTTAATTGAGAGCACTGAAGAATGAGTTTGAGTGTTGCAAATTCTTGCTGGGACCCTATCATCACCATAAGTCTGGCATTTTACTTCTAAACAAGAAATACATTTTACCTTTCTGAGATTATTTTCTGGTTACAAGCCAACCATTATGAACCTTTCAGTGAATCACTGAATAGGGCACTTAAAGGGATAAACAATTATAAAAATAACTCTGTCACAAGTGCATACATTTTATTTTATTTAGTGATGTAATAAGCTTAGGGGCATATATCAGGTCCAAAATGGTCTTGGTCATTAATTTAAGCAATAAATCATAGGTCTTGCCAACAATGACGGCAAACAGATGCTAACAAGGAAATGTATTATTTAATATTGCCATGTGTTATAAAAATGTAAGTGTGTTTAAGACATGTCTTAAATTTTTATAATAATATGCATTTAATACATTACTGTTTTGACACATGCAGGAATCAGATTTATAGGTCCCATTCCATAGCTTCTTCTTCTGTGAACATGAGAGCATATTCGGGATTTCTTTTTTTTTTAAACAAAAGTAGAAACCTTTAAAGTACATGCTTGCAACTATATCTAATTGGTTGTCTTGCTATTTTGTAGTAAACAATGTCAACACTGAAACTCATTAAAAAGAAGGAATCTATGAACTTTGCTAGGAGAGAAAAATTGAACATTTTTGAATCACAATTTTTAAAGAAACCATCTAGTCTAAGAAAGTATACGAGCACTTTTTAATCAAGCTGCCAACAAATTTTTTTCACATTCATTTTGAGCATGATCCCAGACAAAAATACACCAACTTGATTAACAAGTTCAACAAAAATATGGAAGCCAACTAGCTAAGCAAAAGCCTACTTTATGTCTTCATGCGAAAATCCTAAGACTCAAACAGTATCTCAAAACACAAACTAATTGAAAACTGAGTCTCTGTTCAAAATATGCCAAATCATAATATTCCCTTAATATTCCTTTCAGATCAATAAGCATACATCTCTTAGCAGCAGGTTCAACCCTTCTAGGGAAAAGGCCGGGGAGGGAAGAAAGGAATTAGGAACTAAATCATAAACCCTCTTAAAAAAAAAATGAGCTTTTTCTAACATCAACAAGATGCCGACGCTGCTCAAAGTATTTGTCGTTTGCACAGTATTCTGTCTGAGTGTCCTTTTCAATCAGCTCTCCTAACTGCCAGCATGGTCTTCCCCCTTTCTTCTGCAGGCAAAAGTCCATGCCTTAGAACACTTGAAGAAGCAGCGCGTGGAGTATGGAAACTCAATTTTCTTCATTAAATCTACTGAAGCAGATATTAAAAATGCATTTAATATACTGGCGATGGTTGGTGGGCACCGCTGACTGTGACAGGCCAGTTACTGATGATGTGCTGTCAGAGGGCCTTCTCAGCAGGCGCCTGGGTCTCGGGCTGCTGAAGGACAGCAATATCTTCCCCTGTGTGTGAGCTCTATTCATCTCCCAAGTATTTACTAAATCACCGGCCTCTGCACACACAGCCCACGTTTCAGCGTATGCTAACAAATGATGGATGGCCTCGTCAATTCGTTATGTCCTGAAAGCATGCTTTCCTGCCATTCCAATCATCAAACCTCAGCGCTCCAGAGCTGATCAGTCCCAGGGAATATATTCTGCAGGCTCGATTAAAAGAGGAGAAGTTCTTTCCCTTAGAAGTCTCTGACACTCTCCCCCTGACTGTTTGTTGTTTCAACCAATTATTTCGGCAGAATATTCACTAAGTGTTCAGAAAACATAACTGCTGGCAGGTTTTTTCCTGATGCTTTGCTAAGCTGCAGTTTCATCTGTGACAAAACCGTTGAGGTAGTCACTAGTGAAATTTATGTTTTTAAACATTTTTTTCTTCTCTGCATGGCAGGTAAAACCTTAAAAATAGTTTATATCATATTATATGATAACATAAATGCATTAGCAGTTGCATTTCAAAGAAAGTTTCAAGGGAATAACCAGTCTCTAAATCAACTAAACCTTTTAAGACAGTAATTCATGAGAGTTCTCTTAATTATAATCTAGATAAAGGTACACAGTACTTAAAAATTCTTTTGACAGTTCCAAAGTTAGATGACAAAAGTTCAACTTGTCAAAGAAATAAACCCTCTTCAAAGAAGATGTATTTTCAGTTCCAAGGTTATATATGTCAGTTGTCTTTTCTATAAGCCAGAAGAACATTTTTATTTTTAGCTAAGGCTTATCTACAGAGCAGAAAATAATAGCACACTCATGCCTTTCACTCAGAAACAGTAAACTTTATAAAAACAGACAAACTTACCACAGCTAAACAGATAGCTGAGCTTTGAGGAAATGGGATGGCATTAAAAAGCTAAACAACTAGCTATAAATAAGCTCCTGGAAATGCTTAAAATTGGAAAAAAAAAAAAAAAAGTGCCAGACTCCCATTTAGCCAATAGCTACGAAGGCTCTGAAGTACCCACCATCAGCATAAGTTCTGCCACGCTGCCCTGCCATTCACCTCAACCTTGACCTCAAGATTAAGCTCACTTTTATTGCGCACAAAGGTCACCTGTATTAGGTCAAAATTCGAAGTCCCTTGTCAGAAAAGGTTGATATATTCCAACCTTTCCTTCTCCATGCATCAAATTTTTCATGGTAAAGTCATATTCAGCAGACAGTATATTCAGCAATTTATTGCGCCACTCTAATACAGTGCGGAATACAATTGTCCAAAAAGCCAGCACATGAATAAAGTATTTTTCATGAAAATGCACCAAATCTAGTCTCCTCACACCTCTAACATGAAAACCGAATCTTGTTTCACACTTCACAAGAGTTATATGGAAAATAATTGTCCTCAAAATTCAATCTACAGTATAGTTATGACTTTTACTTCCATCTTTGGCTACAGGCAACTATTTTTCAGAGTGTCAGAGTTTTTAAGTATTATTATTTTTTAAAGCATGAAGATCTCTAATCAGTTTTAATACTTTTATTCCAATCTGGCCTAAGCAGTTTAAGTGAAGCATGTCAAAAACTTACAAGACATGCTCTCTGATAAAACAGAAAAGGGGTTTCCCTGGTGGGCCAGTGGTTAAGACTCCACGCTTCCAATGCACGGGAACATGAGTTCGATCCCTGGTTGGGGAACAAAGATCCCACATGCTGTGGCGGAGCAGCCAATAAATAAATAAATAAAATATAATAGCAAAGGAAGGGCAAGAATTACTATATTGCCCAACTCATTATTAGTGCAGCTATATGATCAGCAGAACTGGACAAAGATGATAAATTAAGCAAATTTTTGCAGGCCGCATTCCAGAATACATTGTAATTAATAATAAGCAAAGCCTTAAGAAACAATAAATCAATTTTCTTTAAAAACGTTTCTATAATTTCTTTGTGTTTACCACAAGGTCTTTTCATAAACAGTATTGGCATCATGAATAGATTTTAAATTGTTTAAGAACACTAGTTCTTCTAAGTTATTAATCTTTATATTAAACACTGAAATCAACATTCACACTCATGTGATGACCTAGAGCATCCAACAAACTCTCCATGCCCTGGAAGACTTTCATTTGAACTCATATAATTACTGGACTCAAATGACTTTCTTGTACAAAAGCCTGACTCCAAAACTGGTATTCATACAAATATCTTTCATAAATTCATAACCACTCTGTTATCAAGATGAAGTAAAAACATAAAAGAGCTTCCAGAATATGGGGTGGGGGGGCGGTGCATCTGAGAAAAGTAATTATAAGAACATACTTTTCTAAAATTCTCAGGCTTTATCAGCCATCATGGATGGACCTAGAGACTCTCATACAGAGTGAAGTAAGTCAGAAAGAGAAAAACACATATCATATAATATCACTTATATATGGGATCTAGAAAAATGATACAGATGAATTAACTCACAAAGCAAAAAGAGAGATACAGACATAGAGAAGAAACACATGGACACCAAGGGGGTAAAGGGAGGGTGGAATGAATTGGGAGGTAGGGGCTGACATAAATTCACTACTGATACTATGTACAGAACAGTTCACTGATAAGAAAGGACTACGGGGCTTCCCAGGCGGCACTAGTGGTAAAGAATATACCAGCCCATAAGAGATGCGGGTTCAACCCCTGGGTCAGCAAGATGCCTTTGAGTAGGAAATGGCAATCCACTCCAGTACTCTTGCCTGGAAAATTCCATGAACATAGGAGCCTGGCAGTCTAGAGTCCACGGGGCTGAAAAGAATTGGATATGACTGAACGACTGAGTACACACACACACACACACACACACACACAAGAACCTACTATACAGCACAGGGAACTCTACTCAGAGCTCTGTGGTGACCTAAGTGGGAAGGGGATCCAAAAAAGAGGGCATATACATATATATATATGTGTGTGTGTGCGCATATATATATATATATGTATTATATATATATACATAGTATAGCTGACTCACTTTGCTGTACAGCAGAAACTAACACAACATTGTAAAGTAACTATACTCCAATAAAAATTTAAAAAATAAAAGTGTCAGGTTTTAACATTTCCAGTTATTCTGTCTTAGGCACTGATCACGTTACATGACCGTTTTCTAAGCGGGAGGAATCAATCCAAACCTTGAGATGCCCATTTTGCCACCAATCCAAAAGCACATCATGGATGCCAGTATCAGCTAAGGACTATATTTTCACCCTAATTTGCTAAAAGCTGGCTTCCTATTATACTGGGGTTAAAGAAAAACACTTTGGAAATCTAGAAAATAAGGAGGCTGGTTTAGATAAAGTCTTTTCCGTTTCTAACACTGAGGCTATTATAACCACAGATACTATCACAACACACTAACAAAGTAATGCTCAAAATTCTCCAAGTGAGGCTTCAACAGTATGTGAACCAAGAACGTGCAGATGCACAAGCTGGTTTTAGAAAAGGCAGAGGAACCAGAGATCAAATTGTCAACATCCGTTAGATCACAGAAAAAGAAAGAAAGTTCCAGAAAAACATCTACTTCTGCTCTACTGAATATGCCAAAGCCTTTGTGTGGATCACCTCAAACTGTGGAAAATTCTGAAAGAGATGGGAATAGCAGACCACCTGACCTGCCTCCTGAGAAAACTGTATGCAGGTTAGGAAGCAACAGTTAGAACCAGACACGGAACAAGAGACTGGTTCCAAATTGGGAAAGGAGTATATCACCCTGCTTATTTAACTTTTATGAAGAGTACATCACGTGAAATGCCGGGCTGGATGAAGCACAAGCTGGAATCAAGATTGCCAGGAGAAATATCAATAACCTCATATATGCAGATGACACCACCCTTATGGCAGAAAGAGAAGAGGAACTGAAGAGCCTCTTGATGAAAGAGGAGAGTGAAAAAGACGGCTTAAAACTCAACATTCAAAAAACTAAGATCACAGCATTCGGTCCCATCACTTCACGTCAAATAGATGGGGAAACAGTGGAAACAGCAACAGACTTTATTTTCTTGGGTACCAAAATCACTGCAGATTGTGACTGCAGCTATGAAATTAAAAGATGCTTACTCCTTAGAAGAAAAGCTATGACCTATCTAGACAGCATATTAAAAAGCAGAGACATTACTTTGCCAACAAAGGTCCATCTAGTCAAAGCTATGGTTTTTCCAATAGTCATGTATGGATGTGAGAGTTGGACTATAAAGAAAGCTGAGTGCCAAAGAATTGATGCTCTTGAACTGTGGTGTTAGAGAAAACTCTTGAGAGTCCCTCGGACTGCAAGGAGATCAAACCAGTAAATCCTAAAGGAAATCAACACTGAATATTCACTGGAAAAACTGATGCTGAAGCTGAGGCTCCAATACTTTGGCCACCTGATGCGAAGAACTGACTCACTGGAAAAGACCCTGAGGTTGGGCAAGATTGAAGGCAGGAGGTGAAAGGGATGAGTGAGGATGAGACGGTTGGATGGAATCAATGACTTGATGGACATGAGTTTGAGCAAGCTCTGGGAGCTGGTGATGGACAAGGAAGCCTGCCATGCTGCAGCCCATGGGGTTGCAAAGCACCAGACATGACTGAGCAACTGATCTGAACGGAACCATTGCAACAAGCATCCTTAAATCAACAATGATAACAGTAAAAGCAGCAGCAAAATTAATTCAACACAGTACCAGGAACTGCCTAATCATTTCTTATGTACTAACTTATGTCAAGTTCCTAAGAATCCCGTTTTATAAACAAGGACACTGAGGCACCAAGGTCACCAGCAAGTAAGTCATGAAGCCAGAATTCAGATGTCTATTTCCAAAGCCAAGTTCTTTAAACCAATATAAAAAACTGCCTCTACAACAAAAGACTCAATGGCCTCCTGGAGTTCACAATAATAGGGTTTTGCTTCCTATCGATTTATACAATAATTAACCATAAACAGAGAGAGCTAAATAAACCACCCAAGGTCGATCACAAGCCATGACAACTCTGCCAAACTCAATACCACCAGGCCAGACCACAGGTGTGGGCCCAGCCCCACATAGAATATGTACATTCTGAAATACACATATGCTTGCCTAATGTTGATTGTATTTTCAAATAAAACTTCTGTTTTAGTTGTATGCTGTCATTTTATTACTGGTACTTTGGACTTCGAAAAGAAATACTCATATGAACATGCGATAATTAAGTCTTTACAAAACTGTACTATGTCAAATGGTAATCAGTTGGCTATCTCCCCCCATTCCATTGTTTTTCATTACAACTGCAGAGATGTTTATTTTCCTTTTTATATTGGAATAGTTGCCAAATGAAGAGGTAACAACTAAGCTTGAAGTCTCTCTTAAAATAATTTCTGACATCATAAACCCTTAGGTATACCATGGGAGTATTTCTAAATTCCTATAGAATGAATAATCACTAAATCTAGTCAATGACTCTATTCTGAAAGGGGTTAATTTTTCTAAATGAGACATGTATATAGCTTTGGTTTTATAACCAAGCGGCATTTTTTTTTTAGGTCTGTTCAATCAAATGTCCATTACAATATGATTCATAACACCTACAATATACTAGGTACTGACTGGAATTCTAGTTCCCATAATAACCATGGTGGGGGAAAAATTATGTATCCTCTTTTCGGATCCAAAAAAAAAAAAAAAGCCAAGGGTGGAGGTAAGGGGAAAGAAAGTCCAACATTCACAAAAATATTATAAGAATCAGTTAGGTACAGATATATGTGTTATGAGCTCTTTCTAGGAAAAAAGCTATAAAAGTCACAGCAAACTGGGTAAAGAAAATTCTAGAAAAGATATGCCACAGGGCCATAGTGTGTAATGCAAAGGTCTCAAATTGCTGATGGCATGCAGTGGTGCAGAGGCTTAAGAAGTGCCTTATATAGATAGATAGCCGCTGGGAAGCTGCTTACAGAGTACAGCATAGGGAGTTCAGCTTGGTGCTCTGTGATGACATGGAGAGAGGGGAAGTGGGGCGGGGAGAAAGAAAGAGGTTCAAGAAGGAGGGGATACACACACACACACACACACAGCTGATTCACTGTGTTGTACAGCAAAAACTTACACAATATTGTAAAGCAACTATACCCCAATGAAAAATAAAATAAATGTCTTTGGTGAAACTGGGGAGAGACGGGTAAGATGAGGTTTGCACAGTAGCCAATTTTGGTGGCGTCAACACGCCTACTATGGCTGATGCAAGGTCACATCGTACAGAGTGGAGAAAAGATGATTGCAATTCGCTCTCATGAGCTGGAAAGAGCCAACTCCAGCACCCGTGGGCTGCAGGCCAAATTCAGCCCACAGACTTAGTTTGGCCAGGAAACTGTTGGCCCACAGAGTGCTTTTTCAAAATTCAAACAAATTGACAAGATTTAAAATTCAGGATTTTTTTTTTTTTTTTTTTTTTCCTGAAAAATCAGATCTAGAGCTGCTTCCTAGAGAACAGAAGCCCTGGCAGTCTTAGGCCCACATTCCGACATGGCAGCGGAGGGCTGGCTAAGGCTGCGGCCGTCCTGTCCGTGCACACAACTGTCCCTTCACTTTGCCACCACCCCAACCAGGCCAGAGCACTCCTTCACTCCTTGCTGATACCAGCCTGGCCTGCCAGACTTCCAGGGCAGTTGGTGATCTTTATCTAAAGAGTATGAAAGGAGAGTTTTGCCTCCAGGTGTGTAATTCTGGTCAAGTTCTCCTCAGTTTCTGCCTCTCTTAACACTAACCAATTTGACTAGACGATCTCTAGTTATGATCTCAGTCCAACACTCTCTAAGTCACTGCATCTGAAATAATGAGAGAGTTATGCAGATCCCTCAGGAGATGCTTTTGTGATCAGCACATGATCAGTTCTAAACATGCCCACCAAAGTGCAGATAAAGATTCAAAATGTTATGATGCATGCATGCTTGGTTGCTCAGTCGTGTCCAACTTTTTGTGACCCCATGGACTGTAGCCCACCAAGCTCCTCTGTCCATGGGATTTTCCAGCAAGAATACTGGAGTGGGTTGCCATGCCCTCTTCCAGGGGACCTTCCCGACCCAGGGATGAAACCTAAATCTCCTGCATTGGCAAGCAGATTCTTTTACCGCTGAGCAAACTGGGAAGCCCAAAAATGTTACGAACTGGATGTTAAATGTATTTTTACAATAATATATATTTTAGCTGCCCTCAGGAAGTAAGAATCTAGGTAATGTTAGCTGTGTCCGTTAGCTGCCCTCAGGAAGTAAGAATCTAGGTAATGTTAGCTGCGTCCGTTAAGACATGATGTTTGTGAGCTATCTGTTACATCTAGGCTACAAGGGTCTGTGAAGTTTTCAATGCTATACACAACCAAGAGTCTTTCTTGCAACACTCAATCCATTTAGTGTCTTAGCTAAATGGACTGGGGATATAAGAAAGACTCTTGAAGTACAAGTGAATTTCAAATTTTATTAGCTTTCTCTATCAACAGTATCAGCAAAAACAAAAAGCAGTGTAACATACCTTAAACAAAAGATGGTATCAGCTTGGAAGAGTTTTAGACAGAAGCAAAAAATTGAAAAAAAAAAAATCACCAGTCTAATTTCATGTATGATTATAGTAAGATGCTTTTAAATGATGTTTTAGTCTCTCACATTCCACCTACGAAAGAGGTCACCTACAAAGAGCCTTAGTCCCCAACAAGTCTTAGACACTCATAAGTTATGGAATCTTTGGGGGCTAAGGTGTGGCCCAAGCTTGAGTGACAGACCACAAAGCGTTTCACCCTGCATTTCTATGTGTCCTGAAGCTGGAGCTGGGTACCCACAGCAGTCTTAAATGAAACACACCCAGTTCTGACTTTTTGAGAGTGATCACAAATATACATGACAAACACTATTCCCTAAACTTGCTGAGGGTCAATCTGAATTTTCCATGACCCTAGGCTGATGTGGGGAGCAGCATGTTAGTTGGCTGAGAAGTGAGTTTAACTTAATTAAAAAGTACATGACAAACTTTAGAGACCTTTGCCATTCTCTGCGGTGCCAGCAGTGTATTTGGGGATTTTCAAAAGTTGTAAATGATAACTCTTCTTAATATCAAGAGTTGATAACACTTGTAAATATCAAGTGTCTTTTTCCATTATGGTTTCCTCAGAGAAGGCAATGGCACCTCACTCCAGTACTCTTGCCTGGAAAATCCCATGGATGGAGGAGCTTGGTAGGCTCCAGTCCATGGGGTCTCGAAGAGTTGGGCACGACTGAGTGACTTCACTTTCACTTTTCACTTTCATGCATTGGAAAAGGAAATGGCAACCCACTCCAGTGTTCTTGCCCGGAGAGTCCCAGGGACAGAGGAGCCTAATGGGCTGCCGTCTATGGAGTCGCACAGAGTCGGACACGACTGACGCAACTTAGCAGCAGCAGCAGCAGCAGCAGGACTATACACTCCATGGAATTCTCCAGGCCAGAAAACTGGAGTGAGGAGCCTTTCCCTTCTCCACGGGATCTTCCCAACCCAGGGATCGAGCCCAGGTCTCCTGCATTGCGGGCGGATTCTTTACCAGCTGAACCACAAGGGAAGCCCAGGGCAACCTAAGAAAAAGCCTGAGCTTCACACAGAATTGCCCCAACTCCCATGAGCCAGCACTCAGCCAAGGAAAGATCCCGTTCTTATGTATTACACTGAACATCAGTATCAAGACACATGAATCCACCCTACTTTTTCCTCTACTTGTATTGCTTTGTTACAAAATATTTATTCCCATGGTGTTGAAGTTATTTCTCTTAAGTTTAACTGATTTCAAACATTTTTAGCAACTGAATCTCAATGTTTAAAACACATTAAAAAAAAAAGTCCTGAGATATTTTAACATTTTACTTTGGATGGAAAATGACAGAGCTCTTGATTATTTTAATGAGACTGCGGGTTTTATCATAAGGTCACAGTTTGAACACCACACTGGGTTAAAAAAAGGAAAACAAAAAACTTATTTGCTGTCTTGAAGGCACAGAAAGATCACACCTCAGTAAAGAGAAGGCGCTTGAAAAAGCTGACACTGTCAACTGGATCACTGTTCTTTGGCAAAAAGGAAATTCTGGTTCATAAGGAAGCATTATTAACTCTTAAATATGTTATCAAGATGCCTCCTGAAAGGTAGGGATGGAGAAAAAAAGAAAAGTAGAGGCAAGAATAAGTTCCCCAGAGTGGCCAGAAAAGGGCTGGATTCATGACCACCCATGTGCCATATTAATCCGTCATGCACAGGTAGCTCCATGCTGGTTCCAAACCCATGGACCAAACCCTCCTGGATGCAGCTGTCTGTCTGCTCCCCTAAGACACCGAGACTTGTCATTCAGTGAGAAACTGTGGCCAACCCCCTTTCCTGTGTTCATCACAGTATACCAGCTCTCCAAAGCAGCAATTTGAAACCAGAATGTCCAAAACAATCACTCGAAGACATTTCCCTTCAAGAAAAAGACAACCAAAAATAAAAGAAAGGAAAATTTATTCTTTACCTGTCTCCCACATGATTTTCATACCAGTACCTGACTTTAATATGTTAAGGTCACTTTTCATGCTTACTCTGAAGAAGGGGTTTTATATCGGTTGTTTGCTTTTTTAAGGAAAATTCAACCAATATGGCAAAATTGCACAAAATGTGTAATAAAAACATAATGGGAAATTCAGTCAACATTTGTTGAAAGTCAAATAATAAAACATTATTACCCTATACATCTATTGAACATTTTTCTCCTAGGGAAATATATAATTCCTTTTTATTGTACCAGCAAACATTCCAGGATCAGTTATTACTTAGTAGACTGAAGTCGGATGCCTGAATATAGACTTAAAAATGAAGTCAATAATCTAATAACATAAAAGTCTCCCCCTCAAACTAATAAGAAATATTGTCAGCATGTAGGTTCTTCTCTGGATAACACTATATGAGGTTTTCTTCAAATACTCCTTTGCAGGAATTCAAGTTCATATCACTTTTATAACTATGCACATGTAAAGTGGCACAAATACCTGATAAAAGTTAAGCACTTCTTCAGAAACTGATGATGCCATATACTTAACAAAATAGGCTTCCAGAAGAGTCTTTTTCCCTGAAAGATCAGTTGGTAAAGAATCCGCCTGCAATGCAGGAGACCCCGGTTCAATTCCTGGGTCGGAAAGATCTGCTGGAGAAGGGACAGGCTACCCCCACTCCAGTATTCTTGGGCTTCCCTTGTGGCTCAGCTGGTAAAGAATCCACCTGCAATGCAGGAGACCTTGGGTTCAATCCTCGTGTTGGGAAGATCCCCTTGGAGAAGGGAAAGGCTACCCAGTCCAGAGTGACTTTCACTTTCACTTTTTCACAAATACAGCAACAAAATAAAAACTTGAAATCTTACAGAGTAAAAAAGCATGTTTTTAAAGATGACTAAAGGAAACACATAAAATAATCATATTCTTAGGCCAATTTCTTTCTCAATTTGCAGTAATGATCAAAACAGAAATATTCCTAAATATAAGTATTATTTTTGAAAGTCATATAAATTAATTATATTTCCTTGGCAAAAACACTAAAAGAATTTCCAGTTCAATAAAAGGCTGACGTTTTCTCCCTTTATGAGCTATTCTCACTCATGACTCTGGAACCCAGGTACACCGTAACATTATCAGAAGTATAGAAAATTGACCACCAATTGAGTACCAACTTTCAATTCAATTGAGAGAACTAGGTCAATAGAAACAATCTTCCAATTTCAGCAAAACCAAGCCCTGTACTTGGTTTTCACTTATACTTTCAATAAGTGAAAGTGAAAATCACTCAGTCATGTCCCACTCTTTGTGACACCATGAGTGGTGTCACATTAAAGCTACACGGACTGTAGCTTGCCAGGCTCCTCTGTCTATGGAATTCTCTAGACAAGAATAATGGAGGGGTAGCCATTCCTTTCTTCAGGGGATCTTCCCAACTCAGGAATTGAGTGCAGGTCTCCCACATTACAAGCAGATTCTTTACAGTCTGAGCCAGGAGGGAAGCCCATACCTTCAATGTGCTGCTATCATTCTAAAAAAGTCAGTGACTCTAGGTTTAAAAGTTGTTATTGTTGTTGTTGTTTTAATGGTATTACATATTGCTATAAAAGATATAAGGCAAGTTTCTGATATATGAGCCATATTCAACTAATGATCAAATCTATGTGTCCAAAGGCATACCATCAACTGATCCATATTAAAGCAAATTTGCATCTTCTATGTTTCAAAAGTTACTAGCTAGACATTTCTTCTACTGTAGGCCATTTACTAAATTCTAATAATAACAGTAATCATACCACCTATTAAATACTTATAGAACCTCTATACTATACTAACTGTTTCTGTTTCACATGCCTCATTTCACTTAATCCTCACAGCAGCCTTAAGGAATTGAAGAGGGAGAGGAAGAATCTGTAGTGAGACCCTGCCTGGGTTTGAATCCTGGTTCTCTTACTTCCCAGCTGTGGAGCTTTATTCCTCCTTTTACAGATGGGCTTCCCTGGTGGCTCAGAGGTAAAGAATTGGCCGGCAATGCAGAAGACCTGCAGAAGATGTGGGTTCGATCCCTGGAGAAGGAAACAGCAACCCGCTCCAGAATTCTTGCCTGGAAAACCCCATGGACAGAGGGGAGCCTGGCGGGTTACAGTCCTTGAGGCTGCAAAGAGTCATACTGAGTGACTGAACAACAACAACTATGCCTCAGATAAAAAGAGGCAGAGCCCAGTCATTTCCCAAGAACAAATTGTTACAGGAAGCAAAAAGAATGAAATACAAGATTTCCTATGGGAAAAGTTGACAGGTTAAAATGCATGGGGAAGGAGGAAAGGGGAAGGGGGTCTTCAGAAAAGGACAACTATAACCAACCAATAGTAGCATCAAATGAAGCTAGGCGACTTAGTAGCTCAGTCATGTCTGACTGTTTGTGACGCCATGGACTGTAGCCCTCCAGGATCCTCCGTCCATGAAATTTTCCAGGCAAGAGTACTGGAGTGGGTTGCCATTCCCTTCTCCAAGGAATCTTTCTGATCCAGGGATGGATCAAAAACTACTATCTTTTTGATAGTAATTTGTCAATAAACATCAAAATCCTTCAAAATATAAATATCCTTTAGTTTGAAACTGCTAACAGTTGTTAAAGTGAGGCTGATGGGCCCCTAGAGTCCCTGTCAATTCAGTTCAGTCGCTCAGTCGTGTCCGACTCTGCGACCCCATGAATCACAGCATGCCAGGCCTCCCTGTCCATCACCAACTCCCGGAGTTCACTCAAACTCACGTCCATCAAGTTGGTGATGTCATCCAGCCATCTCATCCTCTGTCGTCCCCTTCTCCTCCTGCCCCCAATCCCTCCCAGCATCAGGGTCTTTTCCGATGAGTCAACTCTTCGCATGAGGTGGCCAAAGTATTGGAGTTTCAGCTTTAGCATCAGTCCTTCCAAAGAACACCCAGGACTGATCTCCTTTAGGATTGACTGGTTGGATCTCCTTGCAGTCCTAGGGACTCTCAAAAGTCTTCTCCAACACCATAGTTCAAAAGCATCAATTCTTCAGCGCTCAGCCTTCTTCACAGTCCAACTCTCACATTCATACGTGACCATTGGAAAAGCCATAGCCTTGACTAGACGGACCTTTGTTGGCAATGTCTCTGCTTTTGAATATGCTATCTAGGTTGGTCATAATTTTCCTTCCAAGGAGTAAGCGTCTTTTAATTTCATGGCATCACCATCTGCAGTGATTTTGGAGCCCCCAAAAATAAAGTCTGACACTGTTTCCACTGTTTCCCCATCTATTTCCCATGAAGTGATGGGACCAGATGCCATGATCTTCGTTTTCTGAATGTTGAGCTTTAAGCCAACTTTTTCACTCTCCTCTTTCACTTTCATCAAGAGGCTTTTGAGTTCCTCTTCATTTTCTGCCATAAGGGTAGTCATCTGCATATCTGAGGTTATTGATATTTCTCCCGGCAATCTTGATTCCAGCTTGTCCTTCTTCCAGCCCAGAGTTTCTCATGATGTACTCTGAATATAAGTTAAATAAGCAGGGTGACACTATACAGCCTTGATGTACTCCTTTTCCTATTTGGAACCAGTCTCTTGTTCCATGTCCAGTTCTAACTGTTGCTTCCTGACCTGCATTAGTTTGAAACTGCTGCTGCTGCTGCTGCTGCTAAGTCGCTTCAGTTGTGTCCGACTCTGTGCGACCGCATAGACGGCAGCCCACCAGGCTCCCCCATCCCTGGGATTCTCCAGGCAAGAACACTGGAGTGGGTTGCCATTTTCTTCTCCAATTCGTGAAAGTGAAAAGTGAAAGTGAAGTGCTCAGTCGTGTCAACTGCTCACGGTTGTTAAAGTGAGGCTGATGGACCCCTAGAGTCCCTCTCAAAGGTCTACAAGGTCAAAACTATTTTTACAGAAACAGTAAGACTTGATTTGCCTTTTCTTCTGTGTGACATTAGAACTGATGGTGCAAAAAGAATGGTGGCCAAAACTGTCAGCTCCTGAGCACAAACCAAGGCTGGACACAACTGGCCTAGGAGTCTCATGCTTGCAGGAAGAAAGAAAGCCAGTTTCACATAAGAATATCTTAAGATTCACTTATTAATTTTATTAGATCTCAACTCTAGATACACATCCTCTTAACATTCTGTATAACAAAATAAGAGGTAAACCAGAAGCACGTCTACTGCATATCGAAGCATGATGACTATCTGAAGGGGAAGCATCTGTATGACTGTTTCAGAGCTGAACTAGGTGCCCTTTCCATGGAACACCATTTATTCTTGGATGAATGATGAACAAACTACCATTATTCACATTTGGGTATCTGGCAGGCATTTTCTCAAAAATAAACATGAGCCTGTCACTTCAAGAGAAACAACCAATAGTGTTTGTTGCCAATGAAAAAACTGAGCTTTCAAGGGGAAACTCAAATATTGGAAAACTGTGCATCCATCACCATAAGTGTTACAGCTTCAAATCCTACAGACTTTTCTGATGAAATCAGTGGGGATATTAACAAATGTGATTGTTTTAGATGCTGTGTAATGATGACAACATTTAGAAGATTTGCATAACTCACAACCAATATTTTGCAAATGAACAGTGCATGATGATAAGAACTATGCATGGGTGAAAGATCCACTCTAAGTTCAAGACTGGCCAAAAAGTTCTATAATATGGTTTCACTTTCCACATTGCAATTAACTTCTAAGAAAAACACCACTTGTTGGGTATTATGTAGTAACAAAAATAGTTTTCCAATTACATTTTTGTCTAAGGCCAGAATGTCTTCATATTCTTTAATCAAGATAGCATATCACAAGTTGAATGCCGAAGCAGACAGATCTTGTTTCTATTAAGACAGGTATTAAAGAGATTTGCAAAAGTGTAAAATGAGGCCATTTTTCTCACTAGCTTTTTTAAATTATGGTTATTAATCTTTAACATAAATAAGCAATTTTTAAAATTTCTCAGGTTTAATTTACATTTTGGTAAATATCAACAGATAAATCCCATGTAAACAGTTTTCTGGGGTCCTCAGTACTTCTTTAGAGTTTGAAGAGACCAAAAGTTTGAAAACCGATATGGTCGTTCCCAATTCTTGAGATTCTAAAGTATTAACAGGAAAACAAGCAGTCTTGGCATGATATAAATACAGAAATAATATCAGAAAATTAGAAAAACAAAACTCTTGATGTCCAGCAAGTACATCTAGAATGTGGATATTATTAGTTATTTGAAATAAATTATAAGGACTTTTTAAAGATGAGAAATGCTTACAATATGTTAAATGTGAAAAAAAGGACCTATAAACTATATTAGCAGAGAAAGTATTGCACAGAGAAAAAAGACTAGAAATATTTTAAAAATATATTAACAAATTTTCAGAGCTGAAAGATTATGAATATTTTTAAATTTTCTTTACTGAGCATGTACTACTTTTAAAATCAGCAAAGTAAAAATTTTCAGCAATTTTAAAAAGCATTTCAGTACTTTATTTTCAGAATTCAATTTAGGTGAACATTACACAAAAAAATTATTGCTGCTGTTATTAATATTAAAAATAATTAAGGTGGCTTAGTATAGAACTCTGAACTGAAAGTCATGAAACCTGTATTCTAGACTCTTTTGAGCCATCTAATATCTCCAGGCTTTCTGACAAGTCACTTCTTTGAACCACCAGAAATTATCTCTGAGGTCCTTACTTGACTACTCCTCAGGTAAAATGAACTGTCAAATCTAAAGGTTGTTCAAGTCCTTTGCATCCAACTTCTAAAGTAAAACAGTGCTATAGTGCAAACTGAGGCCAACTCTCAAATTACACACTTTACGGAACTCCTACCCATGCTGCTCTTCAATTCCTTCTGCAGACTGGTAGTACAGCTCTCTCAATAAACTTTCCAGTAAAAGAAGAGTTAGTTATACCCTAAATGGTATTTGAAAGAAGCAAAAGTATTTGGAGATACATATCAGATGCCATATCTCAAAAAACGCATATGAGAATAGGCAAGACACATGGTGCCCCAAAGGAATGGGAGTCTTTCCTAAGTGTACTTCATTAATGCACACATGTAGAATCTAGAAAAATGGTACTGATGAACCAATCTGCAGGGCAGGAAGAGAGACGCAGACATAGAGAACAGACTTGGAGTGCTGAGTAGTCCGTGATGCCATCCAGCCATCTCATGTCAGAGTACTGCTGAGGATGAGATGGCTGGATGGCATCACTGCCTCGATGGACGTGAGTCTGAGTGAACTCCGGGAGTTGGTGATGGACAGGGAGGCCTGGCGTGCTGCGATTCATGGGGTCGCAAAGAGTCGGACATGACTGAGCGACTGACCTGAGTGCTGACATAGACACTATCGTGTGTAAAATAGATAGCCAGTGGGAAGCTGCTGTATAACACAGGGAGCCTAACCCAGTGCTCAGTGAGGAATAGGCAGGTAGGATGGGGGAGGGGATGGGAGAGAGGCTATATATATACACATATAGTTGATTCATGTTTTTATACAGCAAAAACACAACATTGT
Organism: Bos javanicus; assembly: GCF_032452875.1. Lineage (NCBI taxonomy): Eukaryota > Metazoa > Chordata > Mammalia > Artiodactyla > Bovidae > Bos > Bos javanicus. The sequence continues at coordinate 31,899,032 of NC_083877.1, read as the reverse complement.
AAAGCAATTACATTCCAATTAAAAAAAAAAGACATAAAATCTTAATAAAAGTAAGAAGAGGTTACCTCTAACGGAGAGAAGGTATTTGCTATGGAAAAGAAAGGAAAAGAATGAGGCAAACAGAAAGAGAAGAGAGGAAAAGAGAGAATCAAAAATACAGTGCTAATATAAGTACTTAACAAGAGCAGAATTATCTAAGTGCATGATGTATCTTAAAATTGCCCAGAAAAATCTATTCCCTGACCAGCCTTCATCCATTCTAACTCTGTCAATTTTGTTCCTTGTTAGCAAATCTGATAAGAATCTTAAAGACTATAAAAGGATAAATTAAATCTGGATAATATTCAAAAGAGATCCCTTCATACTACAGGTTAGGAAAACTGAGTCCTTCAAGGAAAAAACTGAGTCATAAAAGACCTTAAATTTGTACATTACTAATACCAATTATCCAATAATCTCTCTGCTAGAAAACACTTCCTTGATGATGTCAAAGACAAGGAAGCTCATGGTGTTCAGTGCCACAGAGTAAAATGGAATAAATTTGGATTTGGCTTTAAAACAGAATAAAGGTAAACAAACACTCTATACTTTAAACATGGGACAAGTACCCTTCTGGTCCTGGATTGGTTCTTTAATGTCAGGGCCTCAGTTTATAGGTCTTTAAAATAAGGAAATCTATAACATATATTTGCTAAAGTCCCTTCTTAGAAAGTTGGATAAGCCTAAAAATCATTGGAAAAAAGACATGCGCAGGGAGAAAGGAAGTATGAAATACACCTGAAACGTGTATCCAATGTTGTTGTTACTGTTCAGTCGCTCAGTCGTGTCCGACTCTTTGCAACCCCACGGACTGCAGCACACCAGGCTTCCCTGTCCTTCACCATCTCCTGGAACTTGCTCAAACTCATGTCCATTGAATTGGTGATGCCATTCAACCATCTCATCCTCTGTTATCCCCTCTCTCGTCCTCTGCCATCCCCCATCTGTGCATCCATATGGTTGCTTGACGCAACAGTAGAATCCGTAGGGTACCAGTCTCTGACTGGCTTGGAACACTTGAGGTCACTTTGTCGCAGCAGAGAGCCACAGTCAACCAGAAGACTCCCCTTTAGGCTTGTACTTGTTTCAAGAGGCCAATTAAAAGTGTCCTCCATTTTCATCTTTTGAATCTACAATTCATATTTCCACTTTGAGAGAGCCCTGCCACCTGTCATTCATTCCTAGAATCTGTCAATTCAATTTGTCACTAGACATTAAAGCAAGGAGGCCTCCCTGGTGGATCAAGGGTAAAGAATCTGCCTGCCAATGCAGGAGATGCAGTTCGATCCCTGGGAGGGGAAGATCCACTGGAGAAGGAAATAACAACCCACTCAAGTACTCTTGCCTGGAGAATTCCATGGACAGAGGAACCTGGCAGGCTACACAGTCCATGGGGTTGCAAAGAGTAGGTCACGACTTAGCAACTGAACAACAATAACAAATTTATGCAGCACCTACTTATGTGCACCCATCAACTAGCAAAATCCAAGTTTTCAACCAACATTTGTTGATTTGAACTTAATTGCATGGCCTTGGAAGGCTGCCTGGGATTCATCCATTAAGACTCTCCTATAAGGCTGGTCAAAGAAGAAACCTTTTTGAATCCCTGATCGCCTAACAACTGACACTCGTGTTCCTCCCCAGTTATGTGTGACACGTGGTTCCTAAGCACCGGCTGGGCTGCCAGGCACAGCTGCTGCAGGCAAAAGGGCTCTGTGAGGGGCGAGATGGGCACTTACCTGGGGAACCTCTGCTTCAGCTTCCTCAGGCTCTGCCTGGTAGGCGGCACAGACACTAGGCACTGGGCTATCTCGTCGTACTGGGCTTTGGTCAGTATCATGTTGGGCCAGGGACAGGGAGATGATAAGGGAAAGTAAAAAGAACACCCTTGTCTCGAGCAGTCTTGCTGTTGACAGACGAGGGTGCGTACACAGCAGCACAGCGCTGTGTCCCCGACTTCCTGGGCCCCTAACCCCCTGCACCCCTGGGTGCACAAGCCTAGACTTCACCAGGCACCTCCGCGGCGGGAGGCGGGCTGTGGACAGACTGCCCTTTCTCGGCTTTCTGAGCAGCCGCAGTGAGCCCAGCCGAAGGCAGCTAGCCGCCATGTCAGTTAAGGGCAAGCCAACCAGGAAATAACGGCCGCAGGCAGAGGTGGCGCCTAAATCTCTAAGGGGAGGTCCCTGGGCATGGCCCACCTGGGATTAACGTGGGAGGCTCTTGGCTTTAATACCTTCCCTGTTGCCAGAAGCCAGGGAGTCCTGGCGCATTGATCAGGCAGCAGGGCTCACATGAGTCCGGAAAAACGTCTGCCAGGGCGCGCGATTTGAACACGCATCCAACGCTTCCAAACGCGCACGTTTAACCGCAGGTCCAATCGGAGACAGGCCTGCAAAGAAACACGCCTTCTCTCAGCGAAGGACTCTTTGCGTCCTGGAAGCCTGAGAGGAGAAGCTGTAAAACCGCAAACCAACCCACTGAGATCGTCATAGACTTAACAGCTTGGCTTGTGTTGAGGGAAGTAAAAAAACTTGTGCAGCTCACGAGGAACACTCCCTCTTTGCTGGGAAAAAGGCTAGAAAACAAAACCCACATCATCAAAGAGTAAAGAATGACTGCAGTAAAGAATATGACATTCATTCCTCACAATTAGGTGCTCAAGAACTGAAATAATTTCTTATTCATTTGCGAATTCCCAGTTCTCAAAAAATAGTAGGCGTTCAGTAAATATTTGGAGAAATAAGTCAGTGGAAGAATTTATCTGTTTTGTGTATGTGTTATGGGGTGGATCTCAGCTTGCCCGAGGCCATTGATTAGGACATTAGCCCCTCTAATCCATTTAAAATAAATAAATCTACTTGGTTCTTAGAAGGTCATGTGTTATGTTTGTTTTCAAATTTTAACATTTTATATGACAAAGTGTTTAGATATTATAGAATGTGTAAATGGTTATTTTGTTGTTGTTGTTGTCCATTTTTAAATCTGGAATAAGACCTGGGTTAGAAGTTTAGCTTAGATATGCCTCCTTAGATAAATTCTTTACCCTGACTAAGCCTCAATTCCTTTGTCTGTAAAACTGATTTTTAATTCATGGGGTTATTTGTAAGATTAAATAAGATAGTACAGTGAATGGATTCCTTAGCTTCCAGCAGATAGTCTATGGAAGATGAATAGTTGTTCAGCAGCTTGCTGCTACTGCTAAGTCACTTCAGTCGTGTCTGACTCTGTGAGACCCCCATAGATGGCAGCCCATCAGGCTCCCCCGTCCCTGGGATTCTCCAGGCAAGAACACTGGAGCGGGTTGCCATTTCCTTCTCCAATGCATGGAAATGAAAAGTGAAAGTGAAGTCGCTCAGTCGTGTCCGACTCTTAGCGACCCCATGGACTGCAGCCTACCAGGCTCCTCTGTCCATGGGATTTTCCAGGCAAGGGTACTGGAGTGGGGTGCCATCGCCGGCTTAGTCATGTCCAACTCTTTGTGACCCCATGGGCTGCAGCACACCAGGCTTCCCTGTCCTTCACCATCTCCCAGACCTTGCTCAAACTCATGTGCATTAAGTTGGTGATGCCATCCAACCATCTTGTCCTCGGTCGTCCCCTTCTCCTGCCTTCCATCTTTCCCAGCATCAGGGTCTTTTCCAATGAGTCTACTCATTGTATAAGACTACTTGACGTTAATAGGTCAGGGCATTTACCAGGTGGTGTTTGCTCCTCACACTTTGACTCATTTGATCCCTGTAATTTCCTAGGAGGCAGATACTATTGCCGTCTTCCTCTTCTCCTCCTCCCTTTCGTGCAGGGTGAATAAACTGAGGCATGAAAAGGGTAAGTAACCTCCCAGACGTCATGAGAACGAGCAAGCAGCAGGGGTAATTTAAACTCCTGAAATTTGGTTCCAGGTTCTGTGCTCATGCCAACTCTCAGTAATGCTTAATTACTACACCAAAGAAAGAAAGGGAAAAAAAAAGTCACACTCTCTTAGGCCAAAGGTTAAGGGGTATTTTTTTTTTTTTTTGAAAGGAGACAATGAATATTTCAAAGAATCTTTTAGTCCAAGTTTTAGAAAAGCTTCATCACTTTATTTTGCCAGGCGTCTCAAAGTCTCATATCAACAGTGGATCCTGAATTCAGCAACCATAGATTCTTTTGAATATTTACATCAGAATGTTTCCTTCCCATATGCTTTGCATCTAGCTCTGGTTGTGTGACATTAGTACATAACTATTTATTTATGGCAGCATGGCCTGGAGTTGCCACCTGGCTAGTCTGTTGCTGACCCTGCCATGACTCTTACATGAAAGCTAGCTGACGATAAGCAGACACCACTTGATCCCCCATTCCTTTCTCCTTCCCCACTTCACTCTTCAATTCACAGCCAACAGATTTTTATGGAAAACATCAGTTCAAGGATGTTTGCACTGGATTATTTTTTATAGTAACTCTTCTCTCTGGCTCTTGTCCTGCACGCACCCTCACAACCCTAAAGGAAAAGGCCAGGTTTGTTTTTCTGTTTTTATTTTTAACATGCTGGCAGTTTAGAATTTTGACCCAAATCCAGTAGATTGTTTAGAGTTAGCGCCAGGGGAAAAGCACAGTGATGTTACTGTTTTCGTTGGCAATGACAGTAGTGTTGTTTATTAAGCACAAAATAGAAGCAAAGCAGAAATGTGATGGTTGCCATGTAGGTGTTTCTTATTTTCTTTCAATGTGAGCTAGTTGGAGGAAGCCAATTATTTCTTTGAGACACATTTTCTCCCTCTTTTGCCCCATCTCTTGAAATCCATTCTGTGCCCCCCATCTGCTCTTACTCCTTCTAGAGTAGTCTCCATGCCTGGAGTTGCCCCACTGTTTCTCAGTCAGTCTGTCGCTAATACCAACCATTTTCTACTATGTAAAGTAGGGTCATGAAATGAAAACAAAACCAAATGAAAAACCCAAAGAACTGGCTACCTGTTTAAAATCAGCCATAAATTGTGTGACCTTGAGCAAGTGACAACCTCTCTGATCTTGAATGTCCTCCGTATAACCCTAAGAAATGGAACTTTATAGTTCTGATAGGGAGAAAGCATCTACAAATATTAAAAAAGTGTAGGAAATCATAAGAAAATATGTCAAAATGAGGACTAATACAGCTCTCTGGAAGATGGAACTGAGTCAATAGCTTGACCAGATTTCCTTCTGCCAATTCAGGACCATGTGAATAATGAAGAATTTTAAAGGAGTGTGGGGTTTGCCAGGGAGGTGACAGAAGGTCATTTCAAGAAGAGTGCAAAACACAATGGACTAAAAATAAGAATGAGCCAAGTCACGCGCATGGAAAAGTTATTCTGGCTGGAGCAAGGAGTTCTAGGCAGAGTGCAAACGAATTAATGAAGCTTCACCTTGGAAAGAGACACGTTTTTAAACAGTCTGTTGTTGAATCTGCCAAATCTAATGCATGTTTTTAAAAGTAAATACTGATATTTATTATATCATATTTATTATATTTTAAAACCAGATTCTATTCATGGAACCTTGTTAAAATCATCTCACTGATTACTTTAAAGAAAAATTATTGAAGTTTACTAACTAAATAAAGAAGGCACTTATTATTTAAGCACCTAGTCTGCTCAAACATTGTCCCATTAGCCCCTGATTTATAGTTTAGGAAACTGAGGGTCAAAGAGAGTAAAGGACTTGCCTAATGTGTCTAGTTAAGTTGCAAAACTATGATTTGGACCCAAGTTAGTCCAACTATAAAACCTCATTTTCTCCATCATATTGTACTAGAATTCAAAAATGAAAACCTTTTTGGTTGAGTTATCCTCAATTAATCATTTATGCTTTGAAATAACCAGCTACTTTCTTTGGCCACAACCAATGCCTGCTGAAGAGGCAGTGACCTTCAATATTGACATTTAGACACACTTTAAAAAAATTGTCTGGCCTCTTTGACTAGAAGAGACAGCATATATTTTTGTCTTTGCCTTATGAAGTACCATCTAAAGTGATGCATCTTTTGAAACAAAAGTTTCCATCTTTATACTTGCCACCAAGCCATTTTATCTTGTGTGTGTGTGTGTGTGTGTGAGAGAGAGAGAGAGAGAGAGCTGCTCAGTTGTGTCTGACTCTTTGTGACCCCATGTTCTATAGCCCTCCAGGCCCCTCTGTCCATGGAATTCTGTAGGCAAGAATACTGGAGGGGGTAACCATTCTCTTCTTCAGGGGATCTTCCTGACCCAGGCAGGGATTGAACCCCAGTCTCCCACATTGCAGGCAGATTCTTTACCGTCTGAATCACCAGGGAAGCCCCATTTTATCATAGTCCCTAAATAATACAGATATTTACTAAACAATAAAGATCAGAATAATGCAGTTATTGAGGGTTGGAGCAATCACTCAATTTAAGGAATTGAGGAAAACCAAAGGAAACATAAAGAAAGACATATCACACCATGATGATGGAGCAGTTACACCAAATAATCCTAAGACCAAAATCACATATTGATTGCTCGTGCAAGTCAAAGATGAATGAACTCCTAGCCTGTCAGATGAAGTGGCCGGATTCCAGAGACAGGTTCCATGTTGAAGGGGTTATTCCCCAATGACCTATTACAAAACTAAGACTGTGCCCCATGTGCACGCAACTTAGAAGGGCACATCCCAGGTCTGTCTTACTCAATAATGCCAAGAGCCAGTGTTGTGGGGGGTACTTACCAAGGGTAGGCATCGCATTAAGTACCTTACATATACCTATTTTCACTTCATTCTCAAATCCAGCCTCAAGAGGTAAGTGCTATCATTAAATCCTATTTATAGGTGAGAAGCCTTAGGCTTACAGAGGTGGTTTCTGTGTAACTCATCAAATGCTTTATGACATTCTAGAATAGTGTTTCTCACCGTATCTGTGTTGAGGGCCCAGTTTTCCCCAAATTTTTCATAGACAAATAGTTCTGTGCTGCTGCTGCTGCTGCTAAGTCGCTTCAGTCGTGTCCGACTCTGTGCAACCCCATAGACGGCAGCCCACCAGGCTCCCCGTCCCTGGGATTCTCCAGGCAAGAACACTGGAGTGGGCTGCCATTTCCTTCTCCAATGTAGGAAAGTGAAAAGTGAAAGTGAAATCGCTCAGTCATTTCCGACTCTTAGCGACCACATGGACTACAGCCCACCAGGCTCCTCCATCCATGGGACTCTCCAGGCAAGAGTACTGGAGTGGGGTGCCATTGCCTTCTCCAAAATACTTCTGTAAAACAAGGTAAAAAACTGAATTACTTTAAAAATAAAATTTAAAGAGACAAAAATGTAAATGGAAGTCCCCAATTTGTTACTATGAGATTCAACAGACATGTAATTACTGTCAGATCAATACAAAAAGTTCAGTTTCTGTAGTTGTCATATCAAGACATGTAAGAAAAGGTTTGAGGATCAGCACTGGTTTGCTGATCGCATTGTGATTAGAACTGTGCCAGTACCTTTAGACGGAGAAGGCAATGGCACCCCACTCCAGTACTCTTGCCTGGAAAATCCTATGGACGGAGGGGCCTGGTGGGCTGCCGTCCATGGGGTCACTAGGAGTCGGACACGACTGAGCGACTTCACTTTATTTTTTCACTTTCATGCATTGGAGAAGGAAAAGGCAACCCACTCGAGAGTTCTTGCCTGGAGAATCCCAGGGACAGGGTAGCCTGGTGGGCTGCCGTCTATGGGGTCGCACAGAGTCGGACACGACTGAAGCAACTTAGCAGCAGCAGCAGCAGTACCTTTAAAAGTCCAGAGTGTAAGCCAGGTATGTGTAAAGCCTAGGACATCATACTTCCATGTATTCTTAGCTAGAAGAGCAGTTTAACCTGTTTCTTTAGACTTCTAAGTACAGTCATCATTATTTTTGCCTTTACTCTACTATATTTAAGTCTTCTAAGTGATGTGTATTCATTAAAATCAGCAGTGCAAATTCTTACCGGCTACTTCGTACATATCCTATAAAGTTAACACCATGTGTTTTTATAGCATAAAGCCTAATTTGTTCTTTATATTATAAACCCATCAATCAGAGCTCATATACGTCTTCAATTCAGAACTACACATAGAGCACTATTGGCACATGATAAAGACTATTAATTGGCATTTACACGTTTCTTGTTACCACATTTGACAAGGATTAGAAACAAAAGTAGTATTTTCAGGGACAATTTCTCCTGGGTGTCTGTGTGTTATAGCAAAAGGAGACACAGGAACATGTTTGCTGAAGAAAGACTGAAGCCTCTTAAATTTTCTCCTCAGGCTCATCTGGGACTTGTGGATAATTTGCAGGCAATTTGTATTCCCTTTTCCTGCAGGACTAAACCTCAGATGTGATTTCTGCAGTTGTCAATCACTCTTCTTGTCCCACAGACCATTCTGTAAGGATACATCATGTTCTGAGGGTTTTCACACGTTTACAAATTCAGGAATTGATAGGAACTAGAGTAGAAGGTTTCTACTGGAGAGAAAAAGCAATGAGAGACAAGGAATCAGGCCTGTCCTTAATAAGCACTTCTTTCAATGTAAGCTCAAGTTGGAAGCACATGTCAGATGGAGATTAGCTCTAAGTCTCTTCATTTAAAAAATTACTCTCTTTGCCATCCCACTGGGTTAGAGTTTGAAAAGAGCAGGCAAGATGCCAGTCCAGATTTATAACCTTCTTTCTTTCCATGATTGATAGAAGGAGAGTTAAAGGAAGGAGTTCCTTCCAAGATAAGTATAGAGATTATTCTAATAAGAATAGTCTCCTTTATTTTGAGAAAATGAAACCATATTACATAGTTATCCAATGAATCACCATCACAGAATCTATAACTAGCATTATTATACCCATTTGGCATATGGAGAAACTGAGACATAAAATGGCTTGCAATGTCAACCAGTTCTGTTTGATTTAACTTTTAGATGTGAGGCTATAAAAATACATCTTTATTTTTATACTTAATTTTTTTCTCATGATCATGAGAGAACATAGACTCCTTGTAGCCAATGACACAAGATCAGATCCTGCAAATCCATAGTCCCATCACGTGGAAGCCACCATTGTAACCATGTTGGCATTATTCCTTCCGGTCATTTTTCTACCAGGTTTGTTCTTTTCATAGATAAAAGCAAACTGTGTTTACAGTTTGAGTCCCACTCCATTCACTTTATGTTATACCATGAGCCAAAGATACTCTTATCAATACTTGACGGTTTTGACCCTAGTTTAGACTAAGAGTGGAGCAGTAGGTTGCTGGAGTCAGGCGGTAAATTCTCAGAAGACCAGTCCTTGAACGAGGTCCTGAGCATAGCCAGCATGAGGCTGGGCCATCCTCTGGTGCCAGCAACAGGTTAAGATTCAGACAATGTGGGAATGATGTCATAGACCTTCTGGAACAAGGCAGAGATTTCTGTGACTGATGGACACCTTTCCTGGGCATTCCATTCACAGACCTCTGATTGCAATCATGTCAGTGAACCTCCTACCACACAGTTGTTCTATCAGTCAACACACAGACACAGGAGCTAGCATGCATTTTTTTAAGATGGCTACTAGTTCTATCTGAACATGCAGATTCATTACAGACTCAACGCAGGGTATAAATGCTTTACATTGCCCAGAGGACAGACACGCTAGGTGTCAGTCCTCATGCCAGGAGAGTCTGGGTTTCCATTTCACTTTCCAACAACACTAAAAGGTTTAAATTGGTGCAGAGATGAGAAGGGCTTTAAGGTAATGGTTTGGGCAGTGAGTAACAGAGGTGGTTTCTTGAGAAACGGTTAAGCTCTCCATGCATGCACGTGCACAAACACACACACACCTCTAGTTTTACAAAACAACATGAGCTATTTGTAAAGATTAAAACTTAAAAATCATAATATGAATGCTTTTAAAAACAAAGACCAATGTAACTTGTTTATATTAGTTCCTCTTAGAAAAATATGGGACAAAAGTCATTCATTCATTCATCAGATAATTTACTGAGTGTAAAGATGCTTACTCCTTGGAAGAAAAGTTATGACCAACCTAGATACAATATTGAAAAGCAGAGACATTACTTTGCCAACAAAGGTCCATCTAGTCAAAGCTATGGTTTGTCCAGTGATCATGTATGGATGTGAGAGTTGGACTGTGAAGAAAGCTGAGCACCGAAAAATTGATGCTTTTGAACTGTGGTGTTGGAGAAGACTCTTGAGAGTCCCTTGGACTGCAAGGAGATCCAACCAGGCCATTCTGAAGGAGATCAGCCCTGGGATTTCTTTGGAAGGAATGATGCTAAAGCTGAAACTCCAGTACTTTGGCCACCTCATGCGAAGAGTTGACTCATAGGAAAAGACTTGGATGCTGGGAGGGATTGGGGGCAGGAGGAGAAGGGGACGACAGAGGATGAGATGGCTGGATGGCATCACTGACTCGATGGATGTGAGTCTGAGTGAACTCTGGGAGTTGGTAATGGACAGGGAGGCCTGGCGTGCTGCAGTTCATGGGGTCGCAGAGTCGGACACGACTGAGCGACTGAACTGAACTGAACTGAACCGCGTGACAGGCACTGTTCTAGGCCATGTGCATAAACGACATACAGGATTGACTAAATCCTCACCATCAAAGTTTCTATTCTTCAACAAATTAGATTTAGTTTATCAAAAGAGTATTTCATAGTCTAGTTTAAAGGAGGCTTTGTTCAGTCACTAAAGAGACATAACAACAAAATATAATACCTGACCATAAGCTAAATCCTGTACTGGAGGGGAAATGTACAATTAAGGACATTATTGGATGAACTCACGAAACTGGAACACAAATGAGAGATTATATTTTAAATATGTTATCTTAAATGATCCAGAAAAAAATTAAATCAAGAAAAATGAGAGAGTAAATTATAAATCAAATAGAGTAAAATGTCAACAGTAGGTGAATATAGAAAAAAGGTATGTGGTCAGTTTTTGTCCTCTTTTTATTTTGTATTATTTTTATTTTGTAATGTTTTGGTAAATTTGAGATTATTTTCAAATAAAAAAATTTATTTTTTCTCCTATTTCACAGTGTAAAATGAATGAAAACACAGTGTCCTTCAATCATGTAGCAAGCTCCTGTCAATCATATATGATTTGTAGACATTTGATTGACATGCTGATTTTCTTGGGACTTCAAAGATGGGATTGTATTCCCTAATCAGACCCACAGGATAACTGAGGTATAACTTTCAAAATGTCTCCATATGCCAGCTCACAACATGAACCATAGATGCTTTCTATCTCATTCAAGAACCTAATGATTTACTTTTATATCCATAAGAAATATATCATTAATATATAATTACCCCACTCACTGTGTACTTGTAATCCACACTCTCTGGGTTCATAAACACTCTAAAGAACACAACTATATAATAGAAACAGGAAATTCCACCAAACAATCCCTGAAAACATACACCAATCTTTCCTTCTTCCTTCCCTTTCTCCTTCTCAGGGGTCAGATAGCTCTCCCAGCCTCCTCTCTCTCTCTTTCTACTATTTCCTTCACAGATGATTACCCCAGTAAATCTCTTCATGTAAAATCCTATCTTGGCATCTGCTTCTCAGAGAACATAGCCTAACATGGCCCTCTATCTTCAGAAGCATCCACACAGAACTAGAGGTTATACCTAGTCACCCTATTGCATTGGAGTGCTTCCCAAGCCTCCATCAGCAATACATTAAAAATGATCTCCCAAGAAGTCAGTCTAATCTAGTATTATAGACTAGACCTTGAAGTCAAAAGGACTCAGGTGGAAGAATTAGCTGGATGATCTTAATATTTAATGGGATCAGATATCTATTTCAGTGACATCCATAATAATAATAGACAGGATTCTACTTTTTATGGTCTCCCCTTTTACAGGGACCATGCAGATTTTCTTCTTTTCTAAAGACAGAAGGCAAAGTACCCAGATGTGAACTTTCTCAGGAGCAATCAAAATTCATATTTGTTTCCCCCAAAGAAAGTTAAATTTATACCCAGAAGCCCTGAACTGGAGTTTAACTATTTCTATAATTCTCTAGGCTTATGTTCATCAGGACTATCTTGGAGTTCTTAATTGCCACAAATGACTAATTAATCCCATGTTGGTTGTTTCTTGGAGAGTAATGCTTATTTCAGTCTTGCCCAATGTCTAATAACATCTCTTGTCTGAACCTGAGGGCCCAGAGCCATGTATCCTCTTGTGTACTGCAGATGCCCATCTTGGAAACATGAAGACATCTCACCCACAACTTTTTAACAATTAAGCTCACTTTTACACCCCTCTATATATGCTTCCTTCCTTGGAAAATGGTACTACCCCATATCCATTTGTTCACAGCTCAGCTAACACTATGTCCCACCTGTCACCCTGAGATCTACGTCACTGCCATTTTTAAGGCTTTTTCTTTCTTTATTCTATTAGTACTCTAATGAAATCCCTGCCATAGGCTGTCTTGACTCCAGTCTTTCACACTGAAAACAAAGTGATTTTTCTAAAAATGTAAACATAAGTCTCTTTGAGATGCTCTTGCCCACTTTGCAGGTTTCATTTCTTATTTCCATTTCTTGATAAACCCTGCATACATATGAGTTGCTATTGCTGCTGCTAAGTCGCTTCAGTCGTGTCCGACTCTGTGCGACCCCATAGACGGCAGCTCACCAGGCTCCCCCGTCTCTGGGATTCTCCGGGCAAGAACACTGGAGTGGGTTGCCATTTCCTTCCCCAGTGCATGAAAGTGAAAAGTGAAAGTGAAGTCGCTCAGTCGTGTCCGACCTCAGCGACCCAATGGACTGCAGCCTACCAGGCTCCTCCGTCTATGGGATTTTCCAGGCAAGAGTACTGGAGTGGGGTGCCATTGCCTCCTCCGTGAATTGCTATTGGGTTGGTGAAAAAGTAATTGCGGTTTTGGACCATGAATTTTAAATCATTGTATCTAGGCTCAAACATTTCTTAATCAAAATAGGAACCGTTACAATTAACACATTTTGCCAATAAGAAATAAGTTTGCTTAATTCTACAGCATGAAAATCCATCCTTCAGGATTTGACGAACTCTTGGAAAGCATTTTCTGCCTCCTGCTGGTTGTGGAAGCATTTTTCCCTGCAAAAAGTTGTTGAGATGCTTGAAGAAGTGGTAGTCAGTTGGCAAGAGAGCAGGTGAATATGGCAAATGAGGCAAAATCTTGTAACCCAATTCGTTCAACTTTTGAAACATTGGCTGTGTGACATGCAGTCGGGGTTGTTGTGGAGAGTAACTGGGCCCTTTTGATTGGCCAATGCTGGCTGAGGTGTTGCAGTTTTCAATGCATCTTAACTTGCTGAGCAGACTTCTCAGATGTACCAGTTTCACCAGGGTTCAGAAAGCTATAGTGGATCAGAAAGGCAGCAGACCCCCAAACAGTGACCGTGACCATTTCTTTGGTGCAAGTTTGGTTTTGGAAAGTTCGGTGGAGCTTCTTCTTGGTCCAGCCACTGAGCTGGTCATTGTGGGTTGTTGTATAAAATCCACTTTTCAATGCATGTCACAATCTGATCGAGAAATGGTTTGCTGTTTCATAGAATGAGAAGACACTTCAAAGTGATGATCTTTTAAAATTTTTTGGTCAGCTCGTGAGGCACCCACTTATGGAGTTTTCCGTCTTTCCAATTTGCTTCAAATGCCCAATGACCGTAGAATGGTTGACGTTGAGTGCTTCAGCAGCTCTTTGTATAGTTGTAAGAGGATCAGCTTTGATAATGCTCTCAATTGTCATTGTCAACTTTTGATGACCAGGCAGTGTGCTCCTCATCTTCAAGGCTCTCGTCACCTTTGCAAAACCTCTCGAACCACCACTGCACTATACATTCGTTAGCAGTTCCTGGGCTAAATGCACCGTTGATGTGAGTTGTCTCTGCTGCTTCATGACCCATTTTGAATTCAAATAAGAAAATCTGAAAGCTGAAATTTGCTTTTAGTCTAACATAATTTCCCTAGTCTAAAATAAATATAAAATAAACCACACATAATAACTCATTGGGCTTCCCCTGGGCTCATTGGTAAAGAATCTGCCTTCAGTGAAGGAGCTGCAGGAGACATGGGTTCAATCCCTGTGTCTGGAAGATCCACCTGGAGGAGGAAATAGAAACCCACTCCAGTATTCTTGCCTGGAGAATCCCAGGGACAGAGGAACCTGGCAGGCTATATAGAACATAGGGTTGCAAAAGTCAGACACAACTGAAGGGATGCATGCACACACAATAAGTCATTAGCCAAAAAAAAAAAAGAAAAAAAAAACATAAAGTGAGAAATGCACATTAAAATGATGTATAACTAACCACATTCATTTAGGAATGTACTCCAATATCAAACAGCAAAGTTTAACAATGCAAAACTGCAATTACTTTTGTACCAACTTAAAATCTCATTTGTTAGTTACCTACAACATGCTAAGCATCAGAAAGAGTCCTTTTCAGCCCTAGGTGGGAGATATTATCACTTCAAATGAGAAAAATCAGAGAAGATGGGTAGCCTGCTCAATATCATAAAACTGACAAGGGACAGGGACAAGTCTTTTTGTCTGCAAGGTTACCCCTTTTTTAAAAAAAGTGAGGCATTATATATACATGCATTAAAGAGTACAAATTTGAGTGTACAGTTTCATAAGAATTGACAAATATATAAACCCCAATCAAGTCATAGACCTCTTTCATTACTGTGCAAATTTCCCTCTGACTAAAAAAAAATGACCTCTAATTTTCACATGGTGAAAAAACATATTTTAAATACCCAATTCTTGAAGACCATTGGTTTTACCCTTTGCCTGCCTGCCCTGCACCAAGCCTGCACTGATCTTTTATACTGTTATACAAGGGAACAAGCCTATAACCCTTCTGATAACATCTACTCACTTTCCAAGTTTCAGTTTTAACAGTATCCCCATTCTGATGCCTTTCTCATACCCAAACCTGTACCAATAGCTAACTTTTCTCTATTTCCTTGTAACTGTCACTTTTACTTTTTTTAACCACCTATCATTCCCACTGCAGTCTGGTGGCCAAAATGTGTCTATAATTTCTTTTTCTATTTCTTGCCTAGCATCTAGTCTCTTGACAGTCACATAGTTGGTGTTTAAGACATATTTGTTGAATAAACAAGTTCATGATGCTAAAGGCACAGACTAGTGACTTGCAAGTCTTAAGATTTGAAACTGGGAATACTGGGAATGAGCAAACTCTGGCAGATAGTGTAGGGCAAGGGAGGCTGTTGTGCTGCATTCCATGGGGTTGCAAAGAGTTGGACATGACTGAGTGACAGAATGACAACAAACAGGCAGCACCTCACTAGATTTCATTAAAGGCTTCCCTTGCTTATCACTTCAGGTCTAGGGCAATAAGGCCTGGGGCACTTACCATTCCTTACTGGTTTCCCTTAGGTCCGCCCACACCCTGGTAAACAGTGTTTATTGAAATCTTCTCATTCACAGTATTTGAGAGTACCATCTGTTTCCAGCTGGGCAACTACCTAATTGACACATACAGATGGTACCTGAAGTCCTTGGAGATAAAATCATCCAAAGAGAGCAGATAGAACAAGAAGAGTCCATACAAGAAACAAAAGATGAATTTAAATTCCTTACTCAATACATTTGCAGAGAAATTCACTCCAGAGCAGCAAGCAGAACCAGAGTCAAGGAAGAAGAGTTTCAAGAAGGAGTCAGTGATTTCAGATACTGCAGGAAAATCTAGGAGAATGAGAACTAAAGTAGACTCTTGATGTTGACACTTAGGATGTCATTGGTGACTCTTTTTCTATTTAATAGAAATTTCTATTTCCCTTTTTTTAAATTTTATTTTATTTTTAAAACTTTACAATATTGTATTAGTTTTGCCAAATATCGAAATGAATCTGCCACAGGTATACCTGCGTTACCCATCCTGAACCCTCCTCCCTCCTCCCTCCCCTACCCTCCCTCTGGGTCGTCCCAGTGCACCAGCCCCAAGCATCCAGTACCGTGCATCGAACCTGGACTGGCGACTCATTTCATACATGATATTATACATGTTTCAATGCTATTCTCCCAAATCTCCCCACCCTCTCCCTCTCCCATAGAGTCCATAAGACTGATCTATACATCAGTGTCTCTTTTGCTGTCTTGTTACCATCTTTCTAAATTCCATATATATGCGTTAGTATACTGTATTGGTGTTTTTCTTTCTGGCTTACTTCACTCTGTATAATAGGTTCCAGTTTCATCCATCTCATTAGAACTGATTCAAATGTATTCTTTTTAATGGCTGAGTAATACTCCATTGTGTATATGTACCACAGCTTTCTTATCCATTCATCTGCTCTATTTCCCTTTTTAATCAGAGGGAAATTTGCACGGTGATGAAAGAGATCTATGACTTGATTGGGGTTTATATATTTGTCAATACTTATGAAACTGTACACTCAAATTTGTACTCTTTAATGTATGTATATATAATGTCTCACTTTTTAAAAAAAAAGGTGACTCTTTTTCTATTTTTCTATATCGGTGACTCTTTTCAAGAGTAGTTTTGGTATAATAATGGGATTAGAGGCATAACTGTAGCGCACTGAGGTAGGAATGGGAGTTGAGAAAGAGTAGATGTAAATGTGGGCTTCCTTAGTCGCTCAGTGGTAAAAAAAAAAAAAAAAATCTGCCTGCCAATGCAGGAGATGTGGGGTCAATCCCTGGGTCAGGAAGATCCTCTGGAGAAGGAAACGGCAACTTGCTCCAGTATTCTTGCCTGGGAAATCCCATGGACAGAGGAGCCTGGCAAACTATAGTCCATTGGATCACAAAGGTTCAGACATGACTTAGTGACTAAACAACAACAAAGATATAAGTGTAGATGATTGATTGATTCAGGAGTTTGAAGGGAGAGAAGAGAATCAAGGTAAGGCAGTGCTGTCCTAGAGAAATAGTATAGAAAATGTTTTAAGACGAGGGGAAAATGTGCTTGTCTAGAAGCGAAAGAGAAAGAATCAGTGGGGAAAGTGAGATGAAAGATATAGGAAGGAGGGGTAACAGAGAATAAGGAGGAGGAAAGATGAGAGGATAAGCTTCTTAAGGAAGGAACCATCTTTCCCTCAAATGTTTAATGGATGATGTAAAACTTAGATGAGCCTCTGTTTTTCCCTGTAGCATCCTGCATACCTCACTAGCATATGACTGTCACCATTATTTTGCAATTATCTGTCTACATTTTTGGTCTTCCCATAGAAACTGCTCCTCCAGGACAGGGTGTATGCCTTATCCTCTCTGTATCCTCTCTATCGTGTGTGTATGTGCACGCTTAGTTGCTCAGTTGTGTGGACTCTCTGTGACCCCATGGACTGTGGCCCACCAGGCTCTGCTGTCCATGGGATTTCTCAGGCAGGAATACCGGAGTGGGGTGCCATTTCCTCCTTCAGGGGATCTTTCCAGTCCAGGGATCAAACTCAAGTCTCCTGCTTCTCCTACATTGGCAGGTGAATCCTTTACCACTGTGCCTGTATAGGAGGCAATAATTTTTTTTTTTTTTGGAAAAGTTGAAGATTTGACATCTTTGGTTAAAGTTGGAGCAGTTGAAGGATGTTCTAACAGCTGGTTTTGTTTTCTTTATGAAATAGGAGGTTCAGTCTGGCTATAATGGGGAACGTAAAAAAATAGAAAGCTCAAGGGAAGAGGTAGGGTCAGAATCTGAATGAATACACAATTTAAACCAGATCCAGTGTCTACACTGTTCACCACTCTTACGTTGCCTCTCCGTGATGCAGCTGAGATGGCCTCAAAAGATCCAATTTCTGTAGAGTTTAAAACTGCTGCAGTTGGGAATATTCTGATTTTTACTCAGCAAGTAGACTTCAGGTTTAATTTGACTTCCCATGTCTGGCCTCCCAAGGAGAAAATGAATTATCAAACTGATGTGAAAATTCTGATTGTGTTTAATTTCTTGATTATGAACTTTTAATTTGATTAAGATAAAGTCTTTCTCAGCCTTATCAATTTGGGTGAATGGTTATAATCTCATTCTAAACTCAAAAATCAGAGTAGGTCAGAGGCATACCCTGAAGGTTCTGTGCTGGGAAACCTTGTCCTGAAGCTGGGAGGCTTCTCCCCAGAGCACCCCTTCCTGCCTGCAGCACTGTGCACATCCATTTGTCTTCAGTCTCGGTAGCACATACACTGTATGACAATGAGATCAGTTTTCATATGGAGCCAACTGAATCAGTCTCTTTTCATGGTAGTGAGATCTTATAAAATCGTTTTCTACATTGTCAGAGAAGAGTATGGAGTTTGAACATGGTCTCTGTGTGTGTGTGTGTGTGTGTGTGTGTGTGTATATATATAATGTAAGTGCAATTTATTTCTGAGCTGCTCCCAAAGAGGATTTGAGGGAACTATTATTTTATTTTGTCTCTTTTTTTTTGTATGGGCATAAACGATCTTTCGAGGCCATCTAAACTACATCACTGGAGAAGGAAATGGCACCCCACTTCAGTACTCTTGCCTGGGAAATCCCATGGGTGGAGGAGCCTGGTAGGCTGCAGTCCATGGGGTTGGTAAGAGTCGAGACGACTGAGCGACTTCACTTTCACTTTTCACTTTCAAGCATTGGAGAAGGAAATGGCAACCCATTCCACTCTTCTTGCCTGGAGAATCCCAGGGACGGGGGAGCCTGATGGGCTGCCGTCTATGGGGTCGCACAGAGTCGGAGACGACTGAAGCGACTTAGCAGCAGCAGCAGCAGTATCAAACACTTGGCTAAGTGAAATTAGAACCCAGGAGTATGACTCCAAACCTACAGACTTAGGCACAGGAGGACATTGCTTTTTCTTAGCACACTTATTTTCATTATTAGGCAAAAATATTAGTCAGGATATGATTAGGCTTAGTTAAAACTTACAAACAAACTAATGGCATTCTAATAAACCACTATGAAACAGTGACTGCTTTTCTCAGAACTGTTACATTTTATCTTTCTGAGGAATGTTAGTATATTTTGTCAACTTTATTTAATTTAGGATTCAGATATTGGAGAAATATTTCCCAGCCTTCACTTGAGAACACACACTGCTGCCCAAACCTTTGAAAGACCCAGTTGCAAATCTGACCTTTTTTCCCCTGTGAATGAAGAATTCCTACTGATTTAACATGCATGAATTAATTTTTAAAAGTAGAGATTTACAAGATGGTCATAAACACTTCCTCCAGGTGGAAATTTTCAACTCAGGAAGACATTATATTTAGAAAATTTAAACAGCAATTAGTTTGCTCATGCAAAGGGGGAGAAAAATCCTTGATGGTCTCATTTCTCCATGTCTCTAATGTACTTACCTTTAAAAGAAATTCATCCTCTTATAAGTAATGTTACATGTCACAAATAATATTACTTTGGATCTATTGCATATTATGAAGAAGTAGCTATAGTAGTTTTTTTCCCACATATCCTTCAGATAAAACAAAATATGTGTGTATGACATTTGTAAATAATTTTCCAGGATTCTCACTCATATCCTACTCTAGAGAGTGGCGAGACATCTGTGCGTGCTCAGTCTGACTCTTTGCGACCCCATGGAATGTAGCCCCCCAGGTTCCTCTGTGGGTGGGATTTTCCAGGCAAGAAAACTGGAGCGGGTTGCCATTTCCTCCTCCAGGGGATCTTCCTGACCCAGGGACTGAACTTGCTTCTCCTGCTTCTTCTGCATTGGCAGGCAGATTCTTTACCACTGAGCCACAGGAATAATTGGCTAATGGTATGAGGAAAGTTCTAAAATCAGATAAAATTAGTATGAATTTCATCTTTCTATTCAACTTGAAGTCTTATTTTAAGATTTTAATTTATAGGAACTTCAGCTCTCTCACCCATGAAATGTGGATAATAACACATACTCTTAGACTTCAGGTGAGATTTAAATGAAGTAAAGCTTCTTAGGGCTTCCCCAGTGGTTCAGTGGTGAAGAATCTGCCTGCCAATGCAGGAGAACTGGGTTTGATCCCTGGGTCAGAAAGATACCCTTGAGAAGGGAAAGGCTACTCACTCTAGTATTCTTGCCTAGAGAATTCCACAAACAGAGGAGCCTGGTGGGCTACAGATCATGGGGTCACAAAGAGTTGGACAAGACTGAACACACATATATATCTTGCCACTCTCTAAAGCAGAATATGACCTAGAAACCTGGAAAAATGATTTACAAATGCTAAACATGTCAGCAAAGAGCCAACTCATTGGAAAAGACCCTGATGCTGGGAAATATTGAAGGTGGGAAGAGAAGGGGACGGCAGAGAATGAGATGGTTGGATGGCATCACCGACTCAATGGAGAGGAGTTTGGGTAAACTCTGGGAGTTGGTGATGGACAGGGAGGCCTGGCGTGCTGCAGTCCATGGGTCGCAAAGAGTCCGACACGACTGAGCGACCGAACTGAACTGAAACATGTTATACACATCCATTACACACTACTACAACTCTTCCATGCAACAGATCTAAAGTGATATTATTTGGGACATGTAACATCACTTAGGAGAGGAGTAAACTTCCTTGTTTATGGCACAAAGTAGACATTGCCTGTTTTCATTGACTGACATTATGAGTCTTATTTCAGTTGGATTGGATTGGCGGGCGGTTGTTAAGTCATATCTGACTCTTTGCGAACCCATGAACTGCAGCACCTCAGGCTTCCCTGTCCTTCACCGCCTCCTGAAGTTTGCTTAAACTCATGTCCATTGAGTCAGTGATGTCATCCAATCATGTCATCCCCTGTCACTCTGGCTTTTCCTCTTGCCATCAGTCTTTCCCAGCATCAGGGTCTTTTGGTAGGTTAGGACAGATTAAGATCAAGGGTCTAATTTCACTGGTTAAGATAGGCTATGGAATGCTATGCCATGCTATTTCTCCAGATAGAATAGTTACTAATTCATGGCTGTTTTCTTTGCTCTAGATTCTTTACCCAAAGATTTAGCTAATCACCTAAGGAGTTTAAGCCTCATGTTCAAGATTATACAGCTTATATACATGGCAGGACCAGATCCCTTTGAGGGCTCCCTTTCCTGTCCCAACTGACTCTACTTCTTTACCTGTCTACTCTGTTTTCCCATCCTGTCTACCACACCTGGACAATGTCCTTCTTGACTATAAATAGCACTTTGTTTTCATCTTTCACATAGCTCACATTCGTTTCTGTTAGTTACTAAAGTTATCTGAGTTCTCATATCATTTCCCTGAATCAATAATAAATTCCCTGAGAAGAAGGATGATACCACTGTATCAATCAGGAGTGTTTTTAGCTTTTAACTATATGGAAATTTAATTATCTCGCAAAACAAGGAGTCTAGATGTATATGGTACGGGAATGTAGCAGTTTAGCAATTTCATAAAGGGCCCAACTCTATTTTCTCTCCGCCATATTTGATGTAATAGACTTATATTTTCTCACCTGTCACATCACAGTTGCAAGATGGTGGTCACAGATCCAGGCATATGATTATTGTTCAAGGTAGGAAGAGTGGGGAGGGCAGTACCACTGAGCTATTTATTTATGCCTGTCTCTTATGAGACAAGGAAACCCTCCCAGGAGTTCCATGACTAACTTCCTCTTATTCCTCCCATTCCAGAACTGGATCCCTGTGTAGGTCTTCAAGTGTGCCAACACAGCCATAACCCCACAATTCTCCAAATGCTGTGATTTATAACCAAAGAAGTTAAAGGCCTATTTAAAGCCTTAATGACAGTTACTTGTGATAACAAGTAGAGGACCAGAAGCTAAGGGTATACACAGATACTGAACAGTTGTTGAGCATCTCTTCTAAAGACCTATTTCCATATACCAGCTTTATAGCACTTGAAATTTAAACCATGCCTCAGCAAAGTCACAAATTGCAAGGTGGTGCGGATTTTTTTGGATTTGTTTACAATTAGTCGAACCCTCTGATGTGAAGTCTCCAAATACCAAGGGTCTATTTTAACCTCTCTTCTGATGAACAAAGTGGACTGTGTACACTTCCTACCAAATTATCATCCCTTACATTCTTGAGGGAAAGTCTTTGTTGATGGTTGACTTATAGACCCATGCTTATGTAGTTATAGTTCCCTCAGGTGCCAACAATAGGTAGAATAAACTTTAAAGATGTTTCAGGTGAATAGCATTTCACCCTGTACCTTGGTACAAATTGTGATTCGATTATTTATGGGTAGAGACCGATTTGTTTAAATCTCATTGCCCTATAATACAGTTATGACATGTGTCTTGACTTGATTCTTCCTTCTATTGATTTGGTCTGGAAAAGTAAAACAAGAGGTGAAATGGCCCCTCAGGGTAAGTTAAAATTGTAGGTTATGGCCACGTTAAATTGCTTTAGTACACTTTGTGTTCTTTAGAGTCAGAAAATGAAGCAATAAAGTAAGTTGATGCAAGTAATTCTTGTTTTTAAAAGGACCTTGAAGTGCTCTTAACAATATCATGGATTTGATAAGATCTGCTTCAGACTTCTTAATTTAAAATGAACATAAAGATGGTAAAGCCAAAGGAATGTTGAAATACTAGTGTTGTACTAACAGCTTTGAAACTGAATTCATGGAGAGGACCAATGGGAACTCTTCACCATTGTCTTCCATACTAGGGGGAAAAAGAGGGCAGCCGTCACTGCTAGGAATTTCCTGGGGGGCATAGCCAGGTGTACAAAATATTTAGGAGGATTTCAAATGTTTTTGCTCATTACTTATGTGTTAGCAAGTTCAGACAGTTTTTAAAACTCAAGACAGTTTTCAATGTTAATTTTTGTGACAGGCAAACCTATTAAATCTAAATGTTCACTTTTTCCTCTCCTTTCCCCTACTTATCTGTGATTATTGTGGTATTGAGGGCTGAAACTGGAAAAAGAGAGAAAGTATTGATTCACTTAGAAATGGAGAGAGAGAGCATCATTAGTTGTTTTTTTTTTTTTTTTTTAAAGAATAGACTACATGGGGAGTAAAGGTGGAGAAAAAGGAAGGATAGCACCAACTTGGGAGCATGAGCTGGGTTTAGGGCAGCGTATATTGACATTTAGAGATAGGGAGGAGAGAGAGCTGAGGTATGGTTTATGCATAAAGAAGAAAGCCAATTTCAAATATGTTATTATGTATGATGAATAGTGTGTTTTCAGATAATTAGATATTTATTTAAATTGTTCTTTCAAGGTAAGAACAAGCCAATTTGGCTTTATGCTCTTTTCCATTATTATCCTTGACATTGTCGTCACTTGTTTTTAAAGCCCCTTCTTTCTTACATGCCGAAGGACATAACAAAGAGAAAGAGAGTCCAGCTGGAGCTGAGTGAGGTGGGATTAGGAGCTGAACCAGAAGATTCGGAGCACAGAGACGCTGGGCCAGAACTGAAGGCTTTTGAGATAAAGGAGTAGTTCTGGGGAGAAGATGTCACTCCCAGGTCCTCGGTTACTGCTTAAACCTGGCTTCTTTGATTTCAGCTTATATTCTTGTATATTTGATTCCAGAACCCCATTTGCGCCACTAATAACCAGGAGGCTAGTTTGAGCATCTAGAGTTCTGGGTAACATGATGTGCTAACTCAGACATCCCACACTCTGAAGATTATACGTCAACCACATAGCTTGAAATCTGTGTTAAGTATGCCAGAATTAAGGGTTGTGAAAAGACATGCATGAAGTGGCAACTACTGCTTTGGAATTATGGAGAAGGTGGGAAGTCTGAACCAAGAAATCACCAAATTCTTTGGGTCAAGAACTTCAAACTCCATTTTTATATCAAAAATAACACATGGGAAGCAGTCAGTACCATTTCTGAGTCGGTCTTTCCAGATCCCTACTCTAAAGAATCATTCTTTGGGATCCACTTCAGCTCTGTTGGTCAGTGGCTGTCTCTTTTCTGTCTGCCAACCATCTCCTCTGGTTAAACACATAGAAAATGAATGTTTTTGTAAAATATCATGTATGAAACGAGTTGCCAGTCCAGGTTCAATGCATGATATTGGATGCTTGGGGCTAGTGCACTGGGACGACCCAGAGGGATGGTATGGGGAGGGAGGAGGGAGGAGGGTTCAGGATGGGGAACACATGTATACCTGTGGCGGATTCATTTTGATATTTGGCAAAACTAATACAATTTTGTTAAGTTTAAAAAAAAATAAAAGAAAAGAAAAAAAAGAAAAAGAAAAAAAAAAAAGAAAATGAATGTTTTATTCTAGATACAATGGTGTCTACTCTCAGTGTTCATCCTCAAATCAGTGATAAGCATGAAACCACTAAGAGTAGTCAATAACAAGAATTTTTAAATTACTGCAGCTCTCTGGAGTTTCATACCTATTATCTAAATTGTTTCAATAATAACCCCTCAAGGCAGGTGGCACAATGGTAAAGAATCCACCTGCCAATGCAGGAGAAACAGGTTCGATCCCTGGGTCAGGAAGATGCCTTGGAGAAAGAAATGGCAACCTACCCCAGTCTTTTTGCCTGGAAAATCCCATGGACAGAGGAGCCTGGCGGGCTCAGTCCATGGGGTCATAAAGAGTCAGACATGACTTAGCAACTAAATAACAAATGCTGATTATGTATATACATTTGTGTTATTATTTCTACTTATAAAACAAAAAACCTTAGATCCACTGAGGTTAAGCAACTTATCTACATTGTTTGGCTAAACCTTGTGATTTATATTTTCTGATTTCAAATTCTATATCCTTTGGAATTTAAACTGTATGTTAAATTGAAATGAGTGAAAAGTAATTTAGTTTTAAAAATATATTAGTAATTTTGAATATAATTGTAAAGGAA
Source organism: Bos javanicus (assembly GCF_032452875.1). Taxonomy (NCBI): domain Eukaryota; kingdom Metazoa; phylum Chordata; class Mammalia; order Artiodactyla; family Bovidae; genus Bos; species Bos javanicus. The sequence goes on along the minus strand of NC_083877.1, from coordinate 31,874,235 downwards.
TAATCAGATATGGTGTGTATTATTGAAAATATTAAATTTATTATACAATCTGAAGAGAGATGTGGGTTTAGGAAAAGATATTTACGAAGTAGAAAAAATTAAGTTATAAATGGATATATTCAATATACATGTGTATGTATATTTAAGATTAAAAATGCATATAAAAAAAGAAAAAAAAATGCATATGAGAGTAAAGCTAGCATTTGGTTAGCACATGCTACATACCAAACATCTGATTTGTACTATCTTGTTTAATATTCACAATAGCCCTCTGAGATAGGATCTATTATTAAATTGTTTTACATTTGATGTAATAGATGTCAAAGAGATTTTAAAGACTAACTCTGGGTTCTGTATAGCAGAACCATGACTCAAACTGCATGCTTTCTGCAGAGCCATGGGCTCCAGTGTGTACTGTATAATAGATAGGCAGGCACTGAAGATGGTAAGGGGCTCTGCTCAGCATGGAAGCAGATCTGGTAGCAGAAGGGTTTCAGGGGTGGGGTCAGTATCATTTGGTAAGCGTCCCTCGGTTTTCTATTAACCATGGTTCAAACTTTTCATCCCTGCCACTCCAAACAGGACAAAACTTCTCAGGCTCAGTAAATATGAAACGAGCGAAATGACATCATTTCTTTTGACAGAAGATCTTTGGAAGAACATCTCAAATACAACTACCATTTATTCCCCTCAGTATAATGTTCTTCATGTGGGAAATTCCCTTGAGGATTTCATCCAAACCTCACAGTTAGATTAAATCCCCATATTTACTCTCTTGCAAAGCAAATTTCGTTCTTTTTTTGTTTTTGTTTTTGGTTCTCAATATAATGCTCACTAGATTTTTTTGGTCATTATCAGACTTGATATGACTTACACAGCTACATTTTCTCCTTTGAAAGATTCCACGTAAGGTAACTGTGTTCCTACTGTGTCCTCTTCTTAATCTCTTCCCTCCAACCCCATTCCAGACAACTTCTATTTAGACCAGGTTACAAGGTGATTACTCTTACTCCTTGGAAGGAAAGTTATGACCAATCTAGATAGCATATTCAAAAGCAGAGACATTACTTTGCCAACAAAGGTTCGTCTAGTCAAGGCTATGGTTTTTCCTGTGGTCATGTATGGATGTGAGAGTTGGACTGTGAAGAAGGCTTAGCGCCGAAGAATTGATGCTTTTGAACTGTGGTGTTGGAGAAGACTCTTGAGAGTCCCTTGGACTGCAAGGAGATCCAACCAGGCCATCCTAAAGGAGACCAGTCCTGGGTGTTCATTGGAAGGAATGATGCTAAAGCTGAAACTCCAGTACTTTGGTCACCTCATGTGAAGAGTTGACTCATTGGAAAAGACTCTGATGCTGGGAGGGATTGGGGGCAGGAGGAGAAGGGGACGACAGAGGATGAGATGGCTGGATGGCATCACTGACTCGATGGATGTGAGTCTGGGTGAACTCCGGGAGTTGGTGGTGGACAGGGAGGCCTGGCGTGCTGCGATTCATGGGGTTGCAAAGAGTGGGACATGACTGAGTGACTGAACTGAACTGAACAAGGTGATTGGTTTTTTATTGTTGACTTCTTAGTTCCCAGACTCCCCTGACTTGGAATCCTATTGCACATGGCTAAAAAGTATTGTTTATTCCTTAGATCTTGTATTTCTGTTAATAATGACCTCCAATATGGTCATTCATACTTACTTGTTCAGGTATTAACTTTTTTCTTTTAAAACTTCCCTATTAGCTAGTCTTACTCACAAAGTCTATTATCTCTCTTATGTAACTTAGGCCACCTTGCATCTTTTAGCTGGCCAACCAAGATAGCATTCATTTTTTTCTAATACTATTTTCTCTCCTGTTTATCCTCAAAAGTTCTCAACTGAGGCTTTTCTGAATGTTTTTTTAAAAAAATCCCCTCTTCCTGTTGTCATGTCATATGTCTGTTTTTAAAAACAAAACAAAACAAAATGAAAACAAACCCCCCAAATAACCCAATTCAAACCACCACCACCAACAAAAACCTCTACAAACTCCAAGATCTGGGTTTGTCCTGATTTATTGTTATCCCATTTTCCACTGTATTGAAAAAAGAAAAAAGAAAAGAAAACCCAACCCAAACTTCCTAATTTCCCTTTTGTGGTTCTTATTAATAAGTATCCATTTTTAAAGGATAGTTATCACCTCCATTGGATTGTAAATCTCCTTGAGGGCAGGAGACTGTGTCTAACCACTAACAGGTACCCACACGTTTATTAGAGAGCAGTGCAACCTCTAGGGGGTCAATAAATACTTGTTGACTCACTGACTCTATAAATATAAATGGTAAAATAATCAGACATTCTGCTAGCACCTAATTTGCTCCCTGTAGGTAAGTTTGTCTCTTTGGTAGCATTGATTCTTTTAGGCCACCAGGGTTCCATTTAGTGAATTACAACTGCCATGTGCTAACTGGTACCCTGGTGGCCTGAATGAGTTTAAGAGTCTCCCCAAATGAAGGACATCTCCCCTGAGAGTGACTCTGAATCTTGTTGAATGCCTAACCCAACCTTTATTTTCTTCCACAGCATTTTCCCTTTGAGACAAGAGATTCCTTTGCCTTTAGGCCTTTTAGCCTTTTTTACAAGGCAGAAACTCTCAAGTCATAAACAAATAAAAATGTACTTCATTTACCCTCTTCTTGCTACTTTACATTTTTAAAGAAAAGCATTGCTGAATCACATTGAATGCCAGGCAGGAAATTCACAATTTTCCTTGCAGCATTTTTCATAAGTGAGCAGCTTTCCAACAGCTCCAGCTGTCAACAGTGCCCTCCTACTGTTTGACTCACATTCAGAATTCATTACTATGTGCACTACAATACAAAAATTTTGCAAAGCATTAAGGGAGTATGTAGACTACTCCCCAGGTATGTCTTCCTCGGACCCAGAGTCTCACAGCTTTTCTGTTTTTCCTGGTACTCTCTACCACACAATGATCTTTTATGCAATTTTAGAAAACTTGTAACAGGATAAAGTTAATGGATAAATTCATTGCATCCCAGCAGGGAATCTCTGTCATGGATCCTAAGGAATCTGGTCTCTCTTGTTGTGTAGTGAGATAAAAAATTGCAAGCAGACTTGTAAGTGGTTTAGAGTCTTCTGGACTGCAAAGATTCCAATTTCCCAATTCCCATGACAAGACTGAGAGGATTATGACTTTGAGAGACTTATGGACAATTCTTAAACTGGGTTCAATCATATGTAAGTTGTGAGAAAGGTAATGACATGTTCTGCTAATACCACTTCATCCTGATTACAGATGTCCCCGAGTGCATTGTCCTCCTTATTCCTGACCCTCTTTCAGGGCCTGCCAACTCTGCACAGGCCTTCCTATGTCTCTTGAGAAAGATATCCACCCTGACTGCAGGATTGCAGCTACTCCCAATGGCACATCCTTCTTCCTGCTGGGGGATTAGGTTGCCTGCTTTTTACCTGAAGATTTCCTCGGCTTCTGACCCAGTTTCATGCCTTCGATTCTGGGATTTTTGGTCTCTCTCTGCATAATTTTATTTAAATACTTGGCTTTTCTTTTTAAAATATATTATGTTCGATTGAAGTACAGTTGATTTACAATAGCATGTTAGTTTTGGATATATAGCACAGCAATTCAGTTATACGCTTCATAAATATATATATATATATACTCTTCAGATTCTCTTCCCTTATAGGTTGTTATTACAAAATATTGAGTATAGCTCCCTAGGCTATACAGTAGGTCCTTGTTGGTACATACGTGTTCTTCTCTGGCATGGCCTGCCCTATCCTTTTCCTTTTAGACCTCAACCAGAGATGATGCTCTGTGGTTACTCTTTGCCAATTCCTGGAGGAAAGTGCAAACTGCACAGTGCCCAGGGCCCAAAGAAGTTGTCTATTAAATTCCTATTTATGTTAAGCCTGTCCCTGTAATAACAGTTACTGTTTATTGAGCACTTCAGCTGGGCCAAGCACTGTACTGGGTGTTTTCATGTTGTTCTTATTTAATATCCAGGAGATGAAGTCCAGGCTGAGTGAGTCAAGGTAACTTGCTAAGTTATCACAAGCTAGTGAGAGGCAGAGCCTGGAGTCAAACCCAGGATTTGGGAGCTAGAATTGTTAAACACAGTGCCCTATTGCCCACCTGACACTCTTCTCCCATTAAAATTGTGTCTTCTATTGTTTTCTCATCGAACTTATACACACACACATGCATGCCTTTGTCCTCTACATATGAGCACTTATCATTTTTGTTATAGACAGCTATTAATATTTTAAACTTCTCCTCTAAACTACTAATTTCAGAAAACAGATTGAGTCTTATTATCTTTTATGGTCTTCTCCTAAACTTGGAGCCTGGAACCAAGTGATTGCTCAATAAATGGTAATGATAATATTGGTTTGGTAGAGACATCATTATGGAATAGATTTTAATTTACAGAAGTTTATTCCAATTTCCATCACTCTTGTGGTATTATGGCTTGTGATTTTGGCACTCTGAAGGGGAATATTTATAGACTACATGGGCAATTTACGATTATTCTCTCTTTATGTGCAATACCAGCTAATCAATTGCATATTAAAATAAAGAGTTTATATGAATAGTCTGAATTAAAACATTTCTGTGTTGCAAAGATCACTATAATACAAACACACAAACAACATTTTTAGTAGCATCTCTAACAGAAAACCTGAAGGAAGCCTTTATTTCATAAAGCAATGCTAGAAATGAAAGTCAAGAATTGAACCAGTGCTCCTAAAACTCTTCCCTTTGCTTTTTTGACTTGGCTTTAACATCTCTTAGGGGTTTGACATATATGTAGATGAATTGTCTGACGTGGTCAAAAGTAGTTTTGTTTTCTAGTATACACTACTAAAAGGCAAGGTGGTGTGTTAGCTTACTATAAAGAAAATTGTATTTCTAATCCCCTATATGGCAATGTGGTTTTGGTCACAAGGACATGATGAGAAAACGCTGATGACCCAGTATATCATATCACTTCTGCCAGAAAAAGCACCACAGTGAAGAATTGTCACTGGTATAATTTTCATTTTCGCAAAAATTACACACTTCTTAAATATACAATGTAGTGGCCATTTTATCTGAATCAAAGTATTGTTTCTGAATTTTTATGTTGCTCAATGGCTAATTTTCATCTCTAGATTTTCTTTATGCGTGCTAAATTTGAGCATAAAAAGGATCCCCAAATCCAAAATAATAAATGGAGGATGGAAAAACATAGAAGGATTATTGCAAGACTGCATCATATATTATATAAAGACAGAGTCTCGGCAATTTATTTGGCTCTGTCTGGGTGCTTGCTTAGGGACCTAGAGATCTAGTCTTTCATTCTATCAGCAGCTCTTGCTGTCAATTAATTAGAATATATATTCCTATTAATTCAAGGCTGTGCACTGCCTTCTTTATGTACACTACAAGAATTTCCTTGAGACTGCATCTGTCCTCGGTTATAACATGCCACATCCCTGCACTGAATTTGACTATTTCTTCCCCAGTCTACATATTGTATGCTTGCTAGAGTGTACAGATGCTTTTGGATTGAAACTCCATTAATGCTTTTAATAGTATTTTAAAATGTCGAGAATGTAGATCTTCACTTGCGCTCTTTACAAACAGAGGTGAATAAAACCCATTTAATAGATCAGGAATTTAGGTGACATCTGATCTGGCTATAATATGCAAATCAAATGGTTAAATATCTTTCAGCTGCAGATTTTTCCCAATGATAGAGTTATCTCATAGAAATTAAGTCCTCTTGTCCACTCCTGAAATAATCAAGGCAGTTTGAAAATAGAAGTACTGAATGCATTATCTTCACCCTCAAACCTGCATTTCCTTATGAAATCCTTTACTTTAGCGAATGGCATTCAGTATACCCTTTTGCCTCAGTTAGAACTCCTGGAGTCATCTTTGACTTATGTCCCTTATTTTCCGTGTCCAATTGATCATCAGACCTGTCAGCTCTCCCTCAGAAGCGTCTTCTGGCTAAAATCCCTTTTTATCATCCTCACGGCCACTGGTTTAGAGCCTCATCATTTTTGTTTGGAGTATTAATATAGCCTCCTATCTGATCTCCCTGGCATCTATCTTCCTCCCCTCGAGTCCATTCTTCACATAGACATCAGGATGATCTTTCTGAAAACAATTCTCATCAGGTTACTTCTCTCCTTAAAGACCTCAGCTGGAGTCTGGATGTTCACAGGATAAAGTAAACTCCTAAGCTGGGCCTGCAAGGCTTTTGGCAATTGGGCATCATCTGCTCCAGTTACAGTTCTTGCTGTTTTTTGGGTTGACTCTCCTCTCTGGCTCCATCCCTACACATCTACATCAAACTCTTACATTAATTATTTATACTAATGTCTGCCTTTGCACATGCTTTCCTTCTGTCTTGTTTTCTCCTTCACTGCTTGGCAAATCTTAGCATTTAAGACCATGCTAATATCACCTCCTCTTGAAGTCTTTCCTGACATTGGCAAAATTATTCCTACTCTGCTCTAGACTTTCTCTTGATGTCATTAATATTTCTATATAACATCCATAGCATTGTATTACACAACAATCACAAACAATAAAAAGATCTCATTGGGCATACCACTTAAAATCTCATATAATCAGAGCCCTCGCAAAAATAATATTTGGTATCTGACCTACACTGGATCTCCCTGACAGTCTTCCTCAGTGTGGCTCGACATAGAGCAGATATCAATGACAAATGGTTATAATAGAGTAGAGATGCAACATTTTGGTTCATGAGGGAGGAGTTGCTGAGATAATGTCGATGGAAGTGGAGTCTGAGCCAACGGGGTAGTTAAGGATAGCACTGGGGCAGTGCAGCCTGCCTCAAGCCTTGTCTCCTTAGGCTGGTGAAGCATCACTTTGGGGAGGGAGCCTAGAGTGCAAACCCAGATTTAAAATGTTTTATATGCAGATATTGCAGCCTTAAAAGGGTTGCTACAACCAATGCAACAGTCTTGCTGGGGAACTTTCTTTTTCTTGCAAAAAGCTATCATTCTCCTCTTGCTGTATTTTGGTTCCTCTTCTCTACCAAAACTTGCTTATTGAAACAACAGGACCACCACAGTTCAGTGATGTTTTCCCGCTTATCAATTATGTTCCCCTATTTATTAATTACATATGAGCTAAATCACATTACAGGTAGGGGCAGGTGTTCCAGCAAAGCAGACAGTATTCATGTAGTTGCATTGGTTAATTATCTAATGCCTGTATGGTAGCTTATGGTGAACAAGATCTCTGAAGAAGATTTAGCTTCGGGACCAGAGACCGGGCTTGCTCACTCAAGAGCTTTTGTGTAGCAGAGTTTTATTAAAGTAAGAAAAGGGACAGAGAAAACTTCTGACAAAGACATCAGAAGGGGGACAGAGAGAGCCCCCACTCACTAGTCTTATCAAGGCCTTATATACCTTTACCAGACCCACTCCCACAACATACTTTTTAGTCAGAAAATCTTCTTGTTAAGGAGAAACATGTCCTCAAGCAAGATACATTGTTATATTGACTAAAACAAAGCAATGTAGAAAATGTCTTTTTCCCCTTGAGAGCCCCAGACCCCTTTCTCTTTCTCAAGGGCTCCAGACCCCTTTGTCCTCCTCAGGGCCCTTGGACTTCTATCAACCTACCTAGAAATTGACCCTCTCTCTATAGCTTGTCTTTTTAGTGAAATGTTGAAGCTAACTCTCTGAACATAGGGACTGGATGTAATACAGAAGGAATGTGATGTTTTTTCAGCTTTTGACACGAATTTATTTGGGATAGCAGTTGCTGCTTTTTGCCAGTCACCTGTTAGCTCTCAGATTCACTCTCTGCCCTGACCTTCTCTGCCCGGTGTTGCGGGGATGCACATTTCTCAGCATCTCTTCACAAGTGACTTCAGGGTACTTTTGGCCAATGGTAGGCATAGGCGAAAGGCTGGCAGGCAGTAGGGGAGAAGCCAGATATTTTGCTTTCTGGTTTTTTGCTTCTGATTCTCTCTGATGGTGGCTACCCTCCTTCTGTGGTTCTCACTCCTGGGGGGTCACCTCACACTCTGTGGCCTCTGTTCCCACCTCTAGTGGGATGGCAGCTCCCGCTAGACAGTCCTGGCTTCTGAGCTCTAGAGACAATGACTCTTCACTTTGTCCCAAAGAGATGGTAGAGGCTTACCACTGCTGCTAATTTCTGGGTTGCTTCCCTGTTCCTTGACCTGCTCCTCAGCTCCTCCATCACCATGTTAACCATTTTCTGGCATTCAATTGCATCTGCATAGAAGATCTAAAATGTGTTTCCCTGACTGGACTTGAATATGCTGTTATAAACAACATAGTGTAAAATCAGACCTGCTACAGGCTCCGACTGACCAATTTGTAGGATAGAAAAAAAAATCACCTTCTCTATTCATCCTTTATGAAAACAAGGGTAGTCAATAGGCCCACTGTCATTGGGAGGATTAAATGAGGTCTTCTGAGTAATTCCTGCAGCATTAAGAAAGCACACACACACTCTTTCGTAGCACCTTGATTACACATTTGCACTCACACTCCTATCACCCACAGAAGACGCTGTAACACTATGCTGCTGATGGTACTTGTGGACACAGCCCTGGGGACTATGCCCAAGCTCATGGCATTTAAAAGCTCATTTTCCCACTTTTCTTTCTAATAGACAATTAACAGGAGGAGGGATTAGAATGTCCTGAAAATTCCAGAATTTCTGTTGCCTTTGTTTCTGGCCAATTCATAAGAAATACTGACAACAACTTCAACTAAACCTGAAAACAAGCAAGTTTCAAATCCATGAAGACTGCCTCCCCTCTCAAAAAAGTATCCCCCCCCACCCCAATTTAAAAGGAACTGGCTCAGTAGATATGTACGCATGCTCAGTTGCTTCAGTCGTGTCCGACTCTTTGTGACCTTATGGACTGGAGCCCACCAGGCTCTTCTGTCCGTGGGATTCTCCAGGCAAGAATACTGTAGTGGGTTGCCATTCCCTCTTCCAGAGGATCTCCCAACCTGGGGATCAAATGTGTATCTCCTGCATCTCCTTGCATTGCAGGTGGATTTTTAAAAAACTTGGTGCTAGAATCTCCTGCAAAAGATGATTTTTGATGTTTCCAAAAGAATAGGAAGATGGGATGTTCATATCCCTACCTAACATCTGCTACTGTGACAAATCCAACTTTTATAGACAAAACGGGTACCAAAGCCATAACTACACAGACTAAGAGAAGAAAAACACAGCTTTTTTGAGTCAGGATTAAGTTGTATTGGTTGATTGGTTTGGAAAAACAATATTATACTTGGCTTCTAAATACTGCAGAGACCTCTTGTAAATCCTCCAGTAATTTTTTGTAATCCTTCACAAGTAGTAAAATCATTGCTGTGAGGCAGACAGGAGAGGAATCCACAAATAAGACATCTGTTATTGTTATATCAATGATGATATATGCCCAACTGTGAAATAACAACATTTAACAAGAAATGGAACCTTATCCAAAATGAGATCTCACTCACTTCCATGACTTCATTTGCTACATTAATAAGAGTAAACTGAAGTTTATAATTGGGTGATCTTATCTATTAGCATTAGTAATATATCACAGGTATAGGGCTTTATATTTTAGATTAATGGAATTCAAACCATTAGAAAAGTCCTATGCTTACATGTAGTATGCACGGACAGATGAAGTTGGTGATATGTTGAATAAATAGTAAAATATTTAGGGCTATTTGTCTTTTGTTCTGTATTTTTAAAGAAAATTTTTACCTCCTCAAAATTTTCAGTTTGTTATAGGTTTAAGATACTCTTGCAATGATATATTAAAATAATGAAAGACTATTGAAGATAATAATCCCTTCAAAAGATGATGAGTTTTAATATTTAAAATGACTATTTAGAGAAAAAATGTATTATTTGGATCTAAAACATTTTCCCCCCACATTCAGGTGAAAAACAATTTAAATTCTTAAACTCTAAAGGCTATGTTATCATGTGTTTGGAGAATTCTTAAGAACCCCAAAGCAGAACTTTGGCAATGGAATAGGTATTATTTGCCAGCCTGAGCAAATCTAAAGGATCTCAGGCTCTTTAAAAATGCCTTCAAATGATATCCAAGAATCTCTTGCTTTTTACTTATCTTTCCATTGTTTTCATTGACCTCCGTACTTTATGTTCTGTTAAAACAAACCTTTGCTGAGCTCTCAGTCTGGAAGGCTGCAGCTCTGTCCTTTCTGCATTTGCCCCTGGGTCTCATGCTCTGTGACACGTGTAGAACGAAAGGCCCTGCACTGTTCTGTGGATTTCAAATTCAAACTCTGTTTAATACTTTTCCAGCCTTGTTAACACTGGGGAAGCCAAAGTTAGAATGCTGTGTGGATCTGCTTAGAAAGGAGGTGTTGGAGCCAAGTAGCAAACATCTAGGTTTCTTGACATTTGCCACCACTGACTACAGTAGCCTTTTGGAAACTCCCTCTTTCTTGTGCTTCCATGACATCCCCTTCTGGCTCTTAACTTGCTTGGGCTGACCTTTCTTTCTTAGGTTCCAATATTAACTCTCATTCCTCTTCCCTAGTTTTGTATGTAGGGGCTTTTAGGGCTTTGTGCCTGGCCATCTTCCATATCTTTATCATTTCACCTCCACTACCATACTTTTTTCCTGAGCTGTAGTAGGATATAATACAGCTGGGATGAGGTAGTTAGATAGCCTCACAACTCAATGGACATGAACTTGAGCGAACTCTGGGAGACGGTGGAGGACAGGGAAGCCTGGTGTGCTGCACTCTGTGGGGTCATAAAGAGTCGGACACAACTTAGCGACTGAGCATGAAGGGTATAATTTATACACAGAAAGTGTGTTGTGTGTGGTGAGAAGTCTTAAGATCTACCCATAAGAAATTCTAAGTATACAATAAAATATTGTTGACTATACTCACCATGCTATACATGAAATCTCCAGAGCTTATTCATCTTGTATAACTGAATCTTTGTACCTTTTAACCAGCATGTCCCCATTCCCCCTCCACTCCTCCTGCATACTCGATAGCCCAAAGTGAATGACTGAACAGTGCAAAGGAGTGGTGTGGCGGGTACTGCGTGCTCTACTTCTAAAGCAAACTGTATTATAGCATCATACCTTGAAGAAATAGTAGTATTCTTTCTATATAAACTCAGGAAGAACATCTATTCTGGACTCTTACTAGGTCTGTTTTTCAAACTTCAAGTTGGAGAGGTGTGTTTCTTTTTCACCTATGTATGTTTCTTAATATTGAAAAATGATTAGCTTGATTTTTTTCCAAGAGAATTTAGCCATTACTGAGAAGATTCAGGTACATGTATGATATAAAACTGTCCAACCACTTCTCAGTAGATAAATTATCAGCTTTACCTCCGCCAGTCCTGTTAGGCCTATAGATACATGTAAGGGCTGAGGCCATTCATCTCTTAGCTCAGTCCCCTTCAATCCCTGGGCTCAAATCTTGAGAGTGGGGAAGACATTAGGAGATTTTGCCTTACCAGGGAATGGGATCTAGAATTAGTCTTGCTTCTATAAACTCTCTAAGACATGCTGTTCTAAGATTAGTTCTGGTACTCATGTATCCCCTATGATACAGGCTTCCCTTCATCTTTCTGTGGATTTGCAGGGAGTACAAAGAAACATTTTCTTGGGTTTTCAATTAAGTGTCCCAAGACCCTGAAGATGTTAGTTTTCTGCTCTGCATCCAGAAACACAGACTGAGACACCTTGCCTACCTTTTGCCAGCCCCCCTTTCCAGCAGTTAGACCTTGTCTGGCTCCTCAAGCTCCCAGATGGCATCCTGATCCTCAAATAGACTGAGACTCAAAAATGTGGCTCTGCCACACACTTTACAGACCACAAAGGTCTGGGCACTCCAGTGCTGACCCCGGTGGTCAGATGGTCTCCTGGGAACACAAATGCTGATTTGCGCTGTTGGGTATTTCTCTCCGCCTCCAGAGCTACTGCTGGGTCAGCTTCCCAGCTTCAGTATCAGCCTCCTTCCTCCCTTTTGCTCACCAACCTCTGAAGTCCTGATTTTCTTCATAGACCAGGCTACACAGATTTGACAATTTTCACTGGTTTCAACAGGTTGAATTAGACTTAATCAGACAAAATCATGAATTATTAAAAGGATGTCTATTGGAGAAGGAAGTGGCAACCCACTCCAGTATTCTTGCCTGGAGAATCCCATGGACAGAGGAGCCTGGCGGGCTACAGTCCATGGGGTCGCAAAGAGGTGGACACGACTGAAGTGACTTAGCACAGCACACACATGGGTTATATTATTATTCCCTCCAAAATAATGCTTATTGAACATCTAAAAGATACTGTCTCATTCAGTGTGAGGAGATCTCTATCTATTCTAAGACGGTACTTCTGTCCATAAAATGCTTACATTCTAATTGGATAGGCATTCATATTTTCATGTGCACACATGCACACACACATACACACTCACACACTATAGCAATACAAATGCTATCAGAATAAAACCAACCAGCAGTATCAGAGGAGTTCAGATAAGAGAGAGATGACTCTGGTGTTGAGTAAACCAGGAAGACATTATGCAGGAGATGGGACTCAGCGTACTGAAGAAAGAAGCAGAGACAGATATGGAGGGAGAAAGGGAAAGGGTAACAAAGGTTGGAGAGACAGCCAACGTGCTCCACTACTGGCACTAATCAACCCCCAAAGGTGATGCCTGCAATTTAGTCTATGATTCTATAAAGGCAAAGACTGGCCCTTTCCCACTTCTATTCATACCTCCAGGCTTCTGTGGGAGACTTCTCTTCTCCCAACAGGCTATCCTGGTATACTGCAATTGCATTTTTATGTACTCTGTAGAAATGTGGGAGGAATGGGTAAAGGAGTTTGTCTTGGGTATGGTATCTGTTCTTTTTCCTCTAAGAAAGGTTAATCTTGATTCAGCTGGGTTTGCCTAATACTATGAGAATTATGAAACTGGATTTTGGAAATAGCCAGGAGCAGGCGCTCTGGACCTATGGTGTCATGAGCATGCTTAGAGAACTAGATAACATGTGAAGAGGTAAAGATTTCTATACCCTCCCATCTCAGTTCTACACCCGTTTCCTACTTGCCTTCTGCTCATTACCCCTCCCTCAGCTACTCAAGACTCTGATAATATCTCACATATGTCAGCCCTTTCTAAAAGAGTTCTCTAACTCAAATGTCCCCTTTCATCTACCCTATCCACAACTTCTATCATTTCAAAATCACTTCTAGTATATGCCATTTGTTGTATGTATAATATGTACCCAGCACATGTGTTGTTTCATTTAATAATTACCCTCTAATAGGGATAATGAAAGTGAAAGTCGCTCAGTTGTGTCCAACTCTTTGTGACCCCATGAACTATACAGTCCATGGAATTCTCTAGGCCAGAATACTGGAGTGCGTAGCCTTTCCCTTCTTCAAGGGATCTTCTCAACCCAGGGACAACCCAGATCTCCTGCTTTTGCTGGTGGATTCTTTACCAACTGAGCTACCAGGGAAACCCTCTCATATGGAAGCATCAGTGATTAAAATATGAGTGTAAAGTAATCAGTAGTCCAAATTCTGTCACCATTAGTTTAGTCAACTTTATAACAAAGATAAGTAATGACCTTATATGTCAGTTTTAAGACTGATGAGGAAACTGAGGCTCAGAAACTTACACTTGGCAACATACAGTGAAAATATGCTAAACCAGGGTTCAAACACACGGGATCTGATAAAAGTTTGTGCTATCTCATGCCACTGTGCTGCAGCGTGAGAATTTCAAACTCCAGCTGAGAGGTGAGAGCTATGAGATTTTCTCAGTACCTAGGTTTGCCAGATAAAACATAGGATGCCCATTAATTGGAATTGAAAATGAACAATACATCATTTTTCAGTATAAATACTGAAAGTGTATATACATACCAAATATTACATGGGACATGCTTATACTTTATAATTCATTGTTTATCTGAAATTAAAATTATACTGAAATTTAATTGAATATTCTGTATTTTTTCCCCTAAATCTGGGAATCCTGCTAATACTCCATAAATCACATCATATAGACAACTGCTGAAGGGTAAGGAATGTGTTCCTTGAGGCTAAAAGGAAGTAAACTTTTATTATTAAGCCCTCTATGGGGTCTCACAGAGTCGGTCACGACTGAAGTGACTTAGCAGCAGCAGCAGCAGCCTGTCAGAACTGGAAAGGAGCTTAAAGGTCAATGGTCCTCATTTTACCAATGAGCCAGCTAGAGATCACGGTAGGGAAATGACTTGCACAAAATCACAGTGCTTACAAAGAGGCGAGATTTGAAGTCAGGGTGCCCTTGGCCTTGTTAAATGCTGAACCCACCACCCTTAATGCTGCTGAAAGTTTAAAATTAACCCCAGGTTTTCTAGTGAAAGAAACATGGCTATCTTATGCATTTTAGGGGATTAATAAATATTTTGGCAAAAATAATGATTTGATGCTGATCTGGTTCTTGGGATAATGCTTTATGTGGAATGGGTACACTCAAAGCTTGTTGATAATGATATGTATCACACACATATACACTAGTAGAATCATAAATATATACACATATATTTATTCTTAGGACCTGAGAGACTATGTTGATATCTCCCAAGTGGATTATTAGATGCCTTGGTAAATATGACAGTAACTCAGACAACCAATTTTTGATATTCTTGAAGTCTGCGGTAGTTAACAGAGAAACTAGGGCAGCATAACGTCCAAATTAGGGGAAAGAATGAACCTCAGAGGTATGCAATTAAAAACAGTTCTCACTAGCTTCATGCGACTATTGGGCAGGTGAAAGGTGGCTAGTCTTAACTGAGGTGTGCTGTTGGTATAAATTACACACTAGATTGCAAAGATTTAATATAAAAAAGAGTATAAATATCACAATAATTTTTATTTTAGTTGCATTTTTAAACATTTTAATATATTGAGCTAAATAAAAGATATTAAAATAAATTTCACCCCTTTTTTCATTTTTTGACTAAAGATACTAGAGTATTTAAAATTATATATCTGATTATATTTCTATTGGATAACACTGTTCCAGAGGAGTCACTATTTTTTTAAATAGGAAAAGGAAAAATAGAAGTTAGGACCCAGATACATCTTGCCATCTTTTTATTATGGTGTTTAACTCTCTTATTAGCTTCATTGAAAATTTATGAAATTGCTTTGGAAAATGCAAATCATTATAGAAGTATAAAATATCTTCATAATTGTTAAGAAAGAAAAGAATTGGTTATTGCAGTTTCTTTTCAGAATTCTGCAAACATTTGCTGATCTCAGGCTGCTTACCTCTTTGGGGCAAGTCATTTAAGCTCAGGGCTTCCCTGGTGTCTGTAAAGAATCTGCCTGCAATGCAGGAGACACAGGCTTGATCCCTGGGTCTGGAAGATGCCCTGGAGGAGGAAATGGCGACCCACTTCTGTATTCTTACTGGAAAAATCCCATGGATAGAAGAGCCTGGCAGGCTACAGTCCACATGGTTGCAAAGAGTTGGAGCTGACTGAGTGTATACACACACACATTTATGCTTAGTTTACTTAAATGCCTCAGTTTCCTCATCTACAACAGAGATCTCTGAAGGAGAGGCCTGTTCCCAACGCCCGCAGAGCACAGGACTTCCAGAACAATGAATAATGTGGTCCCACTGTTGCTGACAGATGGCAATCATTCACTTCTTAGTGCATGTTTTCTAAAATGCTTTTGAGTTCACGCCTCCTTTGCACTAATGCCATGGTTGTATGCTTTACGTTGCTAGCTAGCCTCCTGCCCCTTACTCTGTCTTCCCAGAAAAGAGAAAGCCTTGCTGCAAACTTCACAGTTGTAAAAATATTTTACTAGTCCATGCCTTTGTAGTCTTTTCTTGTATTTCCCATTAAACTTGGGTAATTCATAGATACAGATAACAAAAGCTATCAGATATATAGGGGGTGGTCTTATCTGATTCCACTTCATTAGAAAGTACCCTAAGAAAGTCTCCTATGTTGAGAGCGTTCTGAAATCCTCTCTTGTTCTGGCAATTGTAAGTTTTAAGATCTTGCTTTTGGCACGAAGGCTATTTTGCTGTTTTGGTTAGTGGCAAAAACCAAACTGACCCCTCCTTGTGTTGTCAACTTAATGACTAAAAGACAAAAAGGTGAATATTTTGCAGAATTTTTTTTTTTTTTGGCCATTTCAACCTCATCTTTGTTAGTGCATCTGCACTCCACCTGACCTTTCTTGGTTCTGTTTTTAATTCTCCTCGTATACCAGCTTTTAGTAGAGACTGTGTGCTTTAAGTAACGAAGGTCAAATTTCTGAGCCCTTGTATGCTCACCCAGTGATTTCTAGCCGTCTTTAATCCTTCCCTACACCAACTGCTGCAGTAATGAGGGGCAAGGGGCGGCTGAGGATTGAGGTCATGAGCTTTCGGTTTGTAGTCATATATTTCTCTGGTGCTTACATGGAGCAGCTCCTCTTAGTTTCTCAGAGGTGAGTTAAAAAAAAAAAAAAAAGGAAAGGAACCACTGAATCCTATTACAATGTACTGATATGACTTGTGTGGGTCTTTTTCTACCCATTGAGCCTCCTTATCAGGTAAGGGGAAGCTCTTGAAGTCATATGAAAGAAGGCATCTGAGTGTACACAGTGAATGCTAACCTCTCGGCCGTCCAGAAGAAGCTGTGGTCTCTTGCCTAGAAATGTCAAATGCAGGGGAGTTTTCTACTCACTAAAGAATCACTGAGCCTCCTGTTTCCTTAAGGCATATCTTCTGCCTATCACCTCTCAAGACATTCATGTCATTCACTAAAAATACCCTATCTTAAAATCTTTGCAAGTATATATAAAGACAGAATTCTAAAGATCATTTCAGTCACACAGTCGTGTCCGACTTTTTGTGACCCCATGGACTGCCGCACGCCAGGCTTCCTTGTCCATCACCAACTCCTGGAGCTTGCTCAAACTCATGTCCATGGAGTCGGTGATGCCATCCAACCATCTCATCCTCTGTTGTCCCTTCTGCCTTCAATCTTCTCAGGATGTTCACATTGTTCACTAAAAATACCTTATCTTTAAATATCTGCAAGTGTGTATAAAGACAGAATTCTAAAGATATTGAATTATTAATCCAGGACTCATTAAACATATTTGCAGTTATTATACAGCTTTTATTATAAAATGGAACACATTTTAACTGTAAGCTGTGTGCGAGTTAAGTTGCTTCAGTCATGTCAGACTCTCTGCGACTCTATGGACTATAGTCTGCCAGACTCCTCTGTCCATGGGGATTATCCAGGCAAGAATAATGGAGTGGGTTGTCATGCCCTCCTCCAGGGAATCTTCCCGAACCAGGGATCAAACTCAAGTCTCTTATTGTCTCCTGCATCAGCAGGTGGGTTCTTTACCACTAGCGCCACCTGGGAAACCCTTAAACTGTAAGAATCAGTCCTAAAAATCTTAATGAAAATGAGATGTTGAAATACAGATGCTATATAATGCTGTTGTTATAATTTTAGATTATGATAATGAAGACTGCTGTTTTTGATGAAATACCAAGGAGGGATAGTAACATTATTCATGAGATACTATAATAAACATTTTCAATCCTAGGGTAGACAAATGGGAGAAAGAGAGGAGAAAAAAATCACTTATTTGTTCTTATGCTTGTTTTTTTTTCCCCTGTTCATTTATTCATATGCATTCAACAAGTATTTATTGAGAAATTACTATAGGCAGGTACTCTATTGCTCATTGAAGATGCTCTGCCTACTGACAACTACATATTAATATAAGGAGTTGAGCAGTTATTCAAATGATTCAAGCACTATTTTCATCAGGTTAATTTTTTTTTAATTCCTTCTTGGTGTATGATAAGCAGTCTACTTGGTTTCATGGCAGATTGGTACCAATCTTTAAGGAGTTTACGTTTTATTAGAGGGTTATGAGACATACATGGAGATCTATTTTACAAGAACACATGTGGCAAATGTCACAGAGGCACAAATAAACTGAAATGGAGGTACAGTGATAGCAAAAATATAGAAAAGGCACCTCAAAGGATACCAGGGGAAAATCACCAGAGAAAATTACATTTAAGACAGACCTTCAGAGATCCCAATACATGGAGAGTAGCGGAGAGTGGCAAAGAGATTCTAAGGGGAGAGGCTATTAAAAAGATATTGCCAAGTCTGTTTGGGGTATATGGTATATGACATCAGGGAGCAAGACACAAAATTCCGTAGCTGAAGAGCTTTGAACATAAGGTCCAAAGATTTCCACCACACTTTGTAGCATTGTCAGAGATAATGTGACAAAACAGTGGGTCTCTACCTTCAAGCGTTGAAGAATTTTGCAATCTCTGGGGATTACGTGGTGTTTGAGACGAGGTGAGGGGAAAAATAGGCTTGCATAGTTGGGGAAACAGTGGAAACAGTGTCAGACTTTATTTTTCTGGGCTCCAAAATCACTACAGATGGTGACTACAGCCATGAAATTAAAAGACGCTTTCTCTTTGGAAGGAAAGTTATGACCAACCTAGATAGCATATTCAAAACAGAGACATTACTTTGCCAACAAAGGTTCGTCTAGTCAAGGCTATGGTTTTTCCTGTGGTCATGTATGGATGTGAGAGTTGGACTGTGAAGAAGGCTGAGCGCCGAAGAATTGATGCTTTTGAACTGTTGGAGAAGACTCTTGAGAGTCCCTTGGACTGCAAGGAGATCCAACCAGTCCATTCTGAAGGACATCAGCCCTGGGATTTCTTTGGAAGGGATGATGCTAAAGCTGAAACTCCAGTACTTTGGCCACCTCATGCGAAGAGTTGACTCACTAGAAAAGACTCTGATGCTGGGAGGGATTGGGGGCAGAAGGAGAAGGGGACGACAGAGGATGAGATGGCTGGATGGCATCACTGACTTGATGGACGTGAGTCTGAGTGAACTCCAAGAGTTGGTGATGGACAGGGAGGCCTGGCATGCTGCGATGCATGGGGTCTCAAAGAGTCAGACATGACTGAGCGACTCATCTGATCTAATCTGATCTGATCAGAAAATACATATCCGAGGCTTTGCAGTCCTTGCTTCTCAGTTTGCTCATTTCTTTTTCTTTTTTGATGTCAAGCCCTTTTCCATACTATTATGATTTTGAGTTTTATAGCATAGTGCTAAAATCCTGTTAAAGTGTTAGTGATAATGACTGAATGATAGCAAAGCATCTTTTTAAATAAACTTACCTAAAGCAAACAGTTGTGCTTGCTTTGCACCAAAGCCTGCACTGGTAAATTTCAGACAGAGAATCTTCAAGCATGTGGGACATAGCTCTAAACTAAGAGGATTCTGTACAGTAGGTGATACTGAAATCAGCTAGCGTTCCTATTGAGGGGTTCTGTGAGGACACCAGGTGCCTCCTGCAGCTCTGTTACGAGAACAAGACTTCTCCAAATTTCTGGCACTGATACTTAACAGGAGGAAATGAAAATAGTAAGGTAGGAGTAGAGGATGAATGTGATGAGAAAAAACTTCTAGATTGTAAAACCCCATCCTGGGAAAACTTCCAGATCATGTTCTAAAGAGCTATCAGATGAAGATATTTGGGAAATTAGTGCGTGTGTGTGTGTGTGTGTGTGTGTGTGTGTGTGTGTTGAGGATGGAGGTGTTTAATAACACATCATTGTTCTAAATATTTATCTTGCACCTATATTACTTTCAAAAAGTTCTTTATAGGACATGAACACCTTTTTGTAAAAATTTGGTTAATGCCAGGTAACAAGTGGGAGTCCTCCTTCCTGCCCTGAGATTCTCATCCTAAAACCTTTTCTACTCTTCTTAGAGGTCTTCATCACTGTCAGTTCTTAGATTCTTCCAGCTGTTTTTCCATACACACACACACACACACACACACACACACACACACCCACACACCCACACACCCACCCATAAATAGTATTTTAACACACACTCCTACAGTACACATTACCTACAACTTGCTTTTTCAGAACATTCCATATAACACACATGAATTTACCTTTTTTTATTTTTAATTGATTCATCAATTCAGTTCAGTTCAGTTGCTCCGTCGTGTCCAACTCTTTGCGACCCCATGAACCGCAGCACGTCAGGCCTCCCTGTCCATCACCAACTCCCAGAGTTTACCCAAACTCATGTCCATTGAGTCGGTGATGCCATCCAACCATCTCATCCTCTGTCGTTCCCTTCTCCTCCTGCCCTCAATCTTTCCCAGCAACAGGGTCTTTTCAAATGAGTCAGCTCTTTGCATCAGGTGGCCAACGTATTGGAGTTTCAGCTTCAACATCAGTCTTTCCAATGAACACCCAAGACTGATCTCTAGGATGGACTGGTTGGATCTCCTTGCAGTCCTAGGGACTCTCAAGAGGCTTCTCCAACACAGTTGGAGAAGCATCCACAGTTCAAAAGCATCAATTCTTCAGCACTCAGCTTTCTTCACAGTCCAACTCTCACATCCATACATGCCCACTGGAAAAAACCATAGCCTTGACTAGATGGACCTTTGTTGGCAAACTAATGTCTCTGCTTTTTAATATGCTGTCTAGGTTGCTCATAACTTTCCTTTCAAGGAGTAAGCGTCTTTTAATTTCATGGCTGCAGTCACCATCTGCAGTGATTTTGGAGCCCCCAAACATAAAGTCAGCCACTGTTGCCACTGTTTCCCCATCTATTTGCCATGAAGTGATGGGACCGGATGCCGAGATCTTCGTTTTCTGAATGTTGAGCTTTAAGCCAACTTTTTCACTCTCCTCTTTCACCTTCATCAAGAGGCTTTTAGTTCTTCATCATTTTCTGCCATAAGGGTGGTGTTCTCTGCATATTGCTTCATAGGACTATGGATTCCTTTGGTTCATTAACCATTTCTTTATTGAGTGTTTGGGATATTTCAATTTCTTTCACTATTAAAGACAATGCTATAATAACCATCTTTCTGATTCCATTTCTGTACACTTAGAGTCATATACTTAGAAGTGGAATTGGTGGGTCAAAGAGCAACTAGAGAGAAAAGACAATAATACACTAATTATCAATGCATTTATGAAATATTTAAAAAATATTCTCTAGCATAGATCTGAATCCAGTTGAAATCCTAAATCCAAGTGCCTATCAAAATCATTCCCAAGGTCTTGATCTATTTCAGATAAAGTACAAAACCCACTCTAGAAGCAAAATGCTGTTTGTGATGAGACATGCCTATCAGATGTATTTAGATTTATATGCTTCCACTCCTCTTGCCAGTGCTGTGCACTAAAGAAGGCTTTGCAAGGCTTAGTATACCTTCAGCAGATCAAATCACCATGGACTTAATAAAGTAAAGCATAGACTTCAAAGGCCTATTAGACAATTAGTTAGGTAGACTTTTGTCTTTGGGTAACCAGATTATTCCAGCAAATTTGGAAAACTCAACAGTGGCCACAGGACTGGAAAAGGTCAGTTTTCCAAAGAAAGGCAATGCCAAAGAATGCTCAAACTACCTCACAATTGCATTCATCTCACACACTAGCAAAGTAATGCTCAAAATTCTCCAAGCCAGGCTTCAACAGTAAGTGAACCATGAATTTCCAGATGTTCAAGCTGGATTTAGAAAAGGCAGAGGAACCAGAGATCAAATTGCCAACATCAGTTGGATCCATTGAAAAAGTGAGAAAGTTCCAGAAAAACATCTACTTCTGCTTTATTGACGATGCCAAAGCCTTTGACTGTGTGGATCACAACAAACTGTGGAAAATTCTTAGAGATGGCATACCAGACCACCTGACCTGCCTCCTCCTGAGAAATCTGTATGCAGGTCAGGAAGCAACAGTTAGAACTGGACATGGAACAACAGACTGGTTCCAAATTGGGAAAGGAGTACGTCAAGGCTGTATATTGTCACCCTGCTTAGTTAACTTATATGCAGAGTACATCATGTGAAATGTTGGGCTGGATGAAGCTCAAGCTGGAATCAAGATTGCCAGGAGAAATATCAATAACCTCAGATATGCAGATGACACCACACTTATGGCAGAAAACGAAGTAGAACTAAAAAGCCTCTTGATGAAAATGAAAGAGGAGAGTGAAAAAGTTGGCTTAAAACTCAACATTCAGAAAACGAAGTTCATGGCATCTGGTCCCATCACTTCATGGCAAATAGATGGGGAAACAATGGAAACAGTGAGAGACTATTTTGGGGGGCTCCAAAATCACTGCAGATGGTGACTGCAGCCATGAAATTAAAAGATGCTTACTCCTTGGAAGAAAAGCTATGACCAACTTAGACAGCATATTGAAAAGCAGAGACATTACTTTGCCAACAAAGGTCCATCTAGTCAAAGCTTTGGTTTTTCCAGTAGTCACGTATAGATGTGAGAATTGGATAATAAAGAAAGCTGAGCGCAGAAGAATTGATGCTTTTGAACTGTGGTGTTGGAGAAGACTCTTGAGAGTACTTTGGACAGCAAGGAGATCCAACCAGTCCATACTAAAGGAAAGCAGTCCTGAATATTCATTGAAAGGACTGATGCTGAGGCTGAAACTCCAATACTTTGGCCACCTTCAGGTGCGAAGAACTGACTCATTTGAAAAGACCTTGATGCTGGGAAAGATTGAAGGCAGGAGGAAAAGGGGATGACAGAGATGAGATGGTGGGATGGCATCACTGACTCTACGGACATTAGTTTGAGTAAGCTCTGGGAGTTGGTGATGGACAGGGAGGCCTGGCATGCTGTAAGCAAAGAGTTGGAGATGATGAGTAACTGAACTGAACTGAACTGAATCATGTTATTCAGAGATCCAGTAGAGTGACAGAAAAGCTTAAAATGAAAGTCCTTATTTTGAATTTCCATTATTGGTTTTTCACAGGCATAGTTGTTAACAATGATGTTTTATATTTTCTCTTTCTCAAATGATCCAAACACACTGCATTAAATAGGTATGCAAATAATAGGAAAACCAGATATTTACAAATTCATTTTTTTTAGCTCTCACAGAATAAATTATTCAGAGTGCCTGGCGTTCCTTAGAGTGCAAATTTTCGTATAATAGGTTGTATGATCTTTAAATAAGCTACCTTGAGTGTTTGAGGGAAATAATCCAAAAGCCCTGACCGAGTTTGGGGATTCAACCTGGTGGAAACGTTCTTCCAAACTCAGCTTGAGTGAAGTGTCTCCCTGTTCTCTTGCTCAGCAGCCTTTATGATGTGGACATGGGAAAGAGTGAGTTGGGCATCTGGGCCTTGCAGGTGGAAACAATTAAGATTCAAAATGGATTTTGAAAACTGATTTGCTTTTCTCTTTATTCGCCACATGAAAAGTAGTTCTAGGTTCCTAAAATCTCTCAACCACTCATTAAGTAAATGTATTCTTAGAACATTTGGTGTTTTATTGCTTATGATTTTCAAATCTACCTTATTTAATGTATGGAATATGCATATATATGTCTATAACCACACATATATGGTCAAATCTGTGTTTCCCATCAAACATCTACTGTATGTTTCACGAGGGAGACAAGACCCATGTGTTTTGCAGAAGCTTTTAAAGCTGTTTCATTTATTTTATTAGCCTTTAATGAATGTAATTAGAACCCAAGTAATTAAATGCAATTGTGCTCAGTATGTTCCTGTTGTAAATTGCCCTAAACAATGTGCATCGTGTGAACAAATTTGTGGGATTAATCGAGGATAGATAATGTTTTTGGATAGTATTTCACACTAAACGGCCGCAGAGAGAAACAAAGAAGCTGGCGCAGTGTCATTAATCTTAGTCAACTGGCAGCTCTGTTGTAATTTGCATGACTTAGGCAGTGACACAGGATGAGGCTTGCTTGGGATGGGTGTTAGATCACTATGATACGTATGCATTTATTCCCCTTTAGTCTCCTGATTTATAAGCAGAAAGAAGTTTGAATGTGGAAATGGATAAAAACAACAATGTTAATGGAAGGAGCTGTAGATACCCTGAATATTACTGGCAATATACATGTTCCTTTGTTTTCACATTGAGTATTTCTGTTTTACAGTTGTTAAAAAGACATCTGTGAATCCCTGTCAAGATTGAAAAAAAGGAGATGTATTGTGGCTGGATAGTGAGATACCAGTGGAAGAAGTTTGGCTTTTTTTTTTTTTTTTACTTCTCCTGTATCTAATGTATCTTGATTCATTGCTTCAGGAACCCACCCCTTTGGAAGAGGCTCTTTTGAATTGCATTACAGAAAACCTTCAAACTCCACTTATGAAAATATCATTTGAAAATCAGTGCTTGGAAACATGGATAGCAAATGTAAATGCTTTCTTTTTTCATCGTAAGATACAGGATACAATTCTGAATTATAGAAACAATTAGATAAGACATTCTAAAGAAAGCATACAAATTGAGCTTCAAATGTCATAACAGATGACAGATAAAAGGTAAGTGAATTTGGGGAGTTTTGAACTGAAATGACCATGCCCTCGTGACCTGAAAGACATGCTAATCTCAACTTGCACAAGTGTATCTGACATTTATGAGCACTTGGCCCAGGCCACTGCATCCTTTTTCTTCTGATTGAGGTGAAGTTGCTATCCAACTTACCTATAAAGCAGCCAAAAATTTTTGAGGGCAGCATATAAAACTATATTGTCTTTGCAAATGCAGTGATTACACACAAGCTATATTTAAATATTTGAGGGGAAACCTTATGTGCAAATAAAGAGATGTATCAGCTCAAAGTAAGAAAAGAATATTCATTGACCAAAGAACTGCATTTAACAATACATCTTAAGTTAAACTTTATACAGATTTTTTTTCCTTCCATACACATCTGTTTTATTTTGATAGCAATTTCTTCTATTTTTTTTTCAAAAATTATATATCTCATTCTTCTGAAGTTCAATTAAAACCAGAAAATTCAGTGAATTATACCCTCACCAAAAAAGACTTCTCTTTCTTTGGTGAATATATAGATTTGAACAAAACTTCCTGAATCATGGAAATTTGATCTCTCTCTCAGATCTTTCTAGGCATTGTGGAATGTGTGTCTGAGTGTGTGAAAATATCCCACTTTAAGTTCTTATTTCAGAAACATTTAAAACAACAAAAATAATTAACAATTCATGAGCATAGCTGACTTCTATTAATATGCCATTGACCTGCACACCCTGTTCAACATTTAAAGACCTAGGACAGCAGGGTCTATTATGAGGTCAGCCCTATCGATATAGCATTAAAATGAGTCATATTTAATGCAGTGTCTAGAAATGATCAGTTAATGCAAAAAGTAGCATGGCAGTACAGCTATAGTGAAAATGATACCAGACATTATGAAGTTAAAATATTATCCAAACCACTGAGAATGAGAAGAAACACAAAACAATTTAATGTTGAAGCTGTGCTTATTGCTCTAGATTGGTTAGACATTGGGATAATGGGGAAGAATGAGTTTTGTATGTAGTCAACTCTACTTTCTACTGATGTTATAGTCACTTGAGAACCGTTTGGTTCAGGAGATCAAAAGGCTGTCTTTCCAACTCTGGCAGAAGAATTATTCTAAAAGGGATGTAAACTAGTACTCCTTAGCCAGGCATCATAACTGATTATCACACGATTCAGTTGGTGTGTTGCCTGAGTGATTACCACCATTCCTATGTACCTTCTTGTCCACATCAAAAATACGCATGTGGCAGAAGAAATTTGTCCAGAGTGCTCAGTAGAATTTCTACTGAGTTGTGCCAAGTAAATGAAAGAAATTTACTGAATGTCTTTGCCTGGTATTACTTTGGTATGTAGTCCAAGCATAATTGGAAGCACCTATATGTGTCAGGAATGCCATTAATTGCTATGTCAAGTTGTCAATGGAATCATGAGTGATACTGCAAGTTTGCTGAATCTGACATCCCTCAGAGTAGTCAGTATTTTTCTGTATGTATTACAATATTTAACTTATAGTTTTTACAGCATTGTATCTATTATTGACTTAGATATTACTCATGGATTATATCTTTACAGCATCTGAGATGCTTCTGAAATTAAACCCCTAAAGGCTTACACATAGAATATAGACACTTGGAAGGAAAAAGTTATTTTTAAAAATCTGAATTGTATCTACGTTAAGATTCTTATTATGGAGACTTAAAAATATAAACACTATTAAATCTATTGACATATAAGCACTATAAAGCTTCTGTTAAGATACTGACTGAAAGAGATAAGTCTCTAAGAGTTCATGCATAATAAATAAGTGGTTTTGTAAGAGAAATCACCTTTTTAGAAGAAATCTAGAAAATAATTCCTCTGAAATCTACCTTTTATTACTAGTGTTATCTGTATAAGTAAGTGTTGGGTACACATGTTAACCTCATTAACTATTCAGTTCAGTTCAGTTGCTCAGTTGTGTCCGACTCCTTGCAACCCCATGAATTGCAGCACGCCAGGCCTCCCTGTCCATCACCAACTCCCGGAGTTCACTCAAACTCATGTCCATCAAGTCGGTGATGCCATCCAGCCACCTCATCCTCTGTCGTCCCCTTCTCCTCCTGCCCCCAATCCCTCCCAGCATCAGAGTCTTTTCCAATGAGTCAACTCTTCGCATGAGGTGGCCAAAGTATTGGAGTTTCAGCTTCAGCATCAGTCCTTCCAATGAACACCCAGGACTGATCTCCTTTAGGATGGACTGGTTGGATCTCCTTGCAGTAGTAACTGCAAAATATAAAACTTTAAGAAATTATTTGCAATAGTGTTCTTTTAATGACATGAGATTTCTAAAGTGCAATAAAGCTATATTCCATAGTCTGTGGGGTGTATATATATGTGTGTGTGTGTGTGTTACAGTATAGAAAACTGTATAAAGTTAGTTCTCAATTTATACATGAGCTCTGTGCCAAGTCTGTTCTTGGCATAGCCAGAGGATGAGGGATAATAAAGACTGGCACACAGGACATGCTCACAAATAACAACTCTCTTTTATTGAGCAGTTATTGTACTCAAATCATTTTAGGTATGCTCATTCATGTATGCCTCAAAGAAACCTGATGAAGTGGGTATAAGAAGTTCCATTTTACAGATGACAAAATGGGCTGTCGTAGTCCGTGACTGCACATGGTGCTAGAGCTATGAAGCAGCAGAGCTTATAACTGCTATGTGATGTGGGTTGTTGAATGAATATTAACACTTATGAGGCCAAGACTGGTGCCCAGAGAGGCAGACTGAGGCTGGCAGATGTTGTAGGGCTCCCTGGGTGAGTTATTAAGTCCAATGGAATAACCTAGGCCAGTGTGAATAACCTAGCCAAGCGGGCAATATGAAATAGGAGACAGGTCATTGGAGTGAAATCCAGGCATCAACACAGCAAAATAATTAACCTGTCTTGGGTCTCATGTCCTCCTTCATAAAATGGAGCTTATAAGACTTCCTTGGTGGTCAAGTAGTTAAGAATCCATCTACCAATGAAGGGGACATGGGTTTGATCCCTGGTCTGGGAAGATTCCACATGTCATGGAGCAACTAAGCCTGTGCACCACAATGACTGAGCCCACCGTCTAGAGCCTGTGAGCTTCAACTACTGAAGCCCATGCACCCTAGAGCCCATGTCTGCAACAAGAGAAGCCACCACAATGAGAAGCCTGTGCACAGCAAGTAAGACCCAGCATAGCCAAAAATAAATAAACAAAAATTTTTAAATGGGGCTTATAAAACTACCTCACTCTTAAGGATATTGTGGAAATTAAATGAATTTTAAGATAGTACCTTGCACTTTGGAGAATAAGGATTAATATTTAGTAAATCATCTTTAAGTTGCCTTCAAATTCTATAATTTTTGAATGTAACACTCTGAAGAATTTACAGTGAAGTTTGAGTTTGAATGGGGAGTACCAGGCAGGCATCATCAAAGCTACATCCTAGGATGGTTCTGTTTCAGGTGGAACAAAGACAAGTTGGGTGGCAAGGGGGGTGGTGGTGGGCATGATGGTTGCCCAGTGCTGCTGACCAGAGACAGAAATAGTGAATTAGGGTCCCATCAAATTGGATTCCTGGCAGAAGATTTGCACAGAGAAGTAGGAGCAAAGATCAGATCAAACAAACAAGACAGGGTCATGGAATTCTCTAGACCAGAATACTGGACTGGGTAGCCTTTCCCTTCTCCAGGGGATCTTCGAACCCAGGTCTCCTGCATTGTAGGCGGATTCTTTACCAGCTGAGCCATGAGGGAAGCCCTCTCTGGTTAGGTCCACCCTTAAAACACAAATTTTTAGTTGTTCAAGTGCCTAGGTCTGGTAAAGTTTCTGATCCAAGAGGAAGAAAACTGCATTTTCATTAACTTAGAAACACTTAAGACTTGTCTGAAATCAAGGCCACATTTTCTCCATGGCCTTAAGCTTAGATGGCATTTGAATGTCCATCCTAAGACTCTGTGAGAAACGACTACTGTATTTTCTTTACTCCAGTATCTTCCCAAAGCATGAACAGGGGGTCCTTGCATCACAAACATAGACAAACAAACATTGCTCTCTCTCTTCATTGTTTTATTTTCTTTGGAGCACATGGGCTGACCTGGGCTCAGAGATATTAATACTAAATGGAAAAAGGATCAGAGGCCTATGAGAGAATTTGCCCCAAGTGAAGGCAAATTTAGAACACATTTATTTTTAAGGGAGGAAAGGATTTAAATGGTGGTTTCAGTCCCAGCTGATCCAGATAAAACCTTTTTCACCTATAATCCAGTTTAATGATCCTTTCTTATAATGTTTCTGTCCTGAGTTCTAGAAAATAGCGCTGGTTGTGGGGAGGCATTTTTTTCTCGCCTCAATTTTTCTGACGTTAAAGAAATTTCTTCTTCCACTCTCTCCCACCTGTAAAGGAAAGGCAGTACAAGGGACAGCCCCTGACAATTCTGTTGCAGCCATTGCTCAGTAAGGGACCAGGAGTTCCTATTTGCAGGTCAACCTAAACTTTTACACAATGTAGTTGCAAAGAGTCGGACACGACTGAGCGACTGAACTGAACTGAACTGAGGCCTGCCCTTAGCATTGTTA
The DNA here is from genome assembly GCF_032452875.1 of Bos javanicus. Lineage (NCBI taxonomy): Eukaryota > Metazoa > Chordata > Mammalia > Artiodactyla > Bovidae > Bos > Bos javanicus. The sequence goes on along the minus strand of NC_083877.1, from coordinate 31,845,190 downwards.
GCGAAAGTGCTTCACTGTTCAAAAGTCAATAAAGAGGCCAGGTTGGTGGAAGGGAAAATTTGTTTTATTTGGGATGTTGGCAACCGGGGTGGAGGGCAGACACCTATCCAAAGGCCCACTACTCTCAACCGATAATCAGTGGGCAAGAACTTTTACAGGCTGAGGGAGGGGGCTACATGCAGAAACAGCACAGTCTGCTCTGACAGTCATCTTGAAACTGGTCATTGGTGGTCTGACCAGCAACGTCTTGATTATTTTATGAACAGTTAGCTTTCAGTTCCAGGGTCAGTTTGTTCCTATTTGCTTGATGGCAGTTCTCGGAACTTGGGCAGTTTATGTCATGACTACAGTCTGGTCATCATATAGTTCACTTCTTCCACCTGGTGGGGGTTTCAGTCTCTATAAGACACAGGATGTGCTTCAGAATATTATCTATAGCCCGTGAGAAGGAACAAAAAGTCCTTGACTGTGCTTAATGACATTGTTATTATTTGTTCTCCTTTGACTGTTTTCCTCTGTTTCTGTATGTTCTCACTTCTCTGATTAAATTTTATTCTTTGGCTAAAGTTTTTCCACAGACAGAAGGCAGGCAGAGGACATGGAGGGCAAGGACCATAAGGTCTTGCTCCGTTTCCACATAAGACTAAGGCACTACTGTTAATTTAAGGAAATATGTTAGTGCTGTGAAGAAATAATTTTCTGTTGCTTGCGTAGGGGACGCATTTTGAAGGGTTGGTTCTTCTGAATTTGCAGAAGCTTGTGGGTAAAGGAAGGTTACTTCATGTTCAGCACTCTTTCCTCTTACAACTTTCTTTTCACAGGACCTCCATAACCCACAATCCTAATTTTCCTCTTAACACATAGGACATTCTATCCTGGATTTTTTTCAAGCATATGCTCTTCTTACTGGCTATTAGATTTTGAAGTTCCCCCATGCCGGCTCTAAAATTGCCCTTCTCTTTTCTATATTCTTTCTTGGTGATCTTGTCTACTCCCATGGCACCAAATGCTTTGCTATATAATCAAATGTCTTCTATGTTTATAGTTCCAGTTCAGGCCTCTCTACTGGGTTCAATATCCATATATCAACCTGCCTACTCTGCTTTCTTAAGCAGAAGTATCAAAAGCACTACAGACACAAGACTTTCAAGACAATTCAGATCCCAGCCTCCTCCTGGAGCTGCTACTTGTACAGTTTTCCATTTCAGTGAACCGCTAATCCGTGGACTCAAAAAACAAGAGTTCGCCCTTCACACCTCAATTTCCCTGGCCTTCTCATCCAATCCATTCCTGAGTTCTGTTAATGTGACCTCCTAATATTTCTCAGATCTCTCACATCTTTTCCTCTCTATTGTCAACCTCTTCTGATAGCACAGGTATGAACTCTGCCAGTTTGCTTTCTCAAATTTTACATGTAAAAATAATTATTTTTCCACATTATAGCCAGGGTGACCTTTTTGGAGGACACACCTTCTCAAGACTCCACTCTGCTCAAAACTGTTTCATGGCTTTTTAATGCTCTTAAGATAAAGACTAAGGTCCTTAACAGAGTGGATAAGACCCTGTGTGATCTGGTGACAGCCCCTTCTTCTAGCCTATTCTTGTAGCACTGGTTTCCTTTCTTGTTACACACAACACCCACTGTCTTTTCTATATCTTAGACATTCTATTCTTCTACCTACCTTTTAGAATGTTCTTGAATATAGAATTTTCTTTGCTTCTGACTTACTCTTTGCTAAATATCTCCTACTCTCTCTTAGTACCCCTGTTTAAAGAATACTTTTCCATAGAAGTCTTTGTAAAGATACCCTGGTCTAGATACAGTCTCTTGACAGTGTATGTTCTTTGATGACAAACACCATATCTATTTGGCTCATGTATTTCAAGTCCAGGAAGGATGGAATCATACGACTGGCATATAATAGTTGCTTGATAAATACTCACTGAAAGAGTGAAAGAGCTTTGCCCAGGATCATCTTTGCTTGTTATAGTTGTTTCAATCCTACAAGTAAAATGGATGATTTTCTCTTAAAAAGATTTACCTCTTCTACTTATTTTCTCCCCTGGAAGCATCTTTCTTATATATATTTTTCTATATCTTAGCAATTTTTTTCTAAATGAGACTTAAGGGTTTAAACAGGAAATGTCAGAGCTTTCTTTCTGTTGACATATGAATATGAATGTACCTTAGTGTCTTTATTCACTTTTGTCTCTTAAATTTTAGCTGTCTCACCAAGGCTTTCTCCATCAGGTATTGTTTCACAGTTTTCTAAAACATCTTCCAACAGAAATTCTGTCTGAGACAAAATCACAAAACACAACTGCCATCATCTTTCACCCGACGGTACACTTCTTAAATTCATTTAACTGCTGCTAACACATTTACTCCTACCACAAGCTGTGTAGGTTTATCAGAGATAGTCACTTGAGCAAATAAATTTATGACTAGTCATTTTGTTCCCAACACCTTGAATAACTGGATGCCGCTTTTGTTGAAAGGCTGAGGCATGTGGTGTTTGATGAGAGAATTTTCAGTTTTATGTTAGACCATACCAGGCAGCAGATGGCATGGGTCATCATCAAATTTATCTTTGATTCTGTTTTATTGTTTGCTAATATCACCATCATATTTGTGAAATGGTTCACCATTATGCTCATTTTTCTGTTGCTTTATTTTAAAACCTGTAAAGTCCTATGATGCTAATATAGAGCAACAATTCTTTCCTGTGTTTTCATTGGTACAATTTGTGCTCTTTTTCTTTTTCCTCTCTTCCTATCAAGGTATTGGAGAGCAGAAATTCCAAGAAATTACCTTGTAATAGATGAATGACTGTCTACCTATAGATTGATTGAGCTGTTTATTTACCTATGTATTGATTGATCTATCATTTGTTATCTCTTCTGCCTTCTTTTCCCTTGACATTCATTTAGGGTCACCCCATCTTCTTGTTTCTCATTTCATGTGGTTTGCCTGGAATTGGACCTGTGCTCATTTCTAAGAGTGGGTGCATGGGTCTAAAGGAATTAGTCAATGGGTTTCATACCATCGACCACAGGACTGGTTTAAGCCAGTTCAGTTCAGTTCAGTTCAGTCGCTCAGTCGTGTCCGACCCTTTGCAACCCCATGAATCACAGCACGCCAGGCCTCCCTGTCCATCACCAACTCCCGGAATTTACCCAAACTCATGTCCATCGAGTCGGTGATGCCATCCAGCCATCTCATCCTCTGTCGTCCCCTTCTCCTCCTGCCCCCAATCCCTCCCAGCATCAGGGTCTTTTCCAATGAGTCAACTCTTCACATGAGGTGGCCAAAGTATTGGAGTTTCAGCTTTAGCATCAGTCCTTCCAATGAACACCCAGGACTGATCTCCTTTAGGATGGACTGTTTGGATCTCCTTTAAGTCCAAGGGACTCTCAAGAGTCTTCTCCAACACCACAGTTCAAAAGCATCAATTCTTCTCCATTCAGCTTTCTTCACAGTCCAACTCTCACATCCATACATTACTACTGGAAAAACCATAGCCTTGATTAGATGGACCTTTGTTGGCAAAGTAATATCTCTGCTTTTGAATATGCTATCTAGGTTGGTCATAACTGTCCTTCCAAGGAGTAAGCGTCTTTTAATTTCATGGCTGCAATCACCATCTGCAGTGATTTTGGGCCCCCCAAAATAAAGTCTGACACTGTTTCCTCATCTATTTTCCATGAAGTGATGGGACCAGATGCCATGATCTTCGTTTTCTGAATGTTGAGCTTTAAGCCAACTTTTTCACTCTCCACTTTCACTTTCATCAAGAGGCTTTTTAGTTCCTCTTCACTTTCTGCCATAAGGGTAGCATCATCTGCTATCTGAGGTGATTGATATTTCTTCTGGCAATCTTGATTCCAGCTTGGGCTTCTTCTAGCCCAGCATTTCTCATGATGTACTCTGCATATAAGTTAAATAAGCAGGGTGACAATATACAGCCTTGAAGAACTCCTTTTCCTATTTGGAACCAGTCTGTTGTTCCATGTCCAGTTCTAACTGTTGCTTCCTGACCTGCATATAGGTTTCTCAAGAGGCAGGTCAGGTGGTCTGATATTCCCATCTCTTTCAGAATTTTCCACAGTTTATTGTGATCCACACAGTCAACGGCTTTGGCGTAGTCAATAAAGCAGAAATAGATGTTTTTACAAAGCTCAATTTAAGCAACGATGGTCAGGCCTAGATTTTTCATTGTTTAAAACTTTAGGGGAAAAACGCTGAGTATATGAGTATATGTGTGTTTGTGTGTGTATTTTCCTAGGATTGCAAAGAGGAGAGAATTGAGGCTTAGGACCTCCTAAGGCCATCTTGTCACCACAGTTGCAAAGCCAAAACAGAAAGAGGAAGAAAGCGCCAAGTAATCCTGTGAACCCGAATCCTGACTTTATCTTTTATGGTCTTGGATCCAGTTGCACCTAAGCCAGCTTTATATCTTCTTTGTGTTTGCTTTTTCATTAAGCTGGATTGAATCCTGTCTGCCTCCCCACTCGCACTCCATCCCCACCATGATAACCCAGAGTCCTGGCTAATGTACTCCTTTTTTAATCAAGCTAAGGTAGTTGCTCCCCTAAGAATACTGAGAGAGAAAATACATTATAGCTGTCAACTTTGCCATAGAAGGCAGCAAATTTTCTAGAAGATTGTCTAGACTTGGCATTTGTTTGACAGTAATGCTGACCCTTGGAAGGCAAGCATCTGATCAACTGCCATACCAGATGGCCCTTTTAGCTTCTATCAATTCCTGAAAATCTATGACACCAGGGGTTAGACTGTCATGTTCTTATATATTAGAATGAAGCATCTAGATGACTGGTTTTTGATATTTTTACAGAGTAAATACCTAGAGTTTATGGTGTCTAACACGTCCCTGGAGTTATGAACTTGTGTCCCTCAGTTTCATGTCAACGGTAGGGAAGCTTGTCTTTTGGTATCCTTCTCCCTTTTTGTCTGGGGAACTCAAGGCATCACAGTCTTATCAAGTTGTGGACTCTTACTACTCTTGGGCTTTCTGGTATGGGTGGTAGAGCTGAATCCATGAAGAGCTTGTGGGTTTTGTAACACACTGCTTATACAGTCACATTTTCTCAAAAGGACTTTTAGATCTTGAAAAGTATTAGAACATTAGAACATTATGGCACCCTTATTTGACATTCAAAAGGCAATTTTGTTCTGATTTTAAAAGTTGTATATACTCAGTGATAAGGCATTTTCTTCAAAAATTAAGACTAAATATTTATAATAATAGAGATACCCACTATTAATTTTTTGCAATTTAAATAGAAGCCTTGTTTTCTCTAAGTAGGAAAGCATGTGTGTTTTACTGAACATGGAGCTTTTCCTGCTCTTTTCACTTAACATTTTATTATAAATATTTTCCCAAGTCACTACCAGCTATTCAGAATTTTAATGACTGTACAGTTTTCCCTTCTTTGTGTGTTCCACATGTTTTTGACCATTACCCTATTGTATTCCGTTAGCTCACAAGTTTTCTTTAGGAAGTGGTTGTCCACCTTAAGTTTATAATTACTGCTTTCAAGTCATTAAATTTGTGCTCAGCATTTTTAAAAAGATATGAGTATTTTATAAGGATTGCTTTCCTAAGCATTCATTTGGTATTAATTTGTTTATTCATATTTTTTGAGTGTCCAGTATAGGTACAGCATCATGTTCATAGACATATTTCACAGACCAAGAAAATTGGGCTTTAGAACATTTGTATAATGATAGCTAAATTTCACACTTGCAAAATTACAAAAAGCTGTGTAAAGATTCAAGTTTCTTTGAAGGCATCTTTGGTTCCACTTACTTGTCATTATTTAATCAGAAAAGAGCCTTATTGGGACACATATGGTGTAAATAGTTCAAAAGATATTTGGATGTCTTCATAACAGAGGGTTTTCTTACATGTCAACCCTTAAAATGTATTTTCTTTTTCCACAACTATGCACTTTTTTGGGAAGGTGGAGTGTCATTTTTTAAAAAAAGAAATTAGCCATATTTTTTTCCTCTTTCCAAGGAAAATCTGTTTTATGCGGAATTCTTCTTGCTTGCGGTGATGTGCATGTTTGTAAAGGCAATATTCATGGTTTTAAAGGTTTCATCATATATAAGAGAACTTGTCTCTTCTACTGATTTGAATGGAATTAAACTTGAAAAGAACAGGTCCATACTATACAACCTGGGAATCTTAAAAAACAGAAGTCCTGTTTAATCTATGAATTGTTTGCTGAAGAGGTTCAACTGGGGAGTGAAAGACAATGACAAGAAACATTTGAGTTCAGTTAAATACTATTGAGTTGTCCTGCATTTATGAGAGGTAAGTGAAACCCAGTGGATTTCATTCCATGGGGGATTTATTACCGCTTTACTTAGGAGCATAAATTACTCTGGATTTTAATTTCAACTCTGGGGTTTGATATTTTCTCGGACTAAAATCAGTATTTTCTCTTTCCTAAAAAGTCTTTTTTGCATTCTATTTGGGTAATCATGCAATTACAGATGTAAAACTGAAAAATAAAAGGTGAGACAAAACTCCTCAATACCCCAAGAGACTTTTTGACTACTTTGAGATTTTATGTAAAGAACTTGCTTCTTTTCATCTGGTACCACTGAAATAAAAATGTGCACAAAAAACCTAACTGCATTGCTGGTAAATTAACATTTGTTAGTAGTCTGGCAAGATATATTTTCTCACCTCCCTTCTTTCTTTCATCCTTTTAAACTTCTCCTCTTGGATCTATGATGATGGAGCCTCTTACAATCTCATGTGGGGCCTTTATAAAATGCTGTTCTCAAATCCAAAGTCGTTTTTATTCCCAGCAGCACTCACCTGGCCTCTATTTGAAGATAATAAGACCTCTCTATATATTCATTTAGAAGCTGAATTTTGCCCTTGATGTTACATTTTATATTGATTATCAATTAACTTTTAAGTTGCAGTTAAGCTTAAGTACTTTTTACACATAGGGAATACAGCACATGCTGAATTTTTTAATAGAAGCTTCCCTGAGGGCAACATTTCTATTTCGTTGCAGTATATCACACTAGCCCTTTACTGCATCTTCAGTTTGTGGACAAGTATATTCAATATGATTTGCCCAGCTTTACTTATTATGCTGTAAAGTTTACTTTCCACATTTAAAATACTCTTCTTGATATCTAGGTATTTAATACTGATATCATACTATCACTGAAGAATCAAAACTATGGAACAAGAATTAGTTCTGGGGTCTATTTTGACATTTGTATACTTTTACCACTGGGCTGGCTTTATGACTTTGTTCAAATCAATTAATCACATTGTATCTAATATTATTTGAACATGAAACAATATTGTTTTGTCTTTATAGAGACCTCAAATCTTTCCACAGGATCATAACTGCCTTTATAGATTCTCACTGATGCCTGCCCCAATTTCATGCCTACTGTAAGTTTTCGAAATTTTAGCTGATGGAGTACTCTCATTTCACAATCTAAAACTAGTGGCAATTCAATTGGAGAACATTTTTCATCTACTGACTGTGCTTCTTAACAGTGATGTAAATATTAACTAATAAATAATGAAATATAGGTAACTTATCCAAGCCACACTGTTCTAAATCAGGAAGTCAGGATTCAGATACCAACTATTGGACTCCAGAGTCCAGGGTTTTTAAAAAATTGTTATAGGAGTATAATTGATTTACAATGCTGTGTTAGTTCTAGGTAAACAGCAAAGGGAATCAGTTATCCATATACACATATCCACTCTTTTTTAGATTGTTTTCCCATATAGGCCACTACAGAGCATTGAGTAGAGCTCCCTGTACTGTACATAGGTCCTTATGCTAAGTCACTTCAGTTGTGTCTGATTCTGTGCGACCCCATAGATGGCAGCCCACCAGGCTCCCCGTCCCTGGGATTCTCCAGGCAAGAACGCTGGAGTGGGTTGCCATTTCCTTCTCCAATGTATGAAAGTGAAAAGTGAAAGTCAAGTCGCTCAGTCGTGTCCGACTTTTAGCGACCCCGTGGATTGCAGCCTAACAGGCTCCTCCGTCCATGGGATTTTCCAACCAAGAGTACTGGAGTGGGGTGCCATTGCCTTCTCCGACATAGGTCCTTATTAGTTATCTATTTTACATGTAGCAGTGTGTATATGTCAGTGCCAATCTCCCAACTTACCTCCCTCTTGTCTCCAAGTTCTATATCTATAGTCTGTAACTACTCATACGTCAAGTATATCATACAACTTTTAAAGTAGTTTTACTTCACTGTTTCAAAAAAGGATTTGATGCAGCACAGATATGATACAGTTTAACATCAAACATTAACACACAAGCCAGTTAAAAATTAGGATGAAACAAGGGGTCATAAACAGAAAAGTGGAGGTGAAATTTCTATAATTAAAAAAAAAAAAAACCTAAACTTGTGCTCAACTGATTCCTGTAGCATAACAGTAAATTTAGGAATGGTCCCCACAGGCAAGGCAAAAAAGGAAAATGTGATGAGTTACCTGGCTGTCATGGAATAAAAAGAAATATTTGCATATTCCTCAGTAGGAACAAACTAACAAACTTTATTTTGATCAACTAAATTCCAATAGTTTATGACAAGGCTCTTTCCTTCCCCTTTTAGTTACTCATTCAACAACTATTTATTGAATGTCTTATATGGCCTTTGTATACTGCTAGTCACTGGGGACTCAGTGGTGCTCCCAGTACAGTAGTGGAGAAATATCAATGAATGCTTACATTAGTTTGTAATCACAAAGTAATTACAAAGGAGATCATTGCTGTGTGTAAAGGAGCACCGTTCTATGACAGCACATAACAAAATCATATGAACTAGACTTGGGGTTAGGAAGACTTTTCTAAAGAAGGGATGACAGAGCTGAAATCTTTTATTTAAAAAAAATTTTATAGGGATATATTTGCTTTACAATGTTGTATTAGTTTCTGTTGTACAGCAAAATGAATCAGTTGTACATATACAGATATCTCTTCTTTTTTGGATTTCCTTCCCATTTAGGTGGTCACCACAGAGCATTGAGTCGAGTTGCCTGTGCTATCGAGTAGGTTCTTGTTAGATATCTGTTTTAGGAATTGGGTCATTTGTAGAGACATGGATGGACCTAGAGACTGTCATATGGAGTGAAGTCAGTCAGAAAGAGAAAAACAAATATCATATATTAACACATATATGTGAAATCTGAAAAAATTGGTATAGATGATCTTATTTGCAATGCAGAAATAGAGACACAGATGTAGAGAATAAACATATGAATACCAAGGGGGATGGGAGCGGGATGGGATGAATTGGGAGACGGGGTTGACATATAAACACTATTGATACTAAGTATAAAATTGAGCTGAAATCTTAAGGATAAGCAGAAGCTATTTAAGTCCTTGTTTTCAGAGTTCTGCGCATAGGCCAACAGCACCAGCATCAGCTAGGAGCTTCTTAGAGATGCATAATCTTAGGCTCCAGCTTGTACCTACTGAATGAGAGTCTGCTTCTGTTTTAACAAGGCGCACAGGTAATTCTTATGAACGTTAAACTTCAAGAGGCAGGGATTATGGAGAAAGAGTGGGAGGGGACAAAGGGAACAGTGTGGTCAAAGGCTCTGTAGCAGAAAGAAGCATGGAGGAATTCTATTTCAGGCAATGTGGCTGGTTTTTTTGTCATAAGGGAAGGCAAAATTCTGCATGAGCAGGTAATGGAGATCTTCACACACTAGGTCACTGAAGCAGGCCTTTGAAGGCCTAAAAAACTCAGGGATCTTTGAAGATTTTTAAGCAGAGAAAGAGGATAATCAGATTTGTATTTGGAAAACATCACTCTGCAGTGCAGAGAGCAGAGAATATTCAGGGCGGAAGCGGCAGGCAATTTCAAGGGCCACTGTGGTAAAGGATGATAGTGTGAAAGATGATAGTGTGGAGATGGTGAGAAGAGAGAGGTTTGAGAGGTATTTAGGGGGTTAAATTAATTGGCTTGGTAACAGATTAAATATGTGGGTGATGGAGAGTGAGGGGTCAAGGATTACTCTTAGGGTTTCAAACTTACCCCTTTTGGATGGATAAAGGTGTTGAGACAGGGACTCCCTGAAAGGAAACCAGATTTGGGGGAGAAATGATCAGTTGAGAATTCTAAATATTGAATTTCAGGTGCCTTTGAGGCAGTGGAGACATCAGAGGTTGTTAGAAAAGTAGATTCAGACTGGTCTGGATTACAGATATAAATTTGTGAGTGAAATGGGTAACATGTTGGATAATTTGTTTAGGAAAGATGAACAAAATTTTTTCATTGTACTATCTTTCATACTGAATTTCAATAATACTTGCTAATTTAATAAAAAGTGTTTTTACAGAGTGCCAAATTAATACAGTTCAGGTCCATTGGCTTCTTTTTTTTAAAAGTAGATTCTGTAATAGATTTTAGAGAATCAGAGAGAAATAGTGAATATTTTTTAAACTTTGTCTAATATAGGTTGTCTTGACCATGCTTTGGCAGAAGTTGGATGGAACTCATTTAAAAGTTGAATTCTGTGCACCTTAAGCATGGATATTATAGGTTGTTAATTGCCTAGTCCATAATAAACCCACAATAATATTTAAATAACTGATTATTGAAGTGAGAGCTGTATATTTTAGGTATCAGACTTCCAGGTGGTAAAGCTGGTATTCTGTTATGAAAATTAATGAGCCTGATAAAACTTCTCATTCAAACACAGTGTCTTCTATGCAGAGAAGGGCTGCAGAAGTGCTTCTGAGCTGTGCTAAAGCTGCTGCTGCTGCTGCTAAGTCGCTTCAGTCGTGTCTGACTCTGTGCGACCCCATAGACATCAGCCCATCAGGCTCCCCCGTCCCTGGGATTCTCCAGGCAAGAACACTGGAGTGGGTTGCCATTTCCTTCTCCAATGCATGAAAGTGAAAAGGGAAAGTGAAGTCGCTCAGTCGTGTCCGATTCTTAGCAACCCCATGGACCGCAGCCTACCAGGCTCCTCCGTCCATGGGATTTTCTAGGCAAGAGTACTGGAGTGGGATGCCATTGCCTTCTCTGGTGCTAAAGCTAATCTTTAAAATATCTTTGATTCTACCTAGTTGCATGGACACATAAAAATAGTGTGGAAGATATAATTTGAGTAGAAAATGTAAGCATAGATTTTATCAATCAACTGACTTAGCTATGAAAATATAAATGTGGCTTTTATAGAATAAGTTTACCATCTGCAAAACACATGCTCAAGAGGGTTAACAAATTAATCCATTGGGTGAAAGAGAAGCTGGCATCAGGAGTTATTACAAAAACATTTAATAATTGATATGGTAATAGCACAAACCAATAAGACATCAGTCATTTTGCTGAGGGTGCTGGAGAACCTGTTGCTATAAAGGCATTACTTGAATTAGCTTGAGGTAGGTATTCTGGGGATGAGAAATCAGGCTGCTAAGAGCATGGTCAGTCTTTGGGGGATGAAAGCAGTTATTGGTTTGTGACTATGGATAATAATATTTCATTACTTAAGCAACCAGCATGACCCCTTCTATTACCCACTGGCTAAATACTAGCCCCACCTACAATTATACATTTGAACAACAGGGAATGATGAAACCAGTAATCTTTGACTTGAAGATGTTTAATATTTTGTTATTATTTTGGCAGTGATCTGCTTTTTAAGGCCATACACAATAAACCATGTCATTAATAACAGAAGAAATGACTCATCTTCATTGTCTGGTTGGAGGGTAATAATGTGACACATCCTGATGGAATTTCTTATTTACAAGTAAGGAAGGGGGGAAGGAGTGAAATACAGACCAGTCGTACTACATTACACTTGGAATATGGTATTTCAAACGACTCTTCCAACCTCCTTTGATTCTGAGAAGGGTTTTATGATACATGCTTTAAGAAAACATTGAATCAGGGCTCTGAGCTGAGATTATATGATTTGGAGGATGAAGCAATACAGCTTGAAACGATCCTGCCATTGATGGCTTACTTTCCTGACCACCCACCCTCCTGGGGCTAAAAGAACCAGAGTCAAATAAGCAAGAAAGAACCATCAGCTAAATCCAGGTACTTGAGGAAGCCCAGATTTCTCTTCACTGATGCTAATGTCCTGCTTAGAAGCAACTTTTCCCACCTTCTATGTCCATCTTTCTGTGTTCTGTATTTTTGACTGTGTTTCTTTCCTTATACTGTGAATTCACTTCAGTTTTTGGACTGCACTTTATCTTTAGAACTAAAATAGTCTCTGATTATTTCCTCTATGTGGTGGTTAAAGCTTGGGTCCATTATTTATAAAACTTGCCTCGGCCTTGATCAATCTGAATATATCAAACAAGCCACTTTTCCTAGCCTCCATCTTCATTACGACTTAGCTACTTCTCCCACCTTTGGAGTAATATCTATTATAAATGATTCTGTGACATTTTGCACTACCCTTTATACATTAGTTTAATGCCAGACTTTAAAGATTATGCTTGTATGAATTGTGGTCTCTTCTCTAAAATGGCCAGATTCATTCACTCTGAAAATTTGACTTGACTGGCTTATAAACAAAATTACACTAAATCATGATTTCCAGAAGCATATTATTGGTGAATGGAATAGCATATGATTAGCACATCAATTACAGTTTAGCGTTTTTCTTTTGTTTGTTTGATGAGTGGTATGAATTCCATGAAGGAGAATAATCTCAGGAGAGAGGTTTATGAGAAATAAGATGTTATTCTACTTGTTGCATTGACAAAGATTTATTATAAAGCTTTGGCTATATTTTTTCTTCAGTCCATCTTCTTCTCAATAATAGATAATGATGGTCATACTTATTGAGTACTTATATGTACTTTTATCCTAATTCCCAATTAATTAATGTCTCAATGTTAAAGTCATCAATATTGAAATAACCTTATAATTTCAATTTCAGATTGCAATGTTTTATATTTATTGTGATTAAGACTTTTTTGCTATCCCAAGATAATGAAACCTTAAGTGAAGAAACATTACTGTTTCCTGAGAACCAAGAGATGAAATGAGAATAATTTCATATGTACGTACATGTAAAAACTTAAGCTTAGAAGGATTATTCCATTTGAATAGCTTATAGTGGGAAATTATGGCCTTCAGATAATTTCAAAATTGGCTTAAATTTTACCCTCATTCACAAAAAAATAGGAAGAGTCCTAAAAATTCTCATGTTTAATAAATACCTATGAGTCACAGGTCTCATGGAGATTTGGCTTTAAAAAAGCTAAATAGTTTGGTGTAGTTTTTGAGGAAAAAAAGATCTGATTGTGTCCAAGGTGCCATAGTGTTAAAAGTACAACTACCTTTATTAGGACATTATGCATTATTTCTCTTACTGTTGAAAACATTTGAGATATAGGCTACTTTATTGAATCCTTAACTCCTGTCAGCTTTATAAAATCCTGTTGTTTCACTTTCCATATAGTTTTTCCTTGTGAAACATCTGTCTTTTGTCTCCTAATAAATATGCCCTTTCTAAATCCTTTTTCTTTTAAAATGAAAAGATTAAAAGGACTACTTGTGTAATTGACAGTCATTTTAAAATAACCTCAGAAGATTGTTTCTAGATATCAAAACATCTTTATGGTCCCATTTCTACGGCAAGAAAGACAACGACTGGGATCCTGTACATTTTACTGTAGTCTACATTAATTACCTTCCATTAAAAAATGACAAAGACCTTTTTGAAAGGGAATCTGGCATTCTCTCCAAGAAATGATGGCAGACACCCTACTTTGCTGATTTCTTGACACTTCTAATTACCTGTATTCATTTGAAATCGTTTCCTTTGTAGAGAGTTATTGGCATGATTTTCTGAGAACAAGAGGAAAATGGAAAACATTTTAGCAAGTTAAGAGGAAAAAAAATCAACAGTGTCATTGTTTGCCGCTTTTGTTGAAACTACCTACACGAGTCATTTGAGGGACATGAAGGTAAATGAAAGGTTATACTTTGCCCTGCACGTTGTTGCTGGTATTTGTAATGTCAATAACTGTAGAAGGTTGTCAGGAAACTGGAGAGATAAAGGTCAATAGCAATGACAAATATATCGTTGTATGTGTTTGAATATGCAATATCAGCCTAATCTGCCAGTGGAGGCTTTCACTCCCTGGAAATATCAATCAGGTGCTATGCGAAACCCACCGATTGTTCTCTACTCTCCTAGAGTGTGATGGGGGCATCCAAAGATGGAAAACTCATCAGAGCTTTTTGGGGGAGTGGGAGGGTTGGAATCATTGTTGAATATACATATAAATGCTCATTGTTTCTTTCAAAGGTGGGACTGAAAAAAAAAACACACCTAAAGTTACCCAGTTTCTCAGATTGCTTCATCGGTGGGAAGTTTAAACATTTTTTCTTTTCACCAAGAGGAAGACACAGTGTATTCTGCTTTGTATATCATGACAATGAGGTATATGCCAGAACCTTTCAGTGTTATAAACTAAATTAAATATTAACTATGCCTTGCATACAATCTGGACAAAAATGTAGTTGGCTAATAGTGAACCCTTATACCAAACCCTGCCTCCTGTTGATTTTGACACGTTGGAATGTGTGGCCATTTGTATTCAATAATAAATTATTTACAAATGAAATGCACAGTAGGTTACTTAAACTGTGTCTCTACTAAGAACAGACTTGTTAAGATACATTTTGTTGGAGCCAAATCAAAGTATTCAGATTCAGTAGACAAATGCATCTATCTTCCTTTTAGTAAACTGTGCTGAAGAAATCACTTAAAACCTTTTGGGAAATGAAAAGTAAAATAAAATAGCGAGAGATCTTTTAAATGAATGCGCTTCAACTTGGTCTTGAAGAACACCTGCAGGATATAAAGACAGTGTGTTTGAAACACAGAGGGATCATATTTTATGGATATTACTTTTAAAGTTTTGCATCTGCCAGTACTCTCCATTAAAATAAAATATTTTGAAAAATCTACTCTTTTCTGAGACATTTTGCATTTCCTTGGATATTATGATCCCCTTGCCTAACGCTGGCCTAAGGCATAAGTCGTCCTTCCCAAATGCATGTATAACTATATGGGAAGAGAGGTAAAAAAAGAGATCTGCTCCTGATGAGTGTCCAGAGTGACAGGAAAAAGAGCAGTGAATTCAGCTGCACCTTGAGGTTACAGAATAAGAGAAAATGTTGTGGGGCACAGGGAGACTCTAAGGAGAAAGAGACAGAAAGGAAGACAGAAATTATTCAGGAAGGGGGAAATAAAGATGGGACGTTACCCAGGTAAGATATCAAGAGAATTTAACACAATAAATGTAACTGTTACACAGCAAAAGTGAGTTGCCAATTCTAAACGGAGAGAAAAACGGTAGACTGTAGAGGTTGAGCGAGAAAGAGATAATGTTCCCTTTCTAGGAAGAGAAAATCCTAGGCAGAAGGAAAGGAAACAGAAAGAGCAAAGATTTCCTGATGTTTACCAGGGAAGGCATCTGTCCATTCAGGGGACAACAGATGAATCACAGGCTCCATGTGCCTCTCCTCTGGCCATGCCGCACTAGACAAACCTGTTAGAAAGCTCTGTGCCCCATTCATGGCTGCAAATCTGCACGTGCTCATATATTTCCTTTGACTTTAAATATTCTGTAGAGTTCATTACGGAGATTTTTACATTACGATTTTTTTTTCTAAAGCTCTAATTATTTCAGATAAATAATAGTTGTATAAGCCCTCAAACAACAAACCATAAATGGTATAATTGGAGATGGATTAATTCTCCTTTCACTGGGTTCCCTTGTATTTAGTTGGTTTTTGATTGCATTTCTGACCTTCAGATAAGACTCTTTTGTAAGTCAACAGCCTGGTTATAGTCATAGTGTGTCAGATGACAGCTATCGTACTGTCCCGAATGCTTTGCTAATTTTACTTTTAAGTAAAAATAAATAATTTTTCAATCGAAATTATATAAACAGAGGGGAAACTTTACTTTTGTCTTCTTATTTGAAGATAGTATTATCTTCACAAAGGTAGCTCAAGGGTTTAAGAAACAATAAAAGGGCTTGTATGCGCTAGACATATGTTAAATAGAGTTAACTTTTCTTTGCAATTTCAGCAACTTTAAAGCAGATGCTGGAAACAATAGAGTCCTGGACTGTCTATGTTGGGGAACCTTCTTTTTATAGACTAACATCTGGGTGAGAATAAAATTTTGAAGGTTATATTTTTTCATTTTATTTCTTTCCCTCCCTCTCCTCCTTTCTTGGGTAGAGGTTAGTTTGGAGAGGAATGGGTAATACAAAGCAAGTCATTTTCTATTTCTTGTAATCTCTTTTATAAAAAGTTTGTGATTTAGCACAAATAAAAAAAATGATTGTTTTGCAAAAATAACTTTGTTCTTTTATGTTAGATGACTGAATTGAAAATTATCTTACAAAGTCATATTTCTATTAAACCTACAAAGTTGTGTAATTTTTTCTTTCTTTTCACAGCATAATAACAGAGTTGCATAGTAATTTTTTACCTTTTCCTCTCATTTGTTCATTGTTATTACTGAGCATTTTCATCATCAGTGATCCACAGTGGAAACTACACAGAAATTGCAGAATTCTTCCTCAGCTTTTTCTCTCCAGACTAAAAACTGAATATAATTTCTAAGTGTTATAACCTACTCTACAAGATGAACGTCCTAAAAGATAATTGTAATTCATAAGTGTTAGGGATGGGAGAGATTAGATATAATTTTATTCATATCTATCTTCTCTATCTCTCTTTGTAGACAGATAAAGTATTAGACATGACAGAGTGTGCACTTGTGAGGGAAATCACAAACCTCAGTGTCTTTTCTGAGGTAAGAAAGGAGTAAAGGGCAAATGCTTCCAGTGTTCTAGAAGTTAACTTATGCTTTTTCATACACACAAACACCCTCTCTTCTCTCTTGCTTTTACATTTGCTGCATTAAGCAAGTCTTCCTGTTTGAAAGGAACAATTATCTAGATTTTAGTGTAATGTTAATCTCTTCCAGATATTGTTCCTTCTACAAAAGTCACTTATTTATTAAAAGTCAGCTTAAGGAAATCAAATACATAAAGAATTATTTCAATTAATTTTGCATTCTAAATAAACGGTTGAGAAAGTGATAGCTATGCAAGATATTGTGATCTGAGTTTAAACAAGAGACAACAACCAAAGTAAGAAAGAATAGTTAAGAAGCAAAAAAACAGAGTGAGGGTCATTGGTAAAAAGTAAAGTTAGTCAGTGGAGAGAAAAAAAAAAAAATAAGCTTCAAGTATAAAAAAGGAGAGTTTTGTTCAATCATAAGTAAGAAAAAAGGTACAGGAGGCCAGAGTGGACCTCAAACCAATTACAGGTTAAAAACAGAGCCTTGTTTTTTATACACAGAATACTGATGGATAGTCACAAAACAATTCAGGGAATTTAGGGAACATCTACATCATATGCATTATTAATCAGTTCCTTGTTATCACACTGTGTCCTTTAGGGTCCTACCACTTAAGCTGAATGTGCAGAATTTGGAGAAGGTCCAGAGGAAGCAGCAAAATAACTAAAGGCTTGGGAAACAGTCCCAATGAAACAGGGTAAAGGAACTGGCCTTGTTTAGTCTGGAGAAGAAAAGACTTGGAGGGAATTAATAGCAGTCTTCAAGTTCATGAAGGAACACAGTCCTTTGCAGGTAGAGGTGAACAGCTGGTCTCTGTTTCCTCTGAGGATAGTACAAGGCAGCAGGGTCTTAAATGCAGGAGATGGGATTTAGGCAAGATGTTAGGAAGATCTTCTCTACCTTGAGTGGCGTAAAAAGGTAGGCTCCTCTGGATTTAGAATATGTTGAGGGAATTATTATAACTACTTTTTGGAGTCAGTTCAAATTGCAGAATAAAAAGAGAGAATGTTCTCTATAAAATAGGAACCCATGGGGAAAAGGAGACCTTAAAGAAGGAATACTTGTGATCTAGGGATAAAGGCCCTCTGGGATAAAAGAAATACTAAATTCTACAAGTGTGTAAGAGTCAGGATACTTGACCAGAAGGGAAAGTGCATTACGGGAAGAAGGAGGAGATTAAACAGGTAAACAGATTCATCTTTAAAACATTGTTTTAAAGATAAAACAATGAAAACTCATGGGTATGGCATGTGTTTGGAAGAAAATGTATAATTTTAATCAAAATTTTGTTTTGGTGGTGGGAAAAAAGTTCTAAGTATTTGTGTGTACAATATATACCAGTTATTAGTAATTAAAAAATTCCATGCTTGACATATCTGAATATTAAAGCTAGGACCAACAAACGTTTGCCATATTTAATGAACAATTTTTAAAGGAAAAAAAACCCAAAAAATAACAGGGAAATGAACTAGATGACTTCTCAAATTGTTTTCAGCCTTTTGATCATATGACATATGAGAAAATTGTGATTGTGTGGTAAAAATGGTATACATATACCACACAAAACAAGAATAAAGGATAGAATTCAAGAAGCAATACTAGAATCCAAAAAAATGATTGCAAAATTTATCAGCATCCTTATCACAAGATATATTAACTGAGCATTCAGTGATCCAAGTTTTAAGCAGATCAAACAAAGGAATGTGATCCGTGAATTTAAGATATTAGAGTCTAAGGTTGGTTGTCATTTGCTTTACAGGTTAAGTCACCTGGGATTGCAGAACCTATTGCACTTAAAATGATGCTTAAGTATATAAATATAGAAGTATAAATTACCATTTCAGTGAGTTGAATTGTTAAAGGATGTGCATTAGCTTTTAAAATAATTGCAGAGGTTAAAATTTCTGGTCCCCTGGAACTATGATTGCAACTCAAACCAATAGTCAAAATTGTGCTTAAAGATTACAAATATATTGTGGGTCAGTGTAAATACCTTGATTTATAGGATATTTGGTTAGTTTGATCAATTTTCTAGTTACTTTTATTTCTTCAGATAGTCACTCGTTGAAAACAGAATGGATTCAGTGTATGTTTAGCTTTGTTTAAAAATTTTTCAGTATTTCACAGCTGCATTTTGTCAGTGATAGTTTCAGTCTAATGTGTTTTGCAACTCACATTTTTTTTCCTCTGATGTTTCAAACTTTCCTTCACTCTCAACTGCAGAAAACAGAATAGTCCATATTTGAATTTATTTAGCCAAGATGATAGTTATGTATATTTTATAACATTCTGGTACACAGATCTTAGCAATCTAAAAATAGATCTTTGCAAATATTTTTTACTGCTTTTAAAAAATACAGTTACAAACACTTGACTTGTAAAAGATTTTGGTTTGGAAATGCATCTTAGTGTCTCTCTCTCTCTCACTCTCCACAAAGAAAAGCCTTTTGTTCTGGTCTCTCTGGCACTACCTCATTCTGTGACTTTCTGCTGTCCCCTAGTGGCATGTTAATCTTCTTGACTACTGTGTGATCGCCTCTGGACCCAGTTCTCTACTCTTCTGAGCTTTTTTTGTGACTCTTATTAGCAGACATTTAAAATACTATTAAACAATCCATGAGCTGCCTTTTAGAAGCAATAACCCTGATGTTTAGTCCAAACAGTTTTCCATTTATGAATTCTTACCAAAGTAAACACGGACAGGGAATGCATGCTATCTAGATTCATTGGGTTACCTCACCACAATAAACATTTCAGGTTTTCAGAATTTAACACAAAACTGATGAAAGCAAAATGTTATCAGTTTTGACGGGTCTATACATAACATACGGTAGCTGAAAGGTAATTTGTGACAGGTCAGACTATTTATGTCAATAGGTTTACAAACAAAAATTGTACTATTCTTTTTTCTTTGCTTTTAAGGTCCTGGTTGGTTACTATTGTTTTAATATTCGCTAATTTCACAGTGACATTTTTTGATGAACTATTTAGAAAGGTACAATAAAACTATGTATTTGAAGCATTGGATGTATCACTTATGGAAAAGATTTTACATCAACATATACCATGATGATTAAAACATGTTCTTAAATTTTTCTGGATGTTAACTTTTACAGGAATCAGAATTATTTTGAAGATGTAAAGATGGTTGGGTTATTTTATCTTCCTTCTATGTTTTATGTGCTTGAGATATACTGTTCAGCTGTGATAAGGGGGCAGTAAATTTTTCAATGCAGCATTTTGGTCTTCTGTATTAGCATGCCAAAATATATATAATGGGAATGGAACGTTAAAAATTTGTTAAAAACAGTATTTCAGGTTTTTAAATATTTAGCTTTAACTCGTGCAGAATCACTATAAGCCTGGCTTACACAATTCTGGCTAAAAACAAACCAAGAAGAATTTACAAGGGAAAAAAAAAAAAACCTGGTGAAATCTGGCCCATTAACCGAACATTACAGAAATCCGAGACGTATACTGAACTAATGATTTCTTGGCACTGCCTTCTTTGGCACTTATTATGGTTTTGACAATTATCACATGAATAGCAACACTTTTTTCTTCCTGAACTTGGGGTGGTGGGGGGAAGTATTCTTGGCGCTGGGGCAGAAGACCCAAAGCCCTGGAAACTCCAGTTTCTTAGTAATTCAGTGTACAGCTTGGCTGTGTGGAAGAAAAAGAACTGAAATGTAAGGCTCTGTTAAATGACAATATTCTTGTTTCTTTAAAGAAAAGTTGGTGTCGTTTTTGAACTACCTCTCTTCTGAAAGGTCAGATTGATGCCCAGTTTAGTCATTTTGTCTGTTTATACATGTCTCCATTGGGATAAGATATCCAACAACAAAGCCTTAGATTGCAATCAATCTTGGCTTAAGTGCAAAGCCATCCAACCAATCTGAGAAATCCTATTGACTATCATGTGGAAAGAGAAAAAGAAGAGTTTAAACTCTGAAACTTTTGCTCAAGAGAAAAGATAAGCTGCATTTTTAAAACTTCCTTAATGTATAAGAGAACTCACGTTCCCTCCTTCAGTGTTACCCCACCACCCAACAGGGTCTCAAGTGTTGGACACAACTTAGCAACTAAACCACCACCACCACCCAAAACCTCAAATTCTAATTATATATTTTCTTAAAATACATCTTCCATCAAACACTGTAAATTACAATAGCTATTTTTCACAGAGAAATGTCTGATTTTCTTTTTATTTTTAGTTGTCTATTTAGCTTGTAAATGTTCTAAAAATGTTCTCCTGGAGTTATTTTTTAAAACTCATGGTATGTTAGGATAATAAATATTGTTACTCTGTCATTGGAAACACTGGAAACATCGTATTTAACAGGCTGCTAGGAATGAGAATTCCATTAGAAATTTTAATTAATTTCATTTTAGATGAATGTGATTCTTTCAAAATTTTAGTTCTGATGACTAAATGGGCAAATTTCTTTGCCACCTTAGCTTCCATTTAGTTACCTTGTAGAATATTTGGAAAATAAGGGTAGGGAAACATATCCTTTTTGGAAAAAATTAAATCTAGAGATGGTTTTAAATCTTCTCTAATGTAATACAGCATTATCAGTGGCCTATTCTCTACAGAATTAGTTTTTCCAAAACAAATAATAAAGCCGAGCAGTCCTACTTTTTACAGCTCTGGAGACTATCTAAACAAAATGAACAGATTTATAGGGCTATTTTTAGTGTGTCTCACTTGTATTACAGTTTACATTTGCTTTCAAACCTTATTTGACATTCTTGGTAGAAACATACAAGCAGAACACTCATTAAGAGTCTTAATAAAGGACAGTCTCCATAGGGCAGTTACCGAAACCCCAAAGTTGAGGCATGTATAAGAATGTTCTTTGGACTTGACTTTCTGTTGTGCTCCTTCATTTTCAGTTGCCTAAAAAAGGGAAGCCCTCAACCAAAATGAAGATTTAAGGTTCTGTTTATAAAAATCTTTAGGCATTGGGATTGCCTACTAATAATAACTGTGGTAAAAGCACATTTTCAAGGGTAGGAATTTTCACACAGCAACAGGTAAGTGCTGCTTTGCCTAAATAACTATTATTTTTCCATAAATGGTATATTCAGCATTAAAGTGAAAATTAACTTGCCGGAGACGTATAGTACAATGTTGTGACTTTCTGCAAATGGTTCTTCCATGAATAAAAATGCATGGAAAACCTTATGTAATGTTATGAAATATGTCATCACATATAGATTTATGGAAAATACCATGTTATATTTCAAAATATAGATTCGAGTATTAAATATTTGCATTTCGTCTACACCACGTTTCTCTAGCAGTTTGTTCCACGTGAGAAAGGCCAGTGCCTTCCACAGGGAAAGGAACACCATTTCACTTGCATATACAAATAAGGAATGAAGACTTCATCTCCTTTTGTTTACTCTGAAAAGATATTCTATCAAGAAGAAAGTAATCGAAAGATAAAATCAGATACATAGTTAACCACTTTGTCACGTCTTTTTCTCCTATGTAAAGGGGAACGTTTTGATAAGGTTAGCCTGTACAGGAAACCTAAATTGACACCCTGCTCCATGCCTCGTGGTGCTGTCTCATTAATCGTGTTCATGTAAAACTCCCTAGTAAGGAAATTCCTTAGCTATAGACATCATTCAGCTGAGCCTTATAAATAGAGCTCAAATTCAAAGGTAAGAAAACAGAGAAGAATTTTACACCAACCACCCTGATAAGATATGTTTTCAAAGTGAAATCACATCTACAAAGTCTCGTGGGTTGGAAATGTCTGATTAAACACTTAAGAAAACATGCTTTCCCACACAGCAGCCTCTTTCTTTGCATGAAATAATTTCTTAGAACAACAACAAAAAAGTAACTTGGCACAACGATTGGGGCTTATTTAAATGCAGTGTACCACATTTAAACCTGAAAAACAGATTTCTATAAAATTAGAGCTTGACAGATTGTTCCCTATGAACCTAAATAAAAATGAAAAGTGAAAATGATACATTTGTACTAATAGTAATACTCATTGTAACTGCAGAAAAAAATACAAATGAAGGCACTTTGAGAGGTTTCAAACATTTTGCTTCAGAGGACTCATCTATGAAAGTATTTTTATAGCTTGATGAGTGTTTTTAACTAGTTAAAGATGTTACTGCAGCTACCTTAAAACCATGTTGTAAACAATGCCTCTGATTAAACGATTGTCACCAATTTTTTTTTTTTAATTTGAAGCTTTCAATCATCCCATGCCTTAGGCTTTGCAGTGTAAAGGAATTGTATTTCTATAATAAATTTATCAATTACTAATTAGTTTGGTGGTGAGTGCCTAATTTGGGTTTCTATATAATATAGGGCCAGTTTTTTCTAGCCCTGGTTTATCCCAACCTATTTAACATATGAATTAAGCCCAAATCTCTTTCAAAATTCAGTTCCGTACTTATTCCTGCCAAAATAATAAAAAATAATTTATTATTGTAATCTCGATTTACAGTTTAGTTAGGTTGACTGAAAATATGAGTTCTATAGGAATCCCCATTGTCCCTTAAATTCCAGTTTGCTTTCCATTGGGTTTGTGTGCTGGTGAAAGTTGGTGCAACTAATACTTAACATGTCCATTTAAAAACAAGATGCTTTTGACTTTGAAATAATGTTTAAACAACAGAAAAAGAAAAATCTGAGGCTCTTCTGAAATATTATTTTGTAACTTTAAATAATCAAAAAAGATAAACCAAGTCATATGATAAATATATTGCAAGCAGGGAAAGACAAGACATTTTTCAAAATTAAACTGCTATGACAAGCAGTTGTAAGGCAGTCTGCTTTCTTTCTTTTTTTTGGAGGGGGGTGGGGATTAGGGGAATTAAATTGAAAATGTATACCCATAGAAACTAAAATCACCTTTTAAGATACTCAAATTCCTTTATTTTAAAAATGAAATACATACACAATTTTTAAAAATAATTTTTGTGATCTTTACTTTCTGATTTTGGTGGACTTATTTCAAATTTTACAACATCACTTTATGCATTATATACTTTTGTCATGAAGGCATTCTCCAAATGGCTGTTGTTTATGTGAAAAATCGAAAAAAGGCATGATAGTATGGCTTTTCTCCCTATTCCATTATTGAAATGAAATATAATCATTAGCCAGGGCTATGGTTTACAATATTTTGAAAAACAGACTAAATAGATAGATGTCAAACTAACCAAGAAAGAGCTATTATAATTATTTTCAGAAAACACTATACCATTAAATATTTTCAGCTATTAATAATTGTCACGAAGAAAATAGGTTGCATCTTTAAAAATTAGCATACTGTACCTCTTTAGAGTGTTAAAGAGATTCAGTACTCAACTTGGATTTGTGAAAAATCGTGATTAAGGAACTGTTCATGATCATAATAAAGTCATATGATTAACCCTGAATTTAGAAGTTGATGATGCAGCAATAGACAATACTGTGACTAAGTGTAGTGTCTGTCTCTTTCATAATCTGAAAAAAGTGTTTCTAAATCAGCCTCCTCACCTGTGACAAAGGTGCCTCGTTTTTGCAGCAAAGAAGTTTACTTTATCCAAATTCCTTTCAGTGCTTTCACTTTGTTACTCAAGTCAGAGACAAAGAACATTTTCTCAGGCATTGATTTTTTTTTTTTTTTTTTTACTTTCTTGTGGTTAGTAAGAATGTATCATTTAGAGGTCTTGCAGGTTGAAATGCATATAAAAACCAGTTTTGATTTTCAAAAACCATCTATAGTGAAAGCAGAAGGAATTTTAATCATTTTATCATGTGCTTCATATCATCTAGGTATACTTTTAATTAAACACTGCTCCATAAATAAGCAAATAATAGAAGTTAGCAGAGAAGCAGTTGATCTAAATCATGACAGTTGCTCATTTATCTTTGTCCTAACTAGACAATAGGAAATGACACTACGCTGTTGTTTTCTATGCATTAAGATTTCCTTCTTAAACAAATGCAATTGAGGCGGTTTGTTTTCCGACAGCCCAGCATACACTGCCAGTGGCCAGAGTTTTGTCTCGTCTTCATCCAGAGGAGGATTAATCTTGGTGATGGTGCAAACAAAATGTATGTCTGGGGTCAAAGTGCAGACTGCCTTTTGGGATCTGCATTATATTAATGTCATTTTTGGGTTCCTGACGTTAATCAAAACCAACACCATAAAGCGTCACTTAGCTAATTTGTGTATTATTGTCAATGTTACCATTAATTATGCGTTTGTGAGGAAAAAGAGGATTAATGAGATGTCACAGGTAATTTACAATGATCAGGCTCCCCAGGACATTAAGAAAACACTAGCTGGGTAAGATTACCATGCAATCATAATAGTATTCAAGAAGCAAAAGTCTTTGTGGAGGGACCACACTAATAGTCCATCATTATCAAAATCTCTCTTCACTAGAATAATACCCAGGATTTATAAATACTTGCTTGAATTAAATGTTTAGTTAGACTCTAATATATTAACTGTGAGAATTACGTTGAGGTGTGTCTCTCTCCAAGTTCTGAGGATAGGCTAGTGTTTCTATTGAAAGCTAGGCAAGTCACAGAGGATTAATTCTTTAGTGTGCCCCATGAACTTGAATTCACATGTGATAGGAAACCATTTTAGGTGGTTTGTGTAACTGTATTTAAATCAGGCTGAAAAAGAGACCTCTTAAATCACATCATTTTCTCTAGCCTAGTCCTCACTCACAGCTATGTAAATAAATGGCTTCAGCTTTCTGCCATCCCATTTCGGGAGTTCCCTCAGTGAGGAGAGACACAATAACTTAAGGAAGAATTGTATCAGCACAATATACCTGGGGACAGGAGCACTGAAGTGCAGTCCAGCATTGAAGTCCGAAAGGCCACAGAGTACCCCGGGTCTTGGGCCTCGGCTTCCCTCTGTTGCCTACTCTTAGTGTGGTGGGGTAACTTGGCGGGGGGGTTCTGCTCAGAGAACAATCTGGAGCTCCCAGGGAGGCATAAGAGAATGGGTTTTACAGCCTGTGAGTGAAGGATCAAGCCTAATACAGGTGCTTACTAGGAGCCCGAGGGTCTAGTAGGCAGGCTCTGAGAGTTGAAGTTGAGGAAGGAGGCAGAGTTAGGAACCAGGATGTACCCTGAAGGAATCAGCAGACATGAAGGTGGGACTTTTTTTGGGAAAAGTGAAGTGTTAGTTGATCGGTTGTGTCGGACATTTTGCAATCCCTTGGTCTGTAGCCTGCCAGGCTCCTCTGTCCATGGAATTCTCCAGGCAAGAATACTGGAGTGGGTAGCCATACCCTCCAGGGATTGAACCTAGGTGCCCTGCACTGCAGGCAGATTCTTTACTGTCTGAGCCACCAAGAGAGCCCTCTTTCTGGTGATGTTTATTTATTTAATAGATATGTGTTGACGCCTCATCATGCCCTAAGCGCCATGACAGGGATGTGGAAAGACTGAGAAGCAAGATCCCAGGGAAGGCAGAGCTCAGGACCTGGGTAACTCAAGACGCTCTTTTATTGAAATGACATTTGCTGTAGGGTGGAGAGTAGATTGGGGAGGGTCAGAATAGTTTCTAGTAGACCCTGCAGAAGGAGACTGTTTGGGAGTTTATGTGCTATTTTAATTATTTTAGTTTTGTCTTAGCCTTATTTTTATTTATTTGAAGAATTAGATAATAAAAATATACAATCACATATTTGCTTTCATACACATATATACAATTTAGGTTTAAATCCCAGTTCTGGGAGACCTTGAACAAGTTATTTAACCCCTTTACGTGTCAGTATCTTCATCTGTGAAATGGAAATAATTAAACTTACCCAATGGAGTTATGAGGATTCAATGAGTTGAGGAATATAAATCACTTAGCTCAAGACTTAGCACACAGAAAGCATTTAATAAGGAGTTTTTAACCTTAAATTTGTGTCAGCAACAACTAAAACTAAAAAACAATAGTGTCCTGGGCCATCTTATATAGGTCCTGGGCCAATATATCAAATCTGAATATCTGAGTACTATCTTGGTATATAGCACAGATGAAAATTATTGCAATAAAATTCAATATTTATCACTGATTATTATCAGTTACTATTAACATTAATATATGCAGTGAAACAAAACACTTGTATCTGATTAGCCTTAGTCTAGAGGCTATGTATGTGGGATAATGCATTTTTTTCAAGCATTTATACGTGTAATTGTAATGTTTGGGGCTATATGATTTGAATTGTGGTGTATAAAAATCTATGAAATAATGTTGTATTGCAATGGCTATTTGTGTGCATACACGTGTATGTGTGTATTTCCCTGGGGTGAATGCAGAAGTTTGAGATGGCTGGTGTTATATGAAAGCTGTATTTAAGAAAAATTGTTCATGTACTAGAATAAGGTCAAACCACAAGTGAGCTGAACTTCACCATCTATTAACAAACGAAAATAAAACATTTATTACATTGTCCACTCTTGCTTTTTTTATATTTATGGTATATTCCAAGGAGATTTCCCTGTTGGGATAAAATTTCAGAAGCAGAGAGGGGAAAGCAGGGTGAAGTTTAAATAAAAAATGTTTTATTATTGATTTGGTTGTTGCTGGAGATGACCGTATAGATTGTGGAAATAATATAGTTTATTTTTTTTCTTTTTTTATTGGCTCTACAAAGTAATAGCTTAGCATAGCTATTAGTTTATCCTGTAACTAACCTTTGAACTACTTTCTGAGTTGGTTGTTTTCCAGAAAGTACTATATTCGATAGAATAAACACTGAATGCTTTAAAAATAACGTTAAGTGCATTGAAGGAGAAGATCCTAAAGAAAAGAACTGCTTTTCTTCTGGTCTACGACATTTTATGGATTTGAAATTTTTTACTTTATTATTGTAGTCCTTGTAGTAACAAAATCCTTACTCTGACTAAAATTAAATATCTGTCCATACATAGAGTTTATATTTTCAAATGGGTGGAGTGTTTTGTTTATTCATCATAATGGGAAAGAATGAAGAAAAAGCTTGATCAAAACAAAGTTTACAACGGGATTAAATGTAATATGTAAAAGACTAGCCATTTTTCTTTTTGTTTCTAATGTGAATTATGACATGTGGGACTATGGATAAGATCCATTGAAATTACTTAAGACCACAGAAATGTGTATATGTTCTTAGTCATATATTTTATATATATGCATTATCAGATCAGATCAGATCAGTCGCTCAGTTGTGTCCGACTCTTTGCGGCCCCATGAATCGCAGCACGCCAGACCTCCCTGTCCATCACCAACTCCCGGAATTCACTCAGGCTCATGTCCATTGAGTCAGTGATGCCATCCAGCCATCTCATCCTCTGTCGTCCCCTTCTCCTCTTGCCCCCAATCCCTCCCAGCATCAGAGTCTTTTCCAATGAGTCAACTCTTCGCCTGAGGTGGCCAAAGTACTGGAGTTTCAGCTTCAGCATCATTCCCTCCAAAGAAATCCCAGGGCTGATCTCCTTCAGAATGGACTGGTTGGATCTCCTTGCAGTCCAAGGGACTCTCAAGAGTCTTCTCCAACACCACAGTTCAAAAGCATCAATTCTTCGGCGCTCAGCCTTCTTCACAGTCCAACTCTCACATCCATACATGACCACAGGAAAAACCATAGCCTTGACTAGACGGACCTTTGTTGGCAAAGTAATGTCTCTGCTTTTGAATATGCT
Source organism: Bos javanicus (assembly GCF_032452875.1). Classification (NCBI taxonomy): domain Eukaryota; kingdom Metazoa; phylum Chordata; class Mammalia; order Artiodactyla; family Bovidae; genus Bos; species Bos javanicus. The sequence goes on along the minus strand of NC_083877.1, from coordinate 31,816,633 downwards.
ATCTAGGTTGGTCATAACTTTCCTTCCAAGGAGTAAGCATCTTTTAATTTCATGGCTGCAATCACCATCTGCAGTGATTTTGGAGCCCCCCAAAATAAAGTCTGCCACTGTTTCCACGGTGTCTCCATTTCCCATGAAGTGATGGGACCAGATGCCATGATCTTCGTTTTCTGAATGTTGAGCTTTAAGCCAACTTTTTCACTCTCCACTTTCACTTTCATCAAGACGCTTTTTAGTTCCTCTTCACTTTCTGCCATAAGGGTGGTGTCATCTGCATATCTGAGGTTATTGATATTTCTCCCAGCAATCTTGATTCCAGCTTGTGTTTCTTCCAGTCCAGCGTTTCTCATGATGTACTCTGCATATAAGTTAAATAAGCAGGGTGACAATATACAGCCTTGATGTACTCCTTTTCCTATTTGGAACCAGTCTGTTGTTCCATGTCCAATTCTAACTGTTGCTTCCTGACATTAGCGACGAATACTGTCAATCAAGCATCATCAAACCCATAATGTGCTTATGGAGTATAAAGTCCCATATGATTAACATTTCCAAAACAAGTTTTCCTTTAATACCAGTCCAAAAAAGGGAAGATGCTCTTACATTCAATACCTTTGAAAAAATAATGCATCTGTATTTTCCTCTTTGAGATTTACAATGTTTTTTGATTTATTAAAAGCTCTTCTTGTAAATAAAAATTTAAAAATTTGAAATTGTTGAAAATAATTTATTCCAAGTAAAATATTAACATCACTCAAAATTTCTGCTACATAGAACATATTCTGGTTCCTATGGAGCAAAATAATTACAGTGGTTCATGATATACACATAAGAAAAGGTATTTTATGGCTCCACCAGCTAGGCTAAGACGAGCTCACCAGGAGACGGGAATTTTTAGGAAGTGTGTGCAATCAAGTCATCTTGATATAGAAGAACCAGAGAAAACCCAGGGCTCTAGCTGATTCATTGGTGCTGAGTGTCAGGCCTTCAGGGCTAGGTGAAGGTCACAATGGGACAGTCAAGAATGTGGGAAAACTGAGGAGTATTGAAGAGGTGGTGTGGTGGTGGAGGTTTAGTCACTAAGTTGTCTTCAACTCTCTTGACCCCATGGACTGTAGCCCACCAGGCTCCTCTGTGGATTTCCCAGGCAAGCATACTGGAGTGGGCTACCATTTCCTTCTCCAGGGGATCTTCCTGACCCAGGGATTGAACCTGTGTCTCCTGTATTGCAGGCAGTTTCTTTACCATTGAGCCACCAGGGAAGCCACAAGACTTAAATGTGGGAAACAGGAGTCGGTCAATTTTTAACAAGAAAAATCTCACTGCAAGAGTGCTAGAAGTCCTTTTTGATGTGATGTCTATTACAGAGTTTAGAAATGGCCTGGATAAAATCTTTAGGACTTAGCTGATAGACCCTTACTTCACAAAGATTGAAGAAAATCATAGGAAATAAGTGTTGTGATCTGTACACCCATGTCAACACCTCTAGTATTTCACATTTTCAGTAGACAGGGGCTATGGTAGCTGCCGTGTAAGTTAGATGACCCTAAGAAGTTCTCCAACACCTTTTGATGGCATGATTAGGAATCAAAATTGGTGGTGCTTCTGTTGGGATTTCCAAAGAATAAATAATATGACTGAAGTTAGTCAATAGGTCTACAGAGTTATACTAGGAGACAGATAGGGTTGTGGAAGACTTTTGCAAAGTATGCCAACCAGAAAACTTTTAATAGAGCAAGGAACAGCAATGAAAATAATCTAAATGGCTATCCATGAACTTTTATATAGTAGAAACAATGTTCTGAAGTATACAAGCCAGGGTTACTGGAGATTTTCAACTGCTTTAACCAAGGGCAAAACTTCGTTGATGTTGGTATATGAAGAATGGCTCTGAAACAATAACTTGGTGATTATTTTCACTATTGGGAAATGGTCTGGACTTAAGGATATGATCTGGGTTCAGTTTATCTTTGCAGTCTCAGAATGTAACACTCCTAGCATGTAATAGGCATAATCTAATGCCAGTATATGTTTATGTGGATTAATGTTCAAGTTATAAGGTTATCTGAAGTAATGCAATTATGAGCAGGAAAGGTAAAATATTGATGTGTGTTAGAATACCCTGACATGTGTTTTAAACCTTATAACAAGACTGTGATTACTAAACAGTTCAGTTTGATGGATTTGTTGTATGCTTGTCAAAAACTTGTAGAGTTTTTGGACAACTGGCCTTGTTTCTAAGATCCTATACATGTATGTATCCTATATAAGATCCTATAAATAGTGACTATACAAAAATTGAAGAGCAACCATAATGAGTTCACAATGTAATAAGATCGTTTTTAACCTTTTGATCTTTTCTATATATATATAAATTGGATAGTTCCTTCTTTGAAAATGGAATACAGCAATAAAGCAAATATATCCATGCTTTCATGCATTAAGATGGCCTTTATGTAAGTGGGGATGAAAAGTCAGACTTTCAAATGTATGCATTCCCTTTTTAACTGTATAGTCTCCTCCATTCAGAAATCTCTTTCTGTATCTTGGAACTCTATGAATAAACAGATGGCCTGGGTTGGAAGGATTTTACCTGTGAACCACACTCATATGGAGATACCACCATAAATATAAAAAGCTGATGCAGACAAGTATGTGTAAGACCTTCAGGCATTCCCTGAACCTTGGTGGGGCTGGACTCCCTGGGCACTCATTGTCCTATGCAGCTTTTCCTTTTATCACTTGTCTTTTTTTGTTTCCTTGTTCTTGATCCTGGCCAGTCTTCATGTTCATTTTGGTTTTTCTTGTTTTTTAATTTCAATCAGGAGTTTTGATTTTGATTTCTAATAGATCTCTTATTGGATAGTTTGATTTTATATTATTGACCATGAATTAGACTCAAATTTGATTGATAACTTTTTACCATGAAAATCTTTAATGCCTTTCCCTGAAAAGATTTCCTCACCCACCTGTAGAGTATCTCTCAGGAGCAAATATGGAGGAATTCATCCTTTTATTTCTCTCTGTTGTCACTTCTTCCCATCATGGTGTTCCATCTTTCCCCCTTTCTCTTTCTCTTCCTTCTCACCCCTTGCTTCTTCCTCTCATTCTTCAAATCACTGGGGCTCCAAACTCATTACATTTTCAGTTTTTTATACTGAAGTGAATAAATTTGTTCTAAAATTAATAGCCTCAGTTAACAGATCAAGGAACAAAAGATGTATACAAGGAATAAAAAGTGGTAGCAGAGAAATAGATGGAGTTCTGAACATCATTCTATTTCTCTGCCTTTTTCTACATTAAACTCTTTCTTCCTGCATCTGGACCCTCACCCAGGCATAGCTAGCCACACTATTCTTGAAGTAATGCTTTAAAACTCATTTCTTCAGAGACATTTCCCCTTGCCTTCTAGACTTCGACTTTTATATGACTGAATTATAGTCTATAGACTGAATGCCTCAAATTTAATTAATAGTCTAGATGTATTGATAGAGAAAACAGTGGGCTCAAATGCCATTCTTCCAGAAATTTTGGGCAGTTCCCAGGCAATCAGAAATGTGTGACAAGTTCCTTCAGTACAGAAGATGCTGCGGTAGGCAGCCTGTAAATTGGCTTCTAAGATCCCCGTCTTGTGGAATTTGTGCCCCCACAAGCCTTGTGTGTGGGCTAGACATCGTGACTCACTTCTAAAGAATAGGATTTGGAGGGGGGGATGATTTGGGAGAATGGCATTAAAACATGTATATTATCATAAAAAAGAGAAAGAAAAAAAAAAGAATAGGATTCAGCAAAAGTGATGAGGTGTCTCTTCTGAAATTAGGTTACACAAAGACTGTGACTTTCATCTTACTGGTTCTCTCATGGTCTTCCTGTCATTATCTCTCTCTCTGAGCCCTTGCCTTGAGGGAAGCCAGATGCCATGCTGTGAGAGGCCCTGTGGAGAGGGTGCATGACAGGAATTGATGTTTGTAGCCAACAGCTAGCAACATCTTGAGGCTTACTGCCAGTCAGGTGAGTGGGCTTGAGAGACCTTCCCTTGGTTCATCCTTGAGATGTAACTCTGAGAATCTTGAGCCATGGGACTCAGCTAAGCCAAGCCTGGATTTCTTAACCACAGAATCACTGAGATAATAAGTGTTTATTGTTTTAAGTCATGAAGTTTTGAGTTTGGGGATAAATTCTTACACAGCTGTAGATAAACAATATAGATTTTTCTGGAAGTGGGTTGAAGCTGGAAGGATATTGAGAAGCAGGTTAGAGAAAGCCTAAGTTCCTTGAACACCCAGGACAATTTCATCTGTATCCTACAAATTACATCTAACAAGAAAGCATTAACAATAACCTCTATTAAATGTAACAAAGGACATTTGATAGTGTTTTCACACACACAAAAATGCTGATATTAAGGTACCTTAAGTATTGTGGATATTCAAACTAGTGAATATCTGTGATTTCACATATTGGTAGCCTTTTATATATGTAATTTCATCCTTCTCAGACCATATAATGTACACCTCACATGACGGATGTGTATGGTGATTTGATGTAGGGCAGGATGCTCTTCTATAGCTTTTTATGAGGTTCTGAATCTTCCCATTAACTTTTTATGGATATATCTGGCTCAAATCTGTGCCTGTGAATAAATGATCATATTTTCTTTTCTCTCTAATGGAGGCAATGCAACTCACTTCAAATCTTGATTCTGTTTACTAAACAATTTCCATTATAAATAAACACATTAGGTTATGCATAATGTTCTTGACAGTTTGACTATCTGATCATAGTACAAAGGTACATTCCTTTTGCAAAGTCTTGAACTAAATCCATTTAGTGTTTTTTCTTTACATTAGTGGGGGAGAAAATTGTTACTTATCCTGAAGGAATTCTTACTCATGGGTAAGGGAGAAAAGGATATTCATTGTTTAAGTGACTAAAGACATTTGAGTGGAGATATAATGTGTTATTTTATAGATGGCATTCCTTTGGAAGTAAGCATAATTAAATCTTTCAATGTATCATCAGGTAATGTATATATGTGTATATGTACATGTATCTCTCTTTTTCTCTGTCCCTATCTCTCACATATATAGTAATATAATGCTGCTGCTGCTGCTAAGTCGCTTCAGTCATGTCCGACTCTGTGCGACCCCATAGACGGCAGCCCACTAGGCTCCTCTGTCCCTGGGATTCTCCAGGCAAGAATACTGGAGTGGGTTGCCATTTCCTTCTCCAATGCACGAAAGGGAAAAGTGAAAGTGAAGTCTAGTGGGACAAAAGGTAAATATGAGGAAATGCTCTTGGTTCTACTGGCATGTGATTATTTAGTAGAACGTCAGTAGCTTGGTAACAACATGGTTCAACTTTCCAGCATCAATAATTTCTGCTTCCATCACCACCAAGGACTTATATGTATACTTTAAAAATTACCTTTATAAAGGAACATTACATACATAAACAATCTTAGCAGTAGGTAAGGTAGAGTGCTATTTAGGTGATGTACTTTGAATAAAAGTCTCTAATCAGAAATATCTTCCTCTATGAATGCCACTAGTCCTAAATTTAAAATTTTCACATAAACTTAAGGATCTTTCAAGAAGCTGTACATTTCAACTAGGTTAAGCTATCACTCTAAGGGGAGTTATCCAACAATTAGCTTGTTGAAAGAGAATGTGAAAGTGAAGTCACTCAGTCGTGTCTGACTCCTTGTGACCCCATGGACTGCAGCCTACCAGGTTCTTCTGTCCATGGCATTTTCCAGGCAAGAGTACTGGAGTGGGTTGCCATTTCCTTCTCCAGGGGATCTTCCTGACCCAGGGATCGAACCTGGGTCTCCTGCATCGCAGGCAGATGCTTTACTGTCTGAGCCACCAGGGAAGCCCAGTTAGCTTGTTAGCAGGAATTAACTAGTTTATGGGAATAATTGCTACTCATCATTATGCTGTAGAAAAAGGACACAGACTGTCAAGTTTGATGGCAGTGGTTAGAACCAAGGAATTGTATTTAGGGTTACTGAGTCTTGTAACCCAGCTCCCCCTGTTCTCCATTGCTCAGGGCCCTGGAAAGCTAGGAAGAGGACAAGAAAGAGCGAGGTGGTACTAAAAAAGTGGCATAGCATGTTTTAAAGACACATTATCTTTTTATCAATCTTTCTTAAAGCTGAAATTTGTTACATTTTTCCTTTGTGGTTAAATATAAACAACTTATAGATGAAGCCTGTATGAGGAAAGCCCCTGTAAGGAAAGACCCTATTGCCTTAATAACTTAATTATCATGAAGAACTCATTTTTCAGATTGATTCTGATCATTTTCAAGTGCATATTACATGGTTTCACTACTACTTTTAATGTTTTAGTAGACATCAGGTGCAAAAAGGGTTTCCCAGGTGGCTCAGTGGTAAAGAATCCACTTGCCAATGCAGGTGACAGGGGAGACGCAGTTTTGATCCCTGGGTCAAGAAGATCACCTGGAGGAGGAAACGACAACCCACTCCAGTGTTCTTGCCTGGAGAATTCCATGGGCAGAGGAGCCTGGTGGGCTACAGTCCATGGGGTAGCAAAGAACTGGATATGATCAAGTGACCGAGCACACGCGTGCTCATACACATACACACAGGTGCATAAAACTGGATTATCCATAATCTTTGGTAACTGTTAGTTCATTCATGACTTCTTCCTTTCCTTCCTCTCTCCCTCCTTTCTTTTTTTCCTCCCTTTCTCCCTCCTCCCTGCCTTTCTCTGTCCCTCTTCATTTATGTAATGAATTAGGAAACACAAAAGTTGAGACCTTGACAGCAACTTCTCTCTGGCTGTGCGGCCCTCTGCAGCATCCTCACTCTGTCTATTCCTACCTAACATAATCACCATCCCAAGTCTTGTGTTTATTGTTCTCTTGCTTTGCTTTTTGTATCATTTTATCCCATTTAACTGTATTTCTAAAAAGAATATATCTATATTTTAATTATTTTAACTTTAAAGGGATCATGCTTTATGTAGTCATTTGTGGCTTTTAAAATCTAATATAAAATTAAGATTATCCATACTGTTGCACTGTAAACAGCTGTAGAGTATAATCATTCATTTTGATTTCTGCATAATAGTTTGCAGATTAAAGAAATATCCAGTTGAATAGTCTCCTTTCTCTACTCTTTACCTCTTCTCCTTACCTCTCCTCTCGCTTTTCTTTCTCTTGTTCTCCCTGTATTCCTGTTCTGTCTCCAATTCACAACTTTTTAATTGCAGCTGTTACATATTTCCATCTGCAAGTCCTGTAGACACCAACTACATTTCCAAAACAGATTTTCTCTTCACATTCCTTCTCTCCCCACAATTCCCCATCAGAGCCCTGAGACAAATGCCCAGCATTCCAAGAAAGAGAATTTGAAAATAACTGAATAAGGCAGTTACCAGATGCATGCATATATTAGAACTCTATTAGTTCACTTCAGTGGGTGTCAAACTTCATCAGAAACACCTGTGACTTGCTAAACCACAGGTTGCCGGACCCCACCCCAGCATTTCTGATTCAGTGAATCTGGGGTGGAGTCTGATAATTTGCATTCCTAAGCTCCCAGGTGATGCTAATTTTGAGAAGTACTAGTACAGGCTTCCCTGATGGCTCGGACAGGAGACTCAGTTGGATCCCTGGGTTGGGAAGATCCCCTGGAGAAGGAAATGGCAACCCAGTCCAGTATTCTAGCCTGGAGACAGCCCAGGCAGCCAGTTACGACTAAAGTGCTAGTGTGCATGTGTGTGTGTATGCGTGAACTCTCATGCGTGCGTGCGGGCAATCACACACACTCTGTACATTTAAAACATTTTTTGAAGTACTCCATGACCCAAACCTTGTATTAGTATCATAGAATGAAGCACCTTTCAGGATGTGTTTGAAAGCTGAACTCCAGTTGATCTGGCTAACAATCCAATAATCTTTCAATTATGCAAGACAAAATATATTGGTCCTTTCTTTGAACTTTATAAATTTAAATTTACACTTGCCTTTCTTGTATATTCATCAAGGAAATTTCATTTCCTGAAATTAAAAAAAGAACAAGTTTTAAAGTAGTGCCATTTATTTCATACTTTTGTGGGACACATTCTGATTATCTTCTTTAACTTCTACCTACAGATATACCTCCCTAATTTACCTAAAAGATATGATTCTGATTGACTGCATGTGGTACACAGTTCTACACACCTAAAAATATTTTAAATGCACTAAGCATTTAGGATTTTGTGTATAATGTCTTCTTGAATGAGAGCATATATGCCCATGAGAAATACAACAATCTTATAGATGCATTAGGAAGGAATGTGGTAAGAGAAATAGTGACTTCCCTTAGATACCCATGTGCAATTTTAAGGACCAAAATTGTCCATTTTCATTGTATGTCATGTGCAACTACAGGCCTATCTTTCCCCAGCTCATAAATGCTACTGATTTGCATCTTCCTGGCTGCTACAATATACCCATAAACCTCTCTTTGAAGAAACACAGCTTCCATCAAAACAAGTCTTTAAAAATATTTACCAAGCTGTAATAAACAACACTCCTCCAATGTGCTACATATAAAAAAATAACCTCTTGATGGACAATGTCAGTTTTATTTTCACTAATTAGGCTCTGCACATTTGCCAACACTAGTAAATTATATGGTCAACCAAGCTTATGAAAATAAAGCTTTTTTTTTTTTAATTTGAAGAGATGATCTATATTCTCTTCTTGGTTATTCCGATAGATAAAATATCATCTCTTCAAAACTGTTCCCTTGGCACTATGAGGATATATAGTTTAGTAAATAGAAATGTACCAGATCAAATTATATTGCCTTTAGCAAATAATAGCAATGTTAAGCTTCTTGGTACAGACTAGGTCATTCAATACATTTATTAATTTGTGCTATTCAAAGTAAGAATTCAAATAGCACAGTAAACATTTTGGCTGGAGTGGGAAATGGATTGCTGCTATACCAGGACTGAAGACAACCTGGAAACTTGAGCAGTGTAGCCATGGGGCAGACATAGATTTGAGCCAGGAGGAGTCTGCTAATAGCAATGGGTGCATTGACTGCATTTGGGAAATCTATCTGCTGATTGATCTATCTCATAAAAACAAAAGAAACAAACAACAGGAGTAATCTTAATACGAATTAAGCATAAATAATAGAAATAACCATAAGTGAACAATTTCTGATGATTTACCATACACGAGCTATTTCAATTATGACTTTCTGAAAAATTCTTCATCTTTTCTGCTGCTGCCGCTGCTAAGTCGCTTCAGTCGTGTCCGACTCTGTGCGACCCCAGAGACGGAAGCCCACCAGCCTCCCCCGTCCCTGGGATTCTCCAGGCAAGAACACTGGACTGGGTTGCCATTTCCTTCTCCAAAGCATGAAGGTGAAAAGTGAAAGTGAAGTCACTCAGTCATCTTTTCTAATTACTCACAAAAATACTTGTTGCCCTGTGTATTTTTCCCCTGTATTTCTTTCTTGCTCACCCTTTCTTCTTTCTCGTCTTTCTCACTTCTCTCTTTCTCCACTACATTTTCTCTTTCTTATCTTAAATTTCTTCTTTCCTTTCCCTTTTTACATGCCTCTCTGCACATCCCTCTTTTTTGTTCTTCCTTTCATGTCAAGCATCGACAAAGTATTGAACAGGGAAACAAAAGATGTGCAGGTTTCTGTCTTAGACTTCCTCAGTGAAGTATAAAAAGAAAACATACAATAATGTTAAGGAAGAGAAACTATAAAAGAAATTTACTGTTGTTTAGTTATTAAGTTGTGTCTGAATCTTTTGTGACCCCATAGACTGTAGCCTACTAGGCCCCTCTGTCCATGGGATTTCCCAGGCAAGAATACTGGAGTGGGTTGCCATTCTTCCTTCTTCAGGGGATGTCCCTGACCCAGGGATTGAATCTGTATGTCCAGCCTTGGCAGGCAGATCCTTTACCACTGAGCCACCAGGGAGGCCCATAAAGACCTAGAGGAACTTATACAATTCATCTTCAAGTGGTGGCAGAGTAGTTGACATAATTTTGTAGCTGGATTCACTCTTTCACAAAACAGGCTTCACCATTTATTACCTGTGAAATAGTCTCCTAATGGTCTCTGCATAGTCCCTACCAGTCTGTGCTGTCCACGGCTGTTCGCACGTATCATATTTCTCACCAGGTTAATATCCTTAATTTCAAGCAAATCACTCATTCATACCCCCAGTGATGAAAATATTGCTCTTTTCTGCTTGTGGGGGAAGTAAAAAACTCTTAATGTAGCAAATATATCTATCACACTGGTCTATGCTGGCTTTCATTTTTAATCCCTTCTGTGCAGTGGCTTCCTCCTTCCACCTATTCATCTCTTATTCATTCTTTGAATCACCTTAGATATTCTTTGTATTTTCCCTTTTAAGCCTTTTCTGATTTCTTGTTAATCTTGAGTTTGTTGCTTCTTGGTCCTGAAGGTGTTTGGTGTTTTTTTTTAATTTTAATGTAATTTAATTTTGCTTCTTAATGCTTCTTTAAAAGCACATTCTTGTCCTCAGTATAATGTAGTTATTTTATTTTTCATCATAAAGTTAATATATGCCTTTTATATCATTGTTCTTCTAGAATGTTTTCTATGCATAAATTTTATAATTTATTACATCACTTTTAAAATAAACAAGCCTCTTCTTGAGAGATTTAATAAATTTTAATTTATATATATATTTTAAGGTTCACATCTCTATTCTTATTTTTTAACTTAAAATTTTTGTAATACATATATTTTTCATAATATTTAATCTTTTTTATAGAGCTGAAATTTTTTTTTAGATCCAAATAGATTATAGATTATAATTTCCAAAGAGATAAACAATTCTGCTAAAATATATGTTGATTTTTTCCTTCACTGTCTGGGTATTGCATTATATTTTTCAAGTGGATTGCTTGGGAATCCTTACAAAACCCTGCAAGACAGATGTGTTGAACCTTATTTTACAGATGAGGAATCTCAAACTCTGAGAAGTTAACCATTTGTTCAAGGTCAAACAAGCTGTGGTGTTAAAATGGGGTTCATGTTTTATTACAGTGTCAATAGTTACAGTTTCTTGTTCATTAGGAAACCTAAATGTAAGATTAATCTTCTTTCCTTATTTCTTTCCAAAACTCTATTTTTGATTTTTACCTGATCTTTATTTCTTATCAACATTAGAAATATTGCTAAGTTTTTTAAAAATCACAATATAATTCTGATTGGATTTTGTGTATTATGTGCATATGAATTAATTAGGGAAAGTAACTCGTTGCCTGCAAATGAGAAGATACAGACTTTTAAGTATATTTTTGTATATATGCTGAAGTTTTAGGAATCAAGTATTACAATGTCTATAACTTTCTTCTAAATGCCTTAACAAAAAACAGAAAAGATATACAATATATAGATGTAAGGACAAAATGAGAGAGAAAAATTTGGGCCAAAATTTTAAAATTGATAGATTTGATTTAAAAAGTGGAGATATTTATTGTATTATTCTGGTAACTTTTTTTGTAGGTATAAAAGTTTCCAAAATGAACAGCTAAAAAAACCTTATACTTGGTCAATTTATTGAGTTATCTTATGAATTCTAAGCTTTTGTGTTGAGTTTCTTTTGTGGTAAGACTCTAGGTATATAACCATATCAATTGTAAATCATCAAAATTTTGTCTTGTATTTTCTAACAGTAAATCTCTTATTACTGCTTTATATCTTTTTGAAATTAGACAAAAATTTTAAGAATTCTGTTAAATGAAAACATCAGATGTCATTTTAGTGCTATTCTTCCTACGTTTAATTGACATACCTCTAAATTTAGTTACAATAAGATCTATCTATTCAGATGTGTCTGTATCTTTCATTTTTAAAATTTTGTTAAGAAACCTATTTCCTATTCTTTGTTCCCACTGAGGTTTCCTTCCACATGGCTAATGAATTTTGTCAATCTATTAAATAATACAGTCTTTTCTAAATCACTAATATTTCATTTTCACTAGTTTCCCTTACCAGAGATTAGCACATGGTCACAGCAAAAATACCAGGGACAAATAAATGCACAATAAACATTTGTTAAACAAAAGGAAGAGGCAAAGAAAAGCAATAAGTAGAGAAGGATTACAAAGAAGAAAAGGAGAGTCAAAAATAATCTGCATTTTTCACTTTAGATGCTGTCATAGTTCTGATTTAAGGGGGATTTTTGTTTGATTAGAATTTTAAATATTGCTTTCATTGAATCATATTATGTACATGCTGGCACATGATAGGAACTCAATATACTTCCTTACCTTAACTTTTCTTCTGTTTTTCGTATAGTTTCTTCTTCATAGGCAAATGCTCATTTAATCTGTCATGGATAACAAGGACATGGTTACTGTTGAAGAAAATGACAGCTAAAGAATCTGCCTTGGCTTTGCATAACTGTACCCAGGGACGAGGGAGCCTGCTGGGCTGCCGTCTCCGGGGTCGCACAGAGTCGGACACTACTGAAGCGACTTAGCAGCAGCAGCAGCACAGTCTCCTAGTCATCCATGTGGAGAAGGCAATGGCACCCCACTCCAGTACTCTTGCCTGGAAAATCCCATGGGCGAAGGAGCCTGGTGGGCTATAGTCCATGGGGTCGCTAAGAGTCAGACACGACTGAGCGACTTCACTTTCACTTTTCACCTTCAAGCATTGGAGAAGGAAATGGCAACCCGCTCCAGCCTTCTTGCCTGGAGAACCCCAGGGATGGAGAAGCCTGGTAGGCTGCAGTCCATAGGGTCGCACAGAGTCGGACACGACTGAAGCGACTTAGCAGCAGCAGCAGCAATCATCCACATAGAGCCTGTAAATAAAGCCTCAAGTGGTTGTCTAGTGGATTTCAACTACTTTTTCATTTCAATATACTTAAAAAAATGAGGTGGTACCTCTAACTGTAACTATCCAAAGACCCAAATTACATTTCCCCCCCTTTAATACATTTTCCATGGTACACACTGTTGGAGGCAATTTATGAGACCTTAACTTTTAGATAGTGAGTTAAAGTGAAATTAAAATGAGGACAAATAAAAATTAGATACAGGAATCTGAAAAACTGCATAGTTCCTGTAACATGCTGGATAAGGAGGCTCTGTTTCCAAACACTGGAAAAGTAAGGAAGATGCCCTTTAATTTCTTTTTCCTTCCTTCCTCCCCATTTCTCTTCCATCTTTCCTCCCTCCTTCCTTTTCTTCCTTCCTTTTTTTCCTTTTAAATAAGCTGTTTATTTTTCACAACCCCCTTCTCAGCAGCTCCTTCTCTCCATCTTTTACAGGCTCTCCCTAACAATAGGGAACAGGTATAGCCCCCTCGCACGGGTGTTGCACATGCGCAGAACTTCCTGACCCTGTAGCCGGCATATCAGACCTGATGAACTGCGGCGTGGTGGCAGTGTTCACACAGTGCAGAGGTTACGCAGGTTAACGCGAGACGCCTCTGTGAGGCTGGTGGTCATCCAGGGATCAGTACCCACTGGAAGTCGGGCTCTCAGAAGGCGGTGTGGATCCAGTTAGGGAAGGTTCTAGGCCTGGAACGTCCACCACAGGAGTGGTTCCAGTGGCAGTGGCAAACTTCAGACCAGTTTATGGGTCAGCATTCCTGGAGAATGTGGCGCTGACCTCAGTAGTTTTCAAAGGCAACAGTAGCAGGAACCTCCTTCAGAAGTTTCTTCCAGCTTCTCTTCAGAGTAATGAGGTAACGCTATCATTTTTCCCTTTGTAAATGAGTGTTGCTATTGGAAATGAAGGTTGGTGCCACCTGAGTGGGTTCCTCCTGCTGCTGCTAAGTCGCTTCAGTCGTGTCCGACTCTGTGCGACCCCATAGACGGCAGCCCACCAGGCTCCCCGTCCCTGGGATTCTCCAGGCAAGAGCACTGGAGTGGGTTCTATTTCCTTCTCCAATGCATGAAAGTGAAAAGTGAAAGTGAAGTCGCTCAGCCATGTCCGACTCTTAGCGACCCCATGGACTGCAGCCTACCTGGCTCCGCAGTCCATGGGATTTTCCAGGCAAGAGCACTGGAGTGGTATGCCATTACCTTCTCCGAGTGGGTTCTTACTGCAAAGGAATTTGAGGACATTCTCTTCTTTCATTTGTAGGACATCAAGCGGTCTGTGCATGATCAATTTGCCCTTTAAATTATGATGGGAACACAGAACAACACCTTCCTGGGTAGGGTGGAAAGTCCTCTTTAATTTTGTCAGGTTTATTTTATCTGTCAAAGGAAAAGAGTAATTCTTTTGAAATTCATTTTTTGGGGTAGTGATTTGAAAGGGAATAAACAATATTTTAGTGATAAGCTGGTATCTAAAAATCTAATTTCACTTGAAATTATTTAATATGTCAAGAATTATATTTGTAGAGAGTACAGTCTATTCTTGGAAACATTTATGTTATTAAACACTGGAAAAAGACAATGCTGCCATTAGGTAGTATTCAGGACTAACTGATGAGTGCTGACTCTTAGCAAATATGTACTTTGATAAGACTTGCCAGGCAACTTGCAAGTAAATCTCAATGAATGCAGGCCAAAGTACTGTTGATCAAAAAAACTTAATGATACTGTAAACCATTTTGGACATTATCTTTCATTCACCCATCTATCCACTCCTCTATCTATCCATCCATGCAACCACTCATGCTTTCATAGTTCAAAAACAAATTATCAAATAATAATTTTCATGCCTTTATTTACAACAATAAATCTACTCTTTTAGGCAAAGTTACTACTTTTTTCCTGTTGAGAAATATACATGAGACACAGGACAAAGTCCCTAACAAGTGTTCTCTAAATATTGTGTGAATAAATATCTAGGCAGTAGAAATGAGACAGATCAATTAGTTCATATTATCTACAAATAGCTACTTTAAAATTATTTTCATCTAAAATTTCCTTATATAGTTTCAAATTCCATATAATTGCTTACATCCATCTAAAAAATGAATCTACCTCATGATAACATATTTTAGGAGGAATTTTACCATCTTGATGAAACAGAGACATGAGGACTAAATGATGGTGTAGTTTGAGAATTTTCAGCTATTTCAACAGTGTTTTCAGAGTTTTGATTAATGGACCAATATCAGCCTGGAGATTGTATTTCCAATGACAAACCATCACAATATTGTAATTGTCCTGCAATTAAATAAATAAAATTTAAAATGTCTATCATAGATTCTTCTTTCTCAAAGTTTATTTAAATAATTGGAATGAAGACTTAGATACATTGTGTTCATAGAAGATACAGAATTGAGAGATATATATGAAAACATGAAAGTGAAAGTGAAGTCGCTTAGTCGTGTCCGACTCTGTGACCGGTGGCCTGTAGTCCACCAAGCTCCTCCGTCCATGGGATTCTCCAGGCAAGAATACTGGAGTGGGTTGCCATTTCCTTCTCCAGGGGATCTTCCCAACCCAGGGATTGAACCCAGGTCTCCCACATTGCAGGCAGATGCTTTAACCTCTGCGCCACCAGGGAAGCCCCCTATGAAAACATTGGACCCATCAAATCACTATGGGATAAGACCAACACAATGAAGTTTAATAGTCACACACACACAATGCAAAGTAAGATGTGTAAGTATGTAGTCTTGCATTTTGGTTAACAATATCAACTAGAAGAATACATCTCAAGATTATCTCTTTTTTAAAAAAAATCTGAGCTCTGTACTAATAAAAATTGAAAACTAATATTTATTAATAAACATATTTGTTATACAGTCATTTATAAAAGTAAATATTCAAAAGAGAAAAGTATTCTAATCATGATACAGTCACTTAATGAAAACCATGCATCATTAAAATGAAACTTACAAAGAGAGTTTCCAATAACATGGTAAGATGCTTATGTATATTAATAGTAGTAAAAACCCAGATTGCTAGTTGGATGTCTTAACCTAAAGAAGCAATTAAGATGCTGTGCAAATTAAAAATTTAACAAATATGCATCAAATACTATCTTTGTCTTTCTAATATGCACTGTCTCTTAGTTCTACTTTTTGCCTCAATTTTTATACTGGATATATATTATTTATTATAATTATATGAAAATTTTAAAATCGGTTACAGTAGTAGTAGATTGAGGATACCTGGCTTGAAAGCAGTTAATTCTGATGGCTAATGACAATCATAGTTTGTTGAAAATCCTGTGCTTTTCGTGCTTTAGCTAACTTAATCCTTACAACAAATGTGAATCCACTTAAGCCTCACAACAACTATATGAAGTATATATCATCATCTTCATTTTAAAATTCAAGCTTAAAGGCCAAATTATTAGTATATGGTAAAAAATCATACTCTGAAAGTTAAACATGAGCCTACAGTGAAATTTATAATAACATCGTAAATTGTGATAAGATAATATATGTAAAGAACTTGCCTCAGTCCTAATAAGTATTAATAGAAAGGCTTATGATTACATTGGATGCACACACACAAGATTTTGGTGGTAGTGAGAGGTCTGACATACTCATTTTACAGTATTTTAAAGAGTTGTATGGTAAATAAAGAATTTTTTTTTGTAGTTTCAAAGGATTGTACTGGGAGAAATTCTGGAAATTAAAATTTCCATTCAATATAAAAATCCTAAGATATTGGCTTACTTAGCTCTTTTTTCCTAGAAATATTAAAGCACAGTCTAAATGATCATGTATCAGAATATTACATAAAGGAAATTTTATGTTGTATAAAGATTGTGTGACCATTTATTTAAAATCTAAAGATTTTTTAATCCCAGCATCCTATAATTCAGTTATATTTTATCTTTCTTAATTCTTCATTATTTTCCACATTCTTCATATGTCCTGTCAAGAAGTGCATCTATTCCTTTACTGCTTTATTTCAATGTAGGTAGGCACTTGTTATAGGAACTAAATGAATGTCCTCTTCACCTTCACGGCTAGAAAGTTTTAAACCTTATTGCAGTTTCGGTTTCAAATACCCATTACAAGCAAATCTGAGTTTTGGATGAACCTGATAAGATGGATGTTGTCCAAAGAAATCAAATATGATCTCCTTTGCATGTGATGGGGCAGGTGGTGTCTCAGAGGTCTGCTCTTGGGCAATGATTTGGATTTGGAGCCAAAGCAGGCGGAGACAATTAGCAGAGGCAAATCTTAGGGGTTTCCAAGGTCAGTACACAAGGTAAACAGTCTGGGAATAGCTGCCAAAGCCAAATGGAACAAAACAAGGAGGGTGAACCATTCTCAAAGCCAAGAGGGAAGAAAGCAAGAGCAGATAATTTCTGAAACGGCTTACAGCAATGGAATAAAGACAAGAGTGGAGAACTTCTCCAATCTGGATTTCAGATTATGTCATATCCGCAACCTTAGGAACTGTGGTAATGGCTGGGAGAGGCAGACACCAGAGTGCACAGTAAATTGATACCATCAGGTAACATTAATTTATTAAAAAATATTTAATGAATGTGTCTTAGGCACTTTGCTAAATACAGTGAAAAAAAAGTATAGATTTTGTCTCAAAGAGCTTAGTTCCTAAAGGAGTGAAAAGTGTGAAAATAGATGTCATTCCTAAATTAATTGGTAAGAGAAAAAATGATTTTTTATTGCCTGATTGTGTAAATAGGCAAGTAGGCAAATATGGAGAAGGCAATGGCACCCCACTCCAGTACTCTTGCCTGGAAAATCCCACGGACGGAGGAGCCTAGTAGGCTGCAGTCCATGGGGTCGCTGGGAGTCGGACACGACTGAGTGACTTCACTTTCACTTTTCACTTTCATGCATTGGAGAAGGAAATGGCAACCCACTCCAGTGTTCTTGCCTGGAGAATCCCAGGGACGGGGGAGCCTGGTGGGCTGCAGTCTATGGGGTCGCACAGAGTCGGACACGACTGAAACAACTTAGCAGCAGCAGCAGCAGCAGCAGGCAAATATGGGGGAAGAATGCAAATAATTTGGGAAAAAAATTTCCAAAAGATGTTGCATCATTTTTAAACTTTCTAGTTCAGTATAATTCTACTCTTAAAATGAATTTTATTTATGAAAGCAAATGCACTAAGTAATAATTCAAAAGCGTTAGTGTGAGAAGAGCACTGGCAACCAATCCATGCCCTCTGTGTGAAGTTTCTAAAGATCAGAGTGGTTGAAGGACTTGTCCAAATCACAGAGCAGTTCTATTTGTGGGAGTTCTATTTGTCTGATTAATAGTCATTCTCAGGAAATGATTGTTCATGTAAGTCTATATTAACTAGTGGTAAACCACTTTTTGTTAAGCATTTTTATATCCTCATTAAATTACACATGACATAGTTTGATAAGTCTGTTGTTCAATGACTGAAAGCACCATGACTGATAAACTTACTCACATTGATGCATGAAAATTTATACAACCCCCAAGCCATGTGTGGCTGAGTGATGTACATGCTAACGCTGTGTGAAAATGCATTTTGGATTCTATATTTCTTCTGGTTGTACCCTCTGATGTAGTATTAGAACATGCTTTATTACAAATACTATATCCTTCTAATCAAACACTGGTATGGATCATGATAGCCAACTCCTTTCTACTGCCTTTACACCATGTTGTTAAAGGTTCTACTGTGACTCAGTACTAATGCCACACAATGATGCTGAAGCTTTCATTCATCTGCGATGCTCTTTACATATCTTTTTAAGAATCACTGGGGAGCTAAAAATGAAAAATATGATCTACCTTTGGATATATCATAGTTTTTGTTTTACAATATCTAGTTTTATTTATAACTGTTTTAAAACTTGAACTTAGAGGGCAAATAGTGCCATTTTACCTGGGTTTGTAGGAGAAATCTCAGACACAGAAAGGTCAGAGTGAGTTAATAACAGAAACACCAAAAAATATAGCTTCCCCCCCCATAAGCTCCTCTTTCCCAATGAGTATGAAATTTATAAAGTTCAATAAAGACATAAATTCTTTGTAGCCTTCATTTTAGTTAGTATAAATAACTATTTGCAGAACCAGCAAGGTTAGTTAAAGGAAAGGGGTTATTAAAATATCCAAATCTGCCAATTCAAAATAATCTTGAGATTGAAGGTTTTTTTTTTCCCAGAAATTTTCTTAGACAACACTTCAATACTCAAAAACATATGGTGTTTACAGTTTTACCCACAGGCTATTTTTCCAAAATGACTTCAATGATGGGCAATCACAGGATTTTCAGAATAGGTTTCGTTTCAGAATTTTATTTCCTCTATCCCTTTTCTCACTCTTAACTCTTTGCTACTATCATCGTATCATCTATCACCAAGATAAGTTAATAAGTTTATTAGGTTGTAGGAGTAGTAAAATTGCATGTTTTCTTCAACAATCTATATGAAGCAGAAGTGAGCTAATTATTTTATTCATACATATAAATACACAAACATATATATGCATATCATTATATATGAAGAATGGTTCTCTCTCCATCTGTATCTATAGTCCACATAAATCTATAAATGGATACTCATTCAAGGATGTAGGACCAATTATACTGAGTGTGAAAAATCTGGCACAACATTTTAGCTGTAACTACTCACAACAATAGAGGGCAGTTCGCAGAAGTGCTTAGTTGCTTAGGGATCCAGTACCAGTAAGTTATGGAGAAGAAAATGGCAACCCACTCCAGTATTCTTGCCTGGAAAATTCCATGGACAAAGAGCCTGGTGGGTCATAGTCCATGGGATCCAAAAGAGTCAGACAAGACCAAGTGAGCATGCACGCATGCACACCCTAGTGAGTTAACATTCCAGGACAGACCCTCAATCAGTATGGTACAAGAGTTGGTGGATAAATAGTCCACCTTTCTCATAGGCTCACTGCAGTGAAGAAATTTTAGGCTGTATTTCACAGTCTCTCAGAGGGTTCCCATCCAAGTGGATTCCTGTTTGTTTACAGAGATATCGTCCACACTGGCACACCTTTGTAAGTGGTCCTTCTTCTCCCCTTTTTTCTCCCCCCTCACAGTACTTCCTGGTTCATCTCTCAAATAAAATACTTGCATCCAGATCCTAGTTTTCTTCTGGAGGGATCTAAACTGAGACCCACTGTGGTAAGCAAATGAAAATGGCACTGCTTTGGTACAAGCAGCCATGCATGCTGTGTGTCCTTTTTGTGCCCAGTGAGGCTCCTCTGAACCACTACTGAGCTGATCATTCCGTTGTATGTGACGTGGAAATCCCTGGGACACACCTGACTCTAATGGTATCACTTTACGGGTTTTTAGTATTTATCTCAATTCTTAGAACTTCTCCTTGGTTACCAGAAGAAACTTGAAAGCTGTGGTGTGCGAGTAGAGGCCTTTGAAGTAGCACGTTTAGGCTTTCTTATGATAAGTGAATTGTATTTTCTTTTTAGGTTAAAAGTATAGGTGGAATCGTCAAACCATTTGCTTAGATAAATCAATTAAGGTCTCTGGGCTTCAGATGAAAAAACACATTAACTTTTAATAAAAAACAACTAGGCCAGATGGGATTTCTTTTTTTTTTTTTTTTAGTTCCAAGATGCATGCTTTTTAAATTCTTCAGGATATCCAATTTTTAAATTTTTAACATACTTTTTTATATTTATTTTTTTCTAATTTTAACATCAATCTGTGCTCATTGTAGAAAATTTCAGAATAACAGTCAATATTAAAGTAGAGAACAAAAATAATATTTTTTCTTTCACTCTTAGATTCTACTTGTATATATAGATATAAATCAGCATGTACATATAAACACACACATATATAAATATATACTTAAAACATTAAGACCAAGTTTGTAGCTTGTATTATTTGAAAAACTGAACTCTCTCTCACAATATTTTCCAATATTAATAAACATTCTTGAAACCATTTTATCCCATAATTGACATGATCCTTTTTTTCTTCTTTTGAACACTGACTCTGTTGTTTATGTGTCACCATTACATTCAAAAGTTGCAGAGATCTTTGTATCTCTAATTTGGAATAAATCTCTAGACATCGGTTTGCTGTTTACAAGGTTAGGAGCAACTTTATTTCTCAAAACATTTTGTCTTCCAGAAAATCAGCATATTCCAACTACTAATAGAAGCATATGAGTGGACTTTTAAAAAATCATTCTAATAGCTTTGAAGATAAAGATTAAAAAGTAAGCCCCATAATTAATTGAGTTTTAGAAACTATGCCCAGTGTTTTCAAGAACTACCTATTCTAAAACAGTCACTGGAAATGCTGCTCAGAGCTGACTTTGCTTTGCTTTTGCTGTTGATGGAGGCCACAATTTAAATTTAGTGTTCTTTCCTGGAGAGGACCCAATTAGACTACACATCATAAAAACATCCTGGGCCGATAAAGCTGTGGTGAAGGGTTTCTTGTTCACAGGATTTTGTTCATGTAGGAGGAGACTGAGTTGGCATGCATTCTCCTTGACATAGAGAAAGAGAAATGGAAGGGTGACCCTTTGCTTTTGGGCAAAAGAAAAAAGAAATCTTAGTGTTTCAATAGCAGGTGGCTTAACATAAACCACAAATATGGAGTTAGAAATATTTCCTTCACTCTGTAGAAAAAATACTGATATCTCATTTGGATGTTTTCTTTTTTTATTGCAGTATTATGCAAGGAAAGTGGTACTTGAAAAGCCATAATCCATTGCTAAAGGCATTAGTTCCCTCTTACAGATCAGGTGCAAATGCAGTATGCTGTGGAAGACATGCTACTTTCTTTAATATTTCTTCTAATAAATAGGGTAGGATTGTGGTCCACATGAATTTAAAATCCTAGAAATTTTCAGCTGAGACCTGCAGTGAAGATAGGGATTTAAAACTATGCCAGGAACTCAAAACCCAGCAAACACAGTTCATTATTAGAGACACTTTCCTACATGAGAATAAACTTACTAAATGAGTCTCTCCTTTCAGTTAGGTATTAAGAAACAGCTTAAGTGCATGAAAAAATATTTTGTGGTATCAAAAAGCATTTGAATGTTTCGGCTGAGACATTTAATAGCCACCTTTTCACAGACACTCAGGGATTTTCAGCAATTGGGTTAGAACCTATAGGTGCATGTCCTGTGGTTATACAGACTCTGCAGGCCTCAAGCACTACCCTCTAAACCTCAGTATTCTGTTTCTCTGCGCTCCTTCCCGGGGCTGCTCTGTTTATGTATGTGGGAGAGGCCTGTTGAGTGTGGCTGATCTCTCCCAGCTGTGGCCTCTCCACTCACCCTAATTTCTTTCTCCATAGCTCATTTGGACCCAAGCAGTGGTGAAATTGCTGACTGGTGAGTGTGTCCTGCCACAAAAGACATAGGCAAGACACAGCCGCAACCAAAGGAGCATGAAGGATGGAAAACACCATCTGGACCGTACAATTTAAAGAGCATAAACCCTTCTGGTTTTTTTTTTTTTTCTTTTCATTTAAGAAAAATCAGCCATGCAGCCTTTTGTTGCTTTCTGCTGTGGCCAGAAACCACTTAGGTTGCAATCCTCTGTCAGTGAAAGAAAAAGTCCGAAGGGACCACAGGATATGCATTGCCCTCTTTTCAAGTTTTATGCACAGCTTTTTTTGGCTCACATCTCTGTGGACCTTTCCTCTGCTCGGAGCATAGAAAGTGGCTCCCGACTGTACATCTGTCATCGATCATACTGAGAGTGCTCACTGTGCTCCTTGGGGATTTGTTTTCCAGTTGTTGGTAGACAAGGAGAGTTTATTATTTTCTGTTTATATGCAGCCAATATCTCCAAAATGAGCAGACCACTCCAGAGAGTCCGTGTTCTTGTACATTTAGGGAAAAAAGTACAAAAATGCCTCTTTTGGATTCTTAACAAAATTTAGTCATTCTTTGGCTTTTACTCAGTAATGAAGATCCAGAGAGTTATGTTGTTACATTTGAATAACAGTATTTTATAACAGACAGTTATAAAATGCAACAGATCTGGTTGCATTTATTTTAATTGACTATCGAGACTTACTCTCTAGCCACGAGGGAAACTAGTGGTTTTCTGAGTGATGTAGGTTCATTACAAATAGTATTGGTCTCTGTTAAGGGAGGTCAATATAGTATGTACCATGCTATATCTGCTAAGGATAATGTGGGACTAGATCCAGCTCTGTCACAGATTAGCTGTGTGACTTTAGGCAAGCCACCTAGTCTCTCTAGCCTCAATGTCCTCATCTGTGAAAAGAGAATTGAGATCCTCTCTATCTCTGCAAATCCAAACTTCTTCCTGAATCTTTAGAATGCAAGTTGCGGAGGAAAATAGAATTAAAAAGCTGTCAGTTAATGATGCTTACTAAGTGCTGGCAACATGGAAGAATACATGAAATACTCTACATGTACTGTTCATTGCAATAATTCAAAGAAGTTGTTCAGTTGCAAAGTTGTGTCCAACTCTTTGTGACCCCATGGACTGCAGCATGCCAGGCTCCACTATCCTCCACTATCTCCTGGAGTTTGCTAAAATTCATGTCCACTGAGTTGATGATGCTATCTTACCATTTCATCCTCTGGCACCCCCTTCTCCTCCTCCTGCCCTCAATCTTTCCCAGCATCAGAATCTTTTCCAGTCAGTCAGCTCTTTGTATCAGGTGGCCAAAGTATTGGAGCTTCAGCTTCAGCATCAGTCCTTCTAATGACTATTTAGGACTGATTTCCTTTAGGATGGACTGGTTGGATCTCCTTGGAGTCCATGGGACGCTCAAGAGTCTCCTCCAGCACCACAATTTGAAAGCATCAGTTCTTTGGTGCTTAGCTTTCTTTATGGTCCAGCTTTCATGTCTGTACATGACTACTGGAAAAACCATAGTTTTGACTATACGTACCTTTGTTGGCAAAGAGATGTTTCTTTTTAATACACAGTCTAGGTTTGTCATAGCTTTTCTTCCAAGGAGCAAGTGTCTTTTAATTTCATGGCTGTAGTCAAGTAGGTACTACTATTATGTCCATGTTATAGGTGATGAAATTGAGACTTAGAATATTTATGGAATTTCCTAATGCTGCAAGAGATAGAGCTGGAATGAAAGCTCAAGTTTCCCTGATACCAAAGTCTGAGTCTTCGTAATTCTTGAGCTCTTGTTAAGTACACAGCAGTTTCTGTACGTTATCCCATTTAATCTTCAAAATAACACTATAAAGCTGCTCTCGTCATTCCCACTCTGCAGATAGAATTGTAGCTGAAAAATCTTTGAATCCTACCAAGAGTTACATGGGAGATGCTGAGCAGGAAAGCCAAGATACATTCCTTAATCAGCTTAATTCCAGAAACCAAGTCCTTTCTACCACACCAGCTGGATGCCTGGACATACCTAACTGTTGGATAATTAGGTAGCACTTTGTTTACTTCAAAATTTTGGATTTGACTCTAGATTGGCACGTTCGAATTCCTTAGGCCAAATGTTAGGTAATGATACACAAAATGTTTATTTTCAAAATCTTTGGACAAGGCAATAGAACAAGTTTGGGTTAAGCTCCAGATCCCAAACAAAATCTTGGAGGACCTATAGGATTGATGGGAGAGAGTCACTAAGATCAGATCCATACTGCTAATTTTTATAAAGTAACCTTTTAAAAGATAATTTTACAGTTCAAAATTCTCTTTGGAAAAGAAAAGTAGACACTATTTTGAAATCTGGAGAATATCATAAAACATCTGATTTCCCTTCTTTTTTTAACAACATTTTTTGATAAAGTCATGAATATAAGTGGGTAGTGGATATTCGGATCTTTTCAACTAATTATTATTAAAGAGAGGTTCAAGATGAGGATATAGTCTGTTAGTATCAAGTTGAACGTGGCTAGTTTGTCAGTAAGTAGAGTGACACTTGACTAGTATTGTCCAGTGTTAAGTTACTTCAGTTGTGTCTGACTCTTTGTGACCCTACGGACTGTAGCTCACCATGCTCTTCTGTCCATGGCTGATTTCCAGACCTGGTTGATCAGAAGCATTTGGGAAGTGTTAGAAAAAAATTCAGATTTCCCAGCCTCCCTCTAGTTATATTGAGTGAGAATTGCTAGGATGTGTGTCCAGGGCATCTACATTTTTCAAAAGCTTCCCAGATAGTACTGAGGTGCAGGCAGGTTTGGAGAACCACTGAGTTAGGTTAGAATCTGAGCTTTCAGCGCTCTTTTGAAGAAAGTCTGTGACTAGGAATAGTGATGATGTTTCTGGCTGTGTTCCTAGAACTTCGATGTCCTATGAAGCTAAAAGGAGAAAAGTCACCAGGAAATGTTAAGATGACACTTCGTAAAATGGAGGCCTGGGTCACAGAAATTCTCGGAAAGTTACTTAGGATTTTCTTTTTTGCTTTACTCTAAAGCATAGTTCTTCTCCCATTATTTTTTCTTTTGAGGGAATAGACACTGTAACTGTTTAGTCACTACTTAATATTTTCTGTGGTTAAAGGAGAACTGGAACAGAGCAAATGTCTTGCTTTTCAATCTGAAAGTTTGGAGGATGCCTTTTATGAAAAAACTTGGGTCAGAATGTACTGTAAGGAAAAGAAAACCTTAGTTTTCATGAATTCTCTTGAGCAATATGTTTTAGAAATGTGTGCACCATGTATCAGGATATTTTAGTTTCTTTAAAATCATACCACATATTTTGACATGCTCTTAATGTAACAAAGCACATTGGTTCTAAAGGATAAACATTTTGGTATTATTAATTTGCTTTAGATTTATAATGTCTTTTCTATTATGAATATAAGTTGGGTTTTTTTTCCCATATTCTTCTCTTAGTTGCAATTAAATAGTTTTGCATGTGAATTTTTTTTTTTTCATTTTGAAATGATGGGAAGGTCAAGAATTATACTTGGGTCAGTGTGTGAAAAGAAAAAAATAAGAATTTCCTGTGGACTACAAAAGAATAAGTTTTAACAAAATGGAAGGAGAGACCAGTTGTGTAGATATTTAGGATAAAATCAATTTCTGGGAAAAACCTTAAAGATTGTAAGTTCTATATATTTTTTAAAATAATAGTGTATTTTATTTACAATAAAAATTTTTACTCGCTAGCTAGTTATTTCTAGGATCAATTAAATTAGTCAAGAAAGTACTAAAGGCAGCTCTCAGACTGTTTTACCCACCACTTTTCTTGATGTGAAGAATTTGATTTAGTTGATATGTGGGTAATTTTTTAATATTTATATATTCTAAGATTAGCATCTAATTTATGTGTGAGAAATGTACATTAGGCTTTTTTTTCTATTTGTTTTAAGGCAAAGAGAAAATCAGAATGTTGTGAGTCTATTCCATTGATTTCAGAAAAAGAAACATACCTGCAGCCCCAAATGCCACAAGAAGGACGTGGGCTAATGACTGTGGGTCTGTTTGCTTTTGATCATTTAAATTCCATCATGAAAGAGTTCACTGGAAGGAGTATTAAAATCCAAACTGAAGTTGTCATTTAAAATCAGGTTCTTGGGTAAGGTGGAAGGGTAGAGATTGAACTAAAAGTTGAGTATAATGTAACATTGATTTAAGGTTGAACTGTATTTTATGCTTTCCGTGAGGCCACTTGAATCAGCACAGTTCTTTGGATGGACTGTACTTTGTTTCCAAGGCCCGTATCTGCTCACATGTGGTTTGTGTGACGGTCACAGCACCACTTTGGGCATTCTTCGGTATGTGTGTGTGAGAAATGTTGTCACTAGTCTGCTCCTGTCTTTCCAGTTCATTCACAAATGACCTCACTGCAGGGCCCTGAGTCAGGAAAGGAACTTTTACTCTGTTGGAGCCATTCTTGTCTCTATTCCTGAGCAAAGTGACCCAAAGATAATGTTCTCCTTTGGCTCAACAAAATTATGTCCCTTTGCATTATAGAGTTTTCTTTCTCTAAACTTAAAAAAAATTTTGATATGAGTTCCTGTGCGATTCAACTGGCCTCACTTTGTCCTAGGGTCACATGCACAAATACCATTACTAGCATTTATGAAAATATTTATGAAAATATTTACTAGTATTTAAAAAAATATTTACCAAGGGTCCATAGTGTGTTCGTCTAAGAGAAAATTCATCTTAGCCACCAGTAAAATAACTTACTAATTTATGTTCTATGACTGCAAATAATATTTTCATATTTGGAGGACAACCTGGAAAAAGAAATGATGCTGCCTAATAAATTCTGATCAAACTTATAATAGTTTGATATAATATAATGTAATACAGTGAATTACTCACTGTAAGGAAGAACACTGAGTGAAATGAATGTAAGGTTACTTGGACTTTTCAAGGACAGTCTTTCCTTTGTGTTGTCTGGATGACCAGGCACCTTCTAATCTGTATACAAATTTCAGCCACAAGTGAGCAATCAGCACTTTCTTAACTCACACCCTTTGGAAATGTTCTAAGTCCCTATTGAGGACATGGTTATTAAGCTAATATCTCAGTGAAGTAAACAAGCCTATAGATTGTGGGAATGACAAAATTAACAAGGGCACAATCCATCCAACTCTGAGTTGAGCTTGTTTTATTGAGTCGTTTTGCACATGAAGAATCTTCTGGGCTGCAATGAATTAATATTCCAACAAAATAAATAAAATTTCACTTTTTATGGAAATATCACACATGTATAAAGTCAAACCATTACCAGAAATATATATTGATAGAAGCTTACAGAGCTCTCTGGAGAGATAAGTATTTGTCAGAAAAAAAAGATGAAAAAGGAACCTCAATTTTAATTAGGTCACATTTGTTTATTTTTGCTTTTATTTCCAATATTCTGGGAGGTGGGTCATAGAGGATCCTGCTGTGATTTATGTCAGAGAATGTTTTGCCTATGTTCTCCTCTAGCAGTTTTATAGTTTCTGGTCTTACATTTAGATCTTTAATCCATTTTGAGTTTATTTTGGTGTATGGTATCAGAAAGTGTTCTAGTTTCATTCTTTTACAAGTGGTTGACCAGTTTTCCCAGCACCACTTGCTAAAGAGATTGTCTTTTCTCTATTGTATATCTTGCCTCCTTTGTCAAAGATAAGGTGTCCATAGGTGCGTGGATTTATCTCTGGGCTTTCTATTTTGTTCCATTGATCTATATTTCTGTTTTGAGCCAGTACCATACTGTCTTGATGACTGTGGCTTTGTAGTAGAGCCTGAAGTCAGGCAGGTTGATTCCTCCAGTTCCATTCTTCTTTCTCAAGATTGCTTTGGCTATTCGAGGTTTTTTGCATTTCCATTCAAATTGTGAAATTATTTGTTCTAGTTCTGTGAAAAATACCAGTGGTAGCTTGATAGGGATTGCATTGAATCTATAGGTTGCTTTGGGTAGTATACTCATTTTCACTATATTGATTAAAAGCTTCTGCACAACAAAGGAAACTATAAGCAAGGTGAAAAGACAGCCTTCAGAATGGGAGAAAATAATAGCAAATGAAGCAACTGACAAACAACTAATCTCAAAAATAGACAAGCAACTCTTGCTGCTCAATTCCAGAAAAATAAATGACCCAATCAAAAAATGGGCCAAAGAACTAACAGACATTTCTCCAAAGAAGACATACAGATGGCTAACAAACACATGAAAAGATGCTCAACATCACTCATTACCAGAGAAATGCAAATCAAAACCACAATGAGGTACCATTTCACACCAGTCAGAATGGCTGTGATCCAAAAGTCTACAAGCAATAAATGCTGGAGAGGGTGTGGAGAAAAGGGAACCCTCTTACACTGTTGATGGGAATGCAAACTAGTACAGCCACTATGGAGAACAGTGTGGACATTCCTTAAAAAACTGGACATAGAACTGCCTTATGACCCAGCAATCCCACTGCTGGGCATACACACCGAGGAAACCAGAATTGAAAGAGACATGTATACCCCAATGTTCATCACAGCACTGTTTATAATAGGCAGGACATGGAAACAACCTAGATGTCAATCAGCAGATGAATGGATAAGAAAGTTGTGGTACATATACACAATGGAGTATTACTCAGCCATTAAAAAGAATACATTTGAATCAGATCTAATGAGGTGGATGAAACTGGAGCCTATTATACAGAGTGAAGTAAGCCAGAAAGAAAAACACCAATACAGTATACTAACGCATATATATGGAATTTAGAAAGACAGTAACGATAATCCTGTATGTGAGAGAGCAAAAGAGACACAGATGTATAGAACAGTCTTTTGGACTCTGTGGGAGAGGGAGAGGGTGTGATGATTTGGGAGAATGGCATTAAAATAGGTATAATATCATATAAGAAATGAATTGCCAGTCCAGGTTCGATGCAGGATACAGGATGCTTGGGGCTGGTGTACTGGGATGACCCAGAGGGATGGTATGGGGAGGGATGTGGGAGGGGAGTTCAGGATGGGGAGCACGTGTACACCTGTGGCAGATTCATGTTGATGTATGGCAAAACCAATACAATATTGTAAAGTAATTAGCCTCTAATTAAAATAAATAAATTTAAATTTAAAAAGATGTAAGAGTGGCCAATAAACATATGAAAAGATTTCAACACTATCAGTCATGAGGGAAACAAGCTAAAGTCACAATGAGATACCACTTTACACCCACTAGGATGGCTATATCCAAAAATATGTGCAGTGCTAAGCGTTGACAGGGAAGTGGAGAAACTGGAACCTTCACAAGCTGCTGTTGAGAATGCAAAATGATACAGCTACTTTTGAAAACACTTTGGAACTTTCTTAAAAACTAAACATAAACTTACCATGCTGCTGCTGCTGCTGCTAAGTTGCTTCAGTCGTGTCCGACTCTGTGTGACCCCTTAGATGGGAGGCCACCAGGCTTCCCCGTCCCTGGGATTCTCCAGGCAAGAACACTGGAGTGGGTTGTCATTTCCTTCTCCATATGACCCAGCAATTCCACTCCTAGGTATATACTCAAAAGAAATGAGTCCACATAAAATTTTTTGTGTCCACATAAAAACTTCTACACAAATATTCATAGCAGTATTATTCATATTATCCCCTCCCCCAGTCAAACAATCCATATGTCCAACAACTGGCAGTCAGATAAACAAAATGTGGTAGAGCCACACAATGCTAATCAGCAATAAAAAGGAGTACTGATACATACTATAAGGGTGAAACTTGAAAATATCCATAAGAAGCTAGATAGAAAAGACTAGCTATTATATAACTCCATTTATGTGAAATATGCAGAAAAAAGGAATATGGGAGTTTGTCTTGGGCTGGGAATGTGAATTGGTTATAAACAGGTATGAAACTTTTCTGGGTGACAAAAGTGTTCTAAAGCTGAATTGTGATGACTGCACAGCTCTGTAAACTTACTTCAATAAAGCTGTTTAAAAATCTCTAAAGATATGCAAAAAAAAAAAAGGAACCTCAATGTTGTCTGTTACTTAGAACTCTGAGGAGGAGTTCAGGCAACAATTCAGGTATTGTTGAACATTTTATTTTCTTACTTTATTCTTACTTTATTTATTTTCCCTTCCAGTTTCATTCAGATATGATTGGTATACAACACTGTATAAGTTTAAAGTGTGCAGCATAGTGATTTTCACTTACATGTGTTATGAAATGATGGTCACAATAAGTTTAGTGAACATCTATCTTACATAGATTCAAAGTAAAAGAAAAAAAATTCTTCCCCATGATTGGAACTCTTAGGATTTACTTTCTTTACAACTTTCACATATAACATACAGCAGTGTTAATTATATTTATCATGTCATACATTACATCCCTAGTGCTTATAAGTGGGGGTTTATACCTTTTGACTGTCTGCATCCAATTCCATCTCCCCTATCCCCACCTCTGGTTACCACAAATTTCATCTTTTTCTATGGGTTTGTTTATTTGTTTCTGAAGTATAATTGAGTGATTCGATATTTCTGTGCATTACAAAATGACCACCACCATAAATCTGTCCTTTTATAATTCTGGTCTTGGTACATTCTAAATTATGTGTCCTTTTCTTTATCTACAAGAATAGACTTAAAGGGAGTTACTGTGTACATATATATGTGTGTGTGTGTGTGTGAGTCTGTGTGTGTGTTTATGGATCCCTGAGTATGTGTATTTAATTAGGTCTATTAAGAAGGGAGGAGAAGGCAATGGCACCCCACTCCAGTACTCTTGCCTGGAAAATCCCATGGATGGAGGAGCTGGTAGGCTGCAGTCCATGGGGTCGCTAAGAGTCAGACATGATTGAGCGACTTCCCTTTCACTTTTCACTTTCATGCATTGGAGAAGGAAATGGCAACCCACTCCAGTGTTCTTGCCTGGAGAATCCCAAGGATGGGGGAGCCTGGTGGGCTTCAGTCTATGGGGTTGCACAGAGTCAGACACTACTGAAGCGACTTAGCAGCAGCAGCAGCATTAAGAAGGGAGTCATCCTATACTAACTATAGAGTTATTAGGCAGTGAATGAGTCTGGAAAGTGGCTCTTAGACTTAATGGTTAGAAAAATTTTTTTAATTATATCCTATCACCACAGAAATAAAAGTAGAGCATTGGGATGATTTGAAGTTTGTGAAAAATGTAGAAATTAATAAGTGTTAGGGAGTCCTGCCTCTTTAATGGAAACAAAGCAGATGGATAATGTGGCCAAAGATTCAGAACTATATTTTTCACTTTCAGCATTTGATTTTCTTGTTTTTAGTGTAGCAAATTGTTGTGGTTGATGCTGGAGTGTTGATATTAATGTTTAATGAAACATTTTTTTTCCTTTAAGTATGTGATTTTAGAAGATTTACTACATGCTTAGGTATTATTGTACTCCATTGAGAAGCCAAAATTTTTTCCAACAGAGTGCATCTGTGATTATTATATAATGGGAAAAGAGTTTATTGGCAAAATTATGTTCTTCAGTAGGCCTTTACTGAACAGAACTTGTTGCTTGTATAGCCTCTTCTCTGGTAGAAGTTTTAGTGGGAAATCAACCATACTTTACTTGGCCTACTTATTTTAGCAAAAATATATTTTTTGAGTGATTACTGTTAAGAGGAAAACTTCTATAAATAGTGACCCTACTTGAAATTTTATTCATAAAGGTCATATATATATTTGAAAGAAAGTATATGCTAAATACATTTAAAATCTGTTTCTGGAGGTGCTTGCCATGTATATTATGCCGTATTCACATGATACAACCCACAATAATCATAACTTCCCTTGTACTCACAGCACCAATGGATTTGTTTGGAAATGGCAACCCACTTCATTATTCTTACCTGGAGAATCCCATGAACAGAGAAGCCTGGTGGGCTATAGTCCATAGGATCACAAAAAGTTGAACACTTTCTGAGCGACTAACACGAAAGTTACAAAAAATGGTGCATTTGGAAATGTTCTTCAAGTCTGCTTTAGGTTTTGTGAAAGCATACCCTACTTTGCTTCTAAATGATCGCTTTCTCTTCTTGCTCCACAAAGCTCCACAAAACAAAGTTTTGTTTCCAAAACACTCTTGAAATTAAAAATCAGATTGAAAATGAAATAATTATGGTCACCTTGTACAGGGTATTGGTTCTGAGGTGAAATAGCATGTAATTCTTTTAGGGGATTTAAATAAAAACCTTATGTCTCCTTTTGAGGAGCAAATAGGAACACCAGAATACATGCCTAAACCTTGAGAGCTATAGTAGGCAGAGTAACGGACCCTCGCGATGTCCGTGTCCTCATTTCTACAAACTGTGAATGAGTTACCTTACATTGTGAAGGCACATTCAGGTTGCAAATAAAAGTAAAATTATTAATCAGCTGGCCTTAAAAGAGGAAGAGTATCGTAAATTATCCATGTAGGTCCAATATAATCAAAGCAGTTCTTAAAAGTG
This sequence comes from Bos javanicus, assembly GCF_032452875.1. Lineage (NCBI taxonomy): Eukaryota > Metazoa > Chordata > Mammalia > Artiodactyla > Bovidae > Bos > Bos javanicus. The sequence goes on along the minus strand of NC_083877.1, from coordinate 31,783,916 downwards.
GAAGGAGGAGGAAGAGGAGGAGGTCAGAGTGATGTAATGTGGGAACTTGACCCACTGTTGCTGGCTTTGATGATATAGAGGGAAGGGTCATAAGCCAAGAGATGTGAGCAGCCTCTAGAAGCTGGAAAAGGCAAGGAAACAGACTCTCTTTTAAAGGAAGTGAGTTCTCTCTTAGAGCCTCAAGAGGAACAGAGTTCTGTTGACACAAATTTTAGCCCAGCTGGACCCATTTTAAACTTCTGATCTACAGAACTGTAAGGTAATAAGTCTGTGTTGCTCTATGCATTGTTCTTGATAATTTCTTACAGCAACAATAGAGAAGACATGTGAAGTGTTAGATTCCAGATCTGACTTTGTTGATTCCTTTGTCTCAGGTGTGATATGAGTGGATTATGGTTTAGCCAAGGCAAGGGTGCTAGAGTTCATCTTCACCCCGCCAATAAACAGCACATTCTTAGCACAGAGGCATTCAGAGCTGATGAATATGTCTTTGAGACTTATGTGAGTTTTTCCTTAGCTACATGCTCATAAGATTGGTGGAACTGCATGTTCAATTTCTTAATAACTTTTGGAACTGTGTTTGGTAGTTTCACTTATACCAAATGGTAGGGACTAAATGAATTATCAAAAAATGTATTTCAATTTTAAGCAAATTTACCCCATTTTGTAAACTTATGGGTGGCTAATTGGAGATTAAAAGCAACTCATTTACAAGACCAGCAAGCTCTCTTTTAGTTGTGAGCTGTGTAAACATAATGAGGGAGGGAGACAGAAGGAAAGAGAAAGAAACATTTTTTATAAGATTTGTCATTTAATATCCTAACTCAGTCAATGTTAGTGGAAAAAGACTCAATCTTGCAGTATTGGTTGAAGAATAGTTTTGCTGTCAAAAACTTATATTTGTTCTCACTGACTGATTTGGGTAAGCTCAGTGGGAAGGTAAAGTCAGATAAAGTTGAGATTTGACTGGTTTTGCATGACCAATAGTCTTTCCAATTTAATAAAATAAATAGTGCCTCTATGTGTGCTTAATATATTGACATTATCTATACCAGAATGAATTATTTTTGAAGGAAATGCAACATTATTCTGACATCATGGTAAGGAAGATTTGTGGGAAAAAAGCAGCATGTTATCATCTGGATTCATTATATTAAATGCACAGTGTAAAAAGCTGCCAGGATTAGCCCAGGTTGGGATGATAGTCCTGTCTTGCTGTTCTTGTATGATAACGATATCTCACTGTAAGCTTATGAAAGGAATCTAATGTAAAACTGTAAGGTTGCAGAAAAGCATGGTCATTTAAAATTTTCTGAATTTTTAAGTCATTAGTTCATTATGCGCATCTAAATATATCTAAATAATTTTCTTATGGTGGTTTTGTAAATAAATAATATCAGACTTTTTAAAGTAGATTTACAGAAAATGAAATAATTTTCAAGTTTTTCAAAGTTATATTTAGGAAAGTGTGTCAAGACCATCAACAGTGGTGACTTGGCATGTGTCAGTATTTTAAAGTATTTTTTTAAACATTGCAAACTACAAATTAAGAAAAAGAAAAAAAAATATATTAATACTTGCCAAGTATTTTAGCTTTTCTAAATAGGCAAAGAAATACAGCTGGGGCACTGGCTATCTAGAGGGAATATGAGGATCAGACAATTTACTTTGATATTTTGTGGCTCACTGACTTCTTAGAAATTTTAATGAACTCTGTGGTACCTTTCTTGTTGCTTCCCAGTGGCTCAGCAGTAAAGAATCTGCCTTGCCAGTGCAGGAGACATGCGTTTGATCCTTGAGTTGGGAAGATCTCCTGGAGAAGGAAATGTCAACCCACACTAGTTTTCTTGTCTGGGAAACCCTAAGGACAAGGAAGCCTGTTCATGGTGGGCTATAGTCCATGAGGTCTCAGGGAGTCGGACATGACTTACCAACTAAACCGCACCAATGGTACATTTCTTGGAAAAATGTAAATACATGCCCTCCACTTGTATATAATATACTATCTCAGAGAGTTTATAGAATCCATGAAGTCCATTCATGAACCTTCCAAGGTTAAGAACCTGTTCTTTAAAATATTGTGGCTTTCTTGCCTGGACTTACACTAATACAACCAACTTGAACTTTGATTTCTCAAGAGACTTCAAGAGGAGTGGCAGGGGTTGGGGGATGGATAAAAAGGGGAAAAAAGGTAACTGTGAAGTAATGGATGCTAATTAGCTTGAATATGTTGATCATTGCACAGTGTATATTCATATGAAATCATCATTTCCCCAGCCAGATTTATGAGTGAAATTTGAAGTAGGTATGAAAGAGCAAGAGGAGTACCCAGTAGTATTTATTGCTGTGTCATCAAGGCTGGTGGGGTTACATGTACAGAGAATCTGGCAGGAGATTCCAGAGGTACAGGAAGAGGTCTTGAGCACCTGAGTACTGAAGTTCTGGGCAATGGATCTAGAAGATGACTGGTCAAGTGGAGAAGGTGGGGAATAACTAAGTAATAAGCACTGTGGCTGACTTGATCTTGAACCTTGATCTTTGGAGGTAGGCAACTTTCATGCATTTTCACTAGTATTGGGACAAAAGGCAAGCTAGATTGAGCTCACAAGTGGGAACAAGCCTGCAATCTGGTACAGGTAGAAAAGCAGTGGTAATATAGGCCCCAAAGCATGGTAAATTTTTTTAGAAAATCACATGTGTTTCTCTATGTAGTCTCTACGTATGTGCTGTGCTTAGTCACTCAGTCATGTCAGTTCTTTGCAGCCTCATGGAGTAGGGGTTGCCCTCCAGAGTAGCCCTCCAGGCTCCTCTGTCCATGGCATCCTCCAGGCAAAAAATACTAGAATGGGTTGCCATGCCCTCCTCCAGGGGATCTTCCCAACCCAGGGATCAAACCCAGGTCTCCTGCATTGCGGATAGATTCTTTACCATCTGAGCCACCAGGGAAGCCCTGGTAGACAAGAGGTACCAAGAGATAGACAGGAGGAACCAAAATACATCTATATTAGTAGGCAGATTCTAGCACGATCTAAAGTCACTCTGTGGAAGTCTTCCAGATCACTCCTCTCTCCCTAATCAAAACCTTCAGTAATGTGATTGAGAAAGATTAGTTTGAATCCTGGTAAAATTTCTGATGACCTTTAATGATCTTCATCTTTGCAGAAGATTTTCTGTGAATTCCTCAGAAGTTTCTTCAGGGATTCATGTTCTCAACTCCAAGACTTTGTGGCTGTCCTTTGATCTTGTTCTGGCATCAACCCAAATGTGGAACTTCACCCATTTTTTATTTTAACTTCACATGGACATGCTCACACATGCACACTCAAATATTCATAAAAGTCCATATGTCAAACAAGGTTTTGTGGTATAGAGTTAACTTTACTGATGGTTTGGGGATATGAAGGTTTAATATATTTTAGCTATTCAGTTGAAAGCAAAATGTTCAAAAGTCTGTATGATAGACAAATGAGCACTCAATCTAGCCATTTTGCTCCATAAACCAAGCCATAGACTAGGAAATGGGCTTGTGCTTGCCCACAGGAAGGGTCACCTTTTAAAACTTGTACAAAGACGATGCACCGTCTACTTACCAACACTGTTACTGAGCTTATCTAGAAGTAGTATCTTTCCTGACTTTACTAAGGCTTCACATAAACTATAGGGCTTCTCAGGTGGTAAACAGTTTGCCTGCCAATGCAGGAGATGCAAGAGACACAGGCTTGATCCCTAGGTCAAGAAGCTCTCCTAGAGAAGGAAATGGCAACCACTCCAATATTCTTGCCTGGAAAATTCTATGGACGGAGAAGCCTGGCAGGCAGGCAGGCTATAGTCCATGAGGTCAAAAAGTGTCAGACACAACTGAGCATGCATGCAAGCATATAGCAAGTAGTGGCTCTGCCTGTGTTAGAGTCTTTAAGCCACTCTGCCAAACTGCTCAGCCATTCTTGTGAAGAGTCCCAGAGGCAGACTGCCTGGATTTGAATCCTGTATCTGTCACATACAGGGCTTCCGTAGTGACTCAGGTAAAGAATCTGCCAGCCATGCAGGAGACCCAGGTGCTATCCTTGGGTCAAAAAGATCCCCTGGAGAAGGGAATGGCTACCCACTCCAGTATTCTTGCTTGGAGAATTCCATAGACAAAGGAGCCTGGTGGGCTACTCTGGAGGGCAACCTCTACTCCATGAGGTTGCAAAGAACTGACATGACATGGGGTCGCGAAGAGTCAGATACAACCATGTTCTAATACTTTCTGCCACGTACTTGTTGTGTGATGATGGGCAAATTATTTAAACTATCTGTATCTTATTTTCCTCATTTGTAAAATAGGAATAATAAAGGTCCTACTTTATAGGTTCATTATAAGAACTAAATGACACATAAGCATGTAAAGTGCTTGAAACATTGTCTAGCACATAGTGCTCAATAAATGCTCATCACTAATATTCTCCTAAATATGTCATTTTATGCAATGAATGAAAATATTTTATTCACATAGTAAAATTTCTGGTAGTTTCATGTTACTGACAGAATAGAGTTCCCACACCTCAACCTGACATTTAAAGTCCACTCACCACATCCATTTAGTGATATACCCTCTTTGACATATGATAAAGCCTTCACTTTAGCCACAGTGGTTTGCTCACAGACAGCCCTATCTTCCTATGTTCATTCACAACTCTAAGCCCCATCTCGTGTTGCTGAACACACCCAGTAGTACAATTCAAAGATTCATTCATCTCAGAAGACACTTGATAGATGCATATGAAGGTCAAAGAAACTCACTCCTCAGTGGTGAGTGAAAAAATGAAAGAATAAAAGGGAAAGCCACAACTTCTTTAACTGGTAGTAAATGAGAATTTAAATAAAAGATTTTTACTGGGACATTTATCACTCTTGAATACAATACATAGTATATCTGCTTGTAATTGAAACTACCTGGCAGATACCATATCCAGTTCCCTTTTCCAAACACTTTTCACCTAAAGTACCAATGTCTTTCCCAGAGACACATGATTAAAATGAAGATTAAATGAGGATTAAAGCATCTAAAATATAAGATGTTACAAAGAGTGACATTTTAGGCTGTAACGGAGGTAGAGTGTATAATTTTTTTCCAAGTTGCTTTCAAATATCACCCTTTGGGCTGTTGCTTAATTTGTCAGAATATGAGTATAGTTTGAATGTTAATTAATGAAAGAAGAAAATGTAAAAGATAAAAGGGGAAGGGCACCCTGACCCCTAGTGTTTATTTTTCTGCTCATCTTCACTGGTGGTGGTCACACTGCTACTTCCAACTATTTAATTGGTCTCTTTTCCATCCTTATGACCTAGTTCTTTCTGCTTTGTGACTATCACTTTGGTGTGAGAGAGAGGCTAAATGCCATTGATTTCTTTCTTTAATTTTGGTGATTATTTCCACACCCAGAGGAAAAAGATCATCAGAGAAGAAATCTTAAAAGCTGCTAACAATCTGACAAGGTACTTGCATGGAGATGTAGCAATGGAGAAGTTTTTAGGTGCCCATGGGTAAATGAAATAGTTGGTTTAGCTGACCTTTTGCTTCTGAAGTTGGCATCCCAGCAAAGTGTCATAGAACTAAGCAGAAGGTCTTTTTGTTCTGATGGGAGAGATGCAAAGCTATGCCACTCCTTGAGAAACACTGAGCTGGAGGGAGGGAATCTACTTTCCACTCTGAGCTCTGTCATTAGGTCTCTACGGTGCTTTGCATCTTAGTTTATCATCTGTAAAATGAAGGGTCAGTCATTGAAGTACCTGCTGAGCATGAGGCATGGTTTTAAGTGCTGGGATATAGCAGTGAGCCAAACTGACAAGATTGCTTCTCTTGGGGTGCTGAAATAGGAAGCATGCAAGGAATGGAGGCAGTCAAAAGACTCATAAATTGATGCAAAAGAAGATTCCAGCTACTGATAGTGGCTGTGAAGAGAACGAAACTGAGTAGAGTTTTAGAACGTGACTGAGGGTGGATTGAGGGGTGGTCTCCATGGAGACTGGCATGTATGCTGTGTTTGAATGATGAGGATGACTTATGATATAGGGAAACAGGGCTCAGAGAGAAGTCACAGTTGGTGCAAAGAAAGACTTGAAGGTCAAAGTTAGGTTAGTGTCTTTGAGGGACTGGTAAAATACCAGAGTGAAGAGAGAGTGGCAGAGAGATGGGATTAAAGAGAAGCACATGGCCAAGGAAGGCCTTGTTGACACTGTAAGGTATTTGAATTTATTCTTATCATATAAACCCATTGAAGAAGTCTGTCCAATAGAAATATAATGCAAGACACATGTAATTGTAAATTGTCTAGTAAGCACGTTGAGTAAAAAGAAATAGATAAATTAGATTCAATAATGTATTATTTAGCTGAATATATTAAAAAGACTGTCGTTTAAACATCTAGCCACTTAAAATTATTAAAGAAATATTTTACACTCTCTTTTTGGATAAGTCTTTGAAATTCAGCATTTATGTTACATTTATAGTGCATCTCAGTTTGGATGCCAAATTTTCATTGCAGATAATTGATCTGCATTGAGATTTTACAAAATTTACAATTGAAATAGCAGATTCACATATCCAAGTCGTTCTAACCATACGTAAATGCTTTCCAATAATTGAATCAAGCACCAGTTTTTAAATTTAGAATAATTGAACTTAAATTAAAAATTCATTCTTCAGTTACACTAGACACTAGTGATTAATAGATGCGTGTGGCTAGTGGCTGCAATATTGTACAGCTTAGCATTGGAGAGTTTTAAGCAGGCAGTGACAAGATGTGATTTGCTTTAAAAGGCTCACTGGTTGCTGGGGGAAGAACTGACTGTGGCAGAGAAAGCATAGGTATAGGGAACCAATTACACAGAGGTCAGCAGACATTTTCTATGAAGGGCTCGATAGTAAAAACTGGCCAGATAGTATAAATATTTTAGACTTTGTGGGCCACAGAGTCTCTGTGAAGGGGTTGTATAACTGCCATTGTGACGTCAAAGCAGTCATGGGCTATACATAAAAGAAGAGCATGACAGTGTTCCAATAAAACTTTATTGATGGGCACTGGATTATGAATTTTACATAACTTCATGTCATGAGGTGTTATCAGTCTTTTTATTTTTTATGATCATTTAAATATGGGAAAACTATTCTTAGGTTGTAGGACATACAGAAAGAAGTGGCAAGCAGAATGTGAGTTGCAGTTTGCTGATCCTCAGCTCAGGGTTTTTTTGCAGAACCCAGGTGAGATGGGTTGGTGCTTGGAAGCTGAAGGGTGCAGCAGTGGGAGGAATATGGTTCCCATGGTACTGGGCTGGACTTTCTGATAGTTTGGATGTTGGGGAAAGGAAAGGGAAAAGTCTTAAGAATGAAGGCACCAGGCTTCATTTTGAGCCTGACCAGATGATTTCTAAAGTTCTCTTTAGCTCCAACAACTTGTGATCTATGATTTTTAGGTGGAATCCATTTTTGACCAGAGTTTGGAACGATATTCTTCCTCCTCCTTGAGTGGATGCATTCCACTGTCTGGAAATTGTAAACCTGGGGATTTTCTGTGCTAAAGGAGTGTTATATATTTTAGCTCTTCACTGACAGCCCCATTAAGCCATTTTATAACTTTTAATTTTTGTGTTGTGGAATTTCATGCATCTTAAGACACACTTTTGTATGCATCAGCAGTATGTAGAGCTATGATCCTGTTTAAATACATTAAACTTGCTTGTTTTAAAATAGGTTCTATGGGGATTCTCGGAGAAGGCAATGGCAACTCACTCCAGTACTCTTGCCTGGAAAATCCCAAGGACGGGGGAGGCTGGTGAGCTGCCGTCTATGGGGTTCCGGAGAGTCGGACATGATTGAGCGACTTCACTTTCACTTTTCACTTTCATGCACTGGAGAAGGCAATGGCAACCCACTCCAGTGTTCTTGCCTGGAGAATCCCAAGGATGGGGGAGCCTGGTGGGCTGCCGTCTATGGGGTCGCATAGAGTCGGACACGACTGAAGTGACTTAGCAACAGCAGCAGCAGCAGCACGGGAATTCTAGATCACTTAGGTCCTTCCCTCTCCTCTTTTTGTTTCATCCTATTATAGTTATCTCCTGGTGAGGATAGGTTTCATGGATTAAAACAGCAATTGATTTTGTTTTTAACTTTTATTTGAATGTATCCTTTCTCCTCAAACACATTATGCATCTCCAAAGAAACTCATAAATTATAAACTAAGCAAAAGTTAAAATTAGATCTGAGTGTGGTATAATGCCCAAAGGAAACTATTTGAAAAGGTTACAAGCTGTCAAAAAACAATTTGTATGGTTAAAAGCCACACCGTTAGATGCTGTTAATGGAGTATGTGAAATGATTATTTAGGCATTGGTTGCTTATTATGTCTCTGTGGCAACTAATCAGTATGTTTCTTTGGAAGCCTGAGAGACTCAAAATTCGGCACCTATAATACCAGGGAAGTGTGTAGTAGAATGTGTTTTTCCACATCAAACAAACCGCACCTCTTGTTTCTTCAGATTTTAATAATTCTCCACCCCTCCCAAATTGTCATTGGTGCTGATTGCAAGAATAAAGACTAGTTCCTTCAGTGAAAGGATCATAAAGTCAATCATGTGGATAAAATTACTGAGCCATCCAGCCAGCTGGTCTCTATTTGGCTCCACTTTGGTTCATTAGTTTATGGGGTGAATTCACTCCATATTTAAGGAAAGCAAAAACGGCATCAAAACTAGTTTGTAATTAATTGCAGCTTTTTAGAAAGGAATGCATTGGCAAATGGAGAATATGCACTGTCAGATCCTGATTTCTGATTATGTTATGAATCTGTTTGAAATGTAGCTTTCTTTTGTGTTTATGTTAACGCTGGGTATAGGTTAGGCACTTTTTCAGACCCTTGCCACTATAATCTGTGTTTTAAGAGTTTCTCTACACAACTTCAAAAACTTTAAAATAACACATTATTGGTTAGATGGAGCCTGTACATTTCCAAACAATGTTAAGAGTCATTTGGTTGCCAGGCCATATAATCTTGGCGCCTGTCTCACAGTATTGTCATTGAGGTGATTAGATGGGTTTGTGCAACTGTAAGCTGACATTGAAATGACTATACATCACAAAAACATCGTGGTTTGCATGCTTTGTTAGTGGCAAATGGCTAATGTTAATTACTCAGGCATTTAATGGACCCAGAAATAACACATACATGATCCTCTTAATTTGGAAACCTTTTATAAAAGGACATAAAAGCAGTCAAGCAACTCTGGAGCTGTGCCTCTGTACTTCTAACTCCTTGTAATAATGGCCAAAGTAAGCGCAAAAGACACAGATGCTTTTAAACAAAGGGAACCCAGTAGGACGGAGCACTAATATTTAATGCTACCTCTCATAAACACAGAAAGGAAAAATCTGTTGGAATGAAGAAGCCAAATGTCATAAATATGCCTCCCCATGTCAAAGACTGGAATTAGTTCTCATAGAGCACAACAGGCAAAGGCAAAACAGAACTTCACTTGGCTACTTATGGTGGAAACAATCCACTCCAGACTAAGTCGAGCCACTGACAAGAGCCTTGCTTTGGAAGTGATGGATATTCAGGATGTAAGCCTGATGTGCATCAAGAGCATGAGCTCAGAATGTGTTTGGGGAGATGTCCAACCATGCAAATCTCTACCAGATGTCATGAGACCCAAGGACTACAGAATTCACCAGGATCCTTGGACCTCCTTTGGAGCATCTCATCCACTTTATCTCTCCAAATCCTACTCCATCTGAACTTGCAAAAAACAACCCATAAATTTAAAGTTAAAGAAAAAGTCAGCACTAGAAGCAAACACTAGAAAAATGAATTTGTTATAAATGAGTTTCAATTCCTTTGTCTGAGATCAGGAGACTGAGGTCTAGAAAAATGAAAATGAAGAAGTAACTTGCTCAAATTATGAATTTACATGGTTGGTTGGGGTCAATAGCAGAATATTTTACAAAATGTCTTTAATGAGTTTTAACTAACTCTCAAAAAAAATTTACCAAGTAACTAGGAAAGGTATTATCTTCAAAATATTACAGGTAAAAGAACTGAAATTCAAAATGTTACAGGTAAAAGGACTAAAATTCCAAGAGGTAAAATGATTTGCCCAAGACCATATAGCTAGGAAGTCATGATTCCTTAGAATTAGCTTTTTTTGACTCTGTGAACTTTCCATCATTCCAAATTGTCTCCAGATTTAAGTTCCTTTTTCTTCCCATATAGAAACCAAATGTAATGGAAAGCTGAAATAAAGAAAAAAATGAAGAAAGAGGAATGAAATAAAAAAAGGAAAGCGTAGAATTAGCTTTGTGTCTAATTCCTCAGATGATAGTTTTCTCAATTAGAGTTGATATACTGAATCCCACCTGAACACACGGTTGGAGGAGAAAAGCCTAGGATTTTGGCAACAATACTTCATAGAGGGGCTACTGTTTATACTCTTAGAACTTATTTTTCTTCTCTTCCATTTCCTCAAAATTTCCCCTCAAAATTAATGGAGGCTCAAATAAAGTAAAAAATGAATTGTTGCTTTTAAAAAATGACGTAGATCCCTAAGAAATGTATCATGTCAGAATGCAATTTTAATGGCCTAAGTTATATAAATGACACATAATAAAACATCGTAATTACCTGTTATTTACATATGTGGTCTAAGAATTACTTTAATTGGGAGCAGGATTAACAATTTTAATCACTTTATGAAATATTCATGAGCATTCATAAATCCCACAAGGTATTTCTTTAAAGAATTAATGATATTTAATGTCTTTCCACGGAATTTAAGGGCAGAAAAACCTGATTAGGTAGGTCAGTATAAGTTTTCTGAAGTTACTGTCATTCTCCCTAAAGAAATGGCTACTACACATTGCTTTTAACTGTCAGATCTGTCTGTTGTTACACATGTGATTCTTTTTCTGCTTTTAATAATGAACCAGATTCTCCCATCATAGTCTATTGGACATGACAACAACAGTAACAAGAATATCTTTACAGATGGACAGCACTTATACTTTCAAAACATTCATTCTGATATCAAGGGCAGGAAATGCACTGGTTGTTTTTCCACAGCCACTGTGTAGGCCACTCTGAGCTCCAGGTGGAGGGAACATGTAGAATCTTAGGGCAAGATTTGAAACTACTCTCTGTAATGGAAGAATCAAGATGAAATAGTTGGAGGTAGAAACTTGCATAATGAGCATGCACCACACGTATGCAGTTGCGCTGAAGGATCTTCTTAAGTCTTAATTGTTTGTGTGTTTCACACACCTGCTCAACCCCTACAACTTCTCTGGAACCCAGCAAGGAGATACTGATTGCAATGAGGACTAAAGTAAAATAAATGAGATAATTAAATTTTAACATGTTGTCAAGGAGGTATTACTGACAAAATGGGGAGAGGTAATAGCGAGGGAATCTTAAGGATGGAGTAAGAAATGGTGAAGATGATCTAATGTATCCAATTAGGTACACAGGGTGCTCAACACATATCAACTTTTATTATCCCTTTGAGCATATTTACAGACCTACTCAATGAAAGGTATTTGGTTCTGCTTTTGGAAACTTTGGCAGTTCTATTTTTGGAAGTACTGTTGCTTTGGATAATCTAGACTACTGTTGCTAGGCTAATAGAAATTGGTTACTTAGAATCCTGTTACTACTGAGTGAGCTGGGAAATTGGATTCCCAAGTATATAAAGTAGAGGACAAGAACTTGGACTAGTAAGGGTAGATACTTAATGAAACACTAGAGTGGGAGAAGGCAATGGCACCCCACTCCAGTACTCTTGCCTGGAAAATCCCATGGATGGAGGAGCCTGGTGGGCCGCAGTCCATGGGGTTGCGAAGAGTCGGACACGACTGAGCAACTTCACTTTCACTTTTCACTTTCATGCATTGGAGAAGGCAATGGCAACCCACTCCAGTGTTCTTGCCTGGAGAATCCCAAGGATGGGGGAGCCTGGTGGGTTGCCATCTATGGGGTCACACAGAGTCAGACACAACTGAAGTGACTTAGCAGCAGCAGCAGCAGAGTGGTTGTTGTTGTTATTCAGTCGCTCAGTCATGTCCAACTCTGCGACCCCATGGGCTGCAGCACACCAGGCTTCCCTGTCCTTCACCATCTCCCAGAGCTTGCTCAAACTCATGTCCATTGAGTTGGTGATGCCATCCAACCATTTTGTCCTCTGTCGTCCTCTTCTCCTCCTGCCTCTAATCTTTCCCAGCATCAGGGTCTTTTCCAATGAATCAGTTCTTCGAATCAGGTGGCCAAAGTATTGGAGTTTAAGCTTCAGCATCAGTCCTTCCAATGGATAGTCAAGACTGACTTCCTTTAGGATTGACTGGTTTGATCTCTTTGCTGTGCAAGGGACTCTCAAGAGTCTTCTCCAACATCACAGTTTAAAGGCGTCAATTCTTTGGCGCTCAGCATTCTTTATGGTTCAACTCTCACATCCATACACGACTACTGGAAAAACCAAAGCTTTGACTAGATGGACTTTTGTTGGCAAAGTAATGTCTCTGCTTTTTAATACGCTGTCTAGGTTTGTCATAGCTTTTCTTCCAAGGAGCAAGCGTCTTTTAATTTCATGGCTGCAGTCACCATCTGCAGTGATTTTGGAGCCCAAGAAAATAATTCTGTCACTCTTTCTATTGTTTCTCCATCTATTTGCCTTGAAGTGATGGGACCAGATGCCATGATATTAGTTTCTTGAATGTGAGTTTTAAGCCAGCTTTTCCACTCTCCTCTTTCACCTTCATCAGGAGGTCAAGTAGGGACCACTAAGAGGAGATATTTAATGAAACACCTGAGTGGACAGGGTTATTATTGGCTATTAGTGGTAAAGAATCCACCTGCTAATGCAGGAGATGCAGGTTTTATCCCTGTGTCAGGAAGATCCCCTGGAGGAGGAAATGGCAACCCACTCCAATATTCTTGTCTGGAAAATTCAATGGACAGAGGAGGCTGGCATGCTGCAGTCCATGGGGTTGTAAAGAGCTGGATATGACTGAGCAAATGAACATGCCTATGCTATTACTTTATGGTGGACAGAGACACTTTCTCTTGCTACAGAGTTGGGGAATATGTAAACAGATACAATCTTGGAGAAACTTGTATGATTTATCCCAATTTCTTGCTGTCATGACCTTCAAAGTGCAAGCAAAAGATACATAAATCTATAAATCTTTGTGTATATATATATAAATGTATAAAATATTACTGATTTTGAATTTTTAAAACCATATTAGATGACTTTATGAAAGACTTAAAAATTAAAATTAGTGTATGCTTTCTAAAGAATATATAGGACATTTAGAAACTCAAATATGAAAAAGTGATATGAAAAAAATTATCCAGAAATTCTCCCGTTGATAAAAAGATCACTATGAATTTTATTGTGTTTTTCTGTTATGCTTTTTATACACTAAAATATGTTAAATTTTATAAAAAGTTAATATCTAGACTGTTGACTGAAATCCAACCCAGTTAGGTTTAGAATGGGAAGGATGGATCTCTTTTCATATTGCAAGTTAAAAACAAAACAAAATAAAACAAAAAAAAACCCATGGTGGATTCATGTTGATGTATGGCAATACCAATACAATATTGTAAAGTGATTAGCCTCCAATTAAATAAATTTATATTAAAAAACCCAAAAACTTTGAACTGGTTCCATTTTTTGGTTATTTGGATAGTTACCATTATAAGTGTTAAGTAATATACTTTGTCAATTTCTTTCCATCTTTATCAACTTTAAAAATGCCAGATGACTCATCAGTACATTTTACCTCTATGCTTGCTTTCTGGTAATTTGTGCTGTAATATTATATTTATAGCTTTATTTTATGATTTACTAACTTCAGGCATTGTCTAAGGAGAGAAGATTTTGTAGACTTTTTGACTATATTATTACTTTTACCTTTGTAAGGTTTATAATATTTATATTATATTGTATGAAATGAAAGTGAAGGTTAGTTGCCCAACTGTGTGTGACTCTCTGTGACCCCACAGGCGTTAGTCTCTGGGGTTAAATTCATGGAATTCTCCAGGCAAGAATACTGGAATGAGTTGCCATTCCTTTCTCAGGGGATCTTTCTGACCCAGGGATCACACCTGGGTCTCCTGCATTGCCGTAAGAGTCTTTACCATCTGAGCTACCAGGGAAGCCCTTTCTATTTTACAATAAACTTTTACTGTGACTTCATGCTTTGTTTATAAGTTGAGACTAAAACTTTAATAAAACAGCCTTTATAGTATTATCATTATGTGAATAGTACTCATTGTAAAATCAGATGATATAAATGGATGCATAGAAGGAGAAATGCAGTCAGTGTTAAGTCATCAAACTCCTGTGAAGGAGAATGTTCTTAGCATTATTCAAGAATGGGTAGCAGAATCTCTTACAACACTTTTGAATTTTCTTCACTTCCGCTCAGTCATACTCAGTTGCATGTGTTTCTTTTTGTCTTGGGTCGTCAGTTGGTATTCTTTTTCATTTTCCTGGGATATTCTTCTCGTATATAGTTTTTATGGGAGTGGCTTGGGTAGTAAGTTTTCCTAGTCGTTGCCAGAGTTACAGTTTTTTTTTGTTGTTGTTTGTTTGTTTTGCTTTTATATTTGAGAATAAAATTATGGGTTCATTTCTTCTCAGACCATTAGAAGAATTGCTCCATTGTCTTACAGCATTCAAAGAGAATTTGAACTATCATACTTTCATGCTATTTTTTTTTTAAGTCTCTTTGGTTCATAGAATTTTCTCTCTTTCTAAAAAGCTACTTCCTTTACCCCTTTGCTCTTCTCTGCCTCTCAGTTTCCTGCTAGGTAGATGTCAGAAAGTCACATCTTCTAATATTTACTTTTTTTGGTTTTCCTCTTAGTTCTAGAACATTCTCTCAACTCTGTATTCCTGATCACCAGTTTGGTTATTGCATCATTATTTTTTCTCCTTTAGTTTATAGAACAAAGTCAGTTTTGTCATTCATATTTCTGATATCTTTTTATGGTCGAGAACAATTTAATTGCTCTTCTTGGGCTTCCCAGGTGGCGCTAGTGTTAATGAACACATCTGCCAGTGCAGGAGACACAAAAGACACAAGTTCAATCCCTGGGTCAGGAAGATCCCCTGGAGGAGGAAATGGCAACTCATTCCAGTATTCTTGCCTGAAGAATTCCGTGGACAGAGGAGCCTGGCAGGCTACAGTCCATAGGGTCGCAAAGAGTTGGACATGACTGAAGTGCAGCACGTGCATTGTGGCCTATCCTGGTTTTATAGATATATTCACTTATTTAGTGTCTTTGAAGAAAGTAATTAGAATTTTAAGAAATTATTCCCCAGTTTGTACAGAGGTCACATGTTTTGTTGTTTATTTTCATTCTTCCTTTTCATGTCATTGTCTTTCCTCATATGGCTACTGGTCCTGGATTGTCAATTCATATTTATGAATGATGACCAATTTAATTTATGTAAACGAATTCCATTTACTCTGCAGCTATAGAGTGTAAGCATACCTTGATATTATGATTTTGCTGTGTTTTCTTTAGTGAAATCCAGGAGGATACAAAGAGAAGGCAGGAACAAGATTTTCAGTTGATACAGATTCCTATAACTGGAACAGAGATGGAGCCATAGCCAGAACACTGCATCATACAAATGAGGAATAGGCAGACGGGTAAGAGATTTGTCAAAAACAATTCTGATTTTTCTTTCTCATCCATAGTTATATTTATAAAGGAGCATTTAAAATTTTTTCAAAACCACTTTGATTTTGCCTTGCATATGAATTTGTCTTTATGGAAGGTAGTACTGAGGTGGCAAAATACTCTGGGGTTGATGTGACTTTTCACTGGCCACTAACATTTCTCACATCGTTTCATTCACTTTCTCAGAATCTGCAGTCTTGGCTTTTATTCTAATGGTAATCTCTGCCACGTTCTCAACTGTTTTTGTAAGAATACATTTTCAAAATAAAATTTAAGAGATTTTAAATTTAATCAGTGTCTAAGGGAGAACACAGACATAGAGCCTGAGTGATGACCATTGATTTCCCAACTTCTAAAATATAAAAATAAATTCCTTATGGTGAGAGGCCAAGTTTTTTTTCAAACTTATGTTGCA
Source organism: Bos javanicus (assembly GCF_032452875.1). Lineage (NCBI taxonomy): Eukaryota > Metazoa > Chordata > Mammalia > Artiodactyla > Bovidae > Bos > Bos javanicus. The sequence goes on along the minus strand of NC_083877.1, from coordinate 31,767,779 downwards.
TACTATTGTGGGTTTTCAGTCTCACTCTTAGAGGTAGCAATTAGGCATTTTACTTACAAATTATGTGACTATTTCTCTTATCATTGGACAGCATCCCCCCCGCCCCCGCCCCCGCCCCCACCAAAAGAGTTTCAGAGGCTTTGCATGAGGGACAGAGACTATAGATTTGAGTCCTGGCTTAGTCATGTATCAACTGCTTTATTTTTCATACATTTTTAACTATTATGAACTTCAGTTTCCTTACTTGTGAAATGATTATTTAACGGCACTTATCTTATGTGCTGTGCTGTGTGCTTAGTTCACTAAATCTTGTCCGACTCTTTGTGACCCCATGGGTTATAGCCTGCCAGGCTCCTCTAACCATGGAATTCGCCAGGCAAGAATACTGAAGTGGGTTGCCATGTCCTCCTCCAGGGGATCTTCCCAACCCAGGGACTGAACCCAGGTCTCCCGCATTGTGGGCACATTCTTTGACCATCTGAGTCATTAGGGAAGCCCAAGAATACTGGAGTGGGTAGCCTATCTGTTCTCCAGGGGAACTTCCAGACCCAGGGCTCCTGCACTGCAGGCAGATACTTGACTGTCAGAGCCACCAGGGAAGCCTTGAGTTTATTGTAAGACTAGCATTTGATTCTTCAATCGAAATACATAACCAACAGAGTTATGGAAACGGAATCACTTAAGAGGATACTGCAGCCTATAAAATATATGTACCATTCTGCAAAGTTTGGAAGTTTAATCATTATTCTGAAATTGGAGCATGAAGAAAAGTGAAATGCTATGAGTATTGTTTTAGATTTTTATTAATTTAACACATTGTTAAATGAGATTTTCTTTCTATCTTGGTGTCTTGGTTGTAATCTGAAAGCTGAGGAAATCAGTGATAAGTGTTTCACATTCTAAGGAAAGGTTTAAGGCTCAGCCATCCAGGACTAACTTTTATAGTCTCTAGAACAGAATTCTACAGACTTCTGAAAGACTGAGGATATGTTTATTAACATAGCTCTATGATTGAGATATAATTCACAAAAATACAATTCATCAGGGTAAAGTGGACAATCCAGTGGCTTTTAATATAGTCAAATAGTTGAGAAACCATTACAAGAAATCAATATTAAAACATTTTCCTTATCTACAAAAGAAACTCCTCACCCCTTAGCCATTACCTACTCCCTACTGCTCAATCCTAGGCAACCACTAATCTACTTTCTGCCGCTATGCTGCTAAGTCACTTCATTCGTGTCCGACTCTGTGCGACCCCATAGACAGCAGCCCACCAGGCTTCCCTGTCCCTGGGATTCTCCAGGCAAGAACACTGGAGTGGATTGCCATTTCCTTCTCCAGTGCATGAAAGTGAAAAGTGAAAGTGAAGTCGCTCAGTCGTGTCCAACTCTGTGCGACCCCATGGACTGCAGCCTACCAGGCTCCTCCATCCATGGGATTTTCCAGGCAAGAGTACTGGAGTGGGGTGCCATTGCCTTCTCCATTCTGCCGCTATAGATTTTCCTATTTTGGATGTATCATACAAATGGAATCATACAATTTGTAATTTTTGACTACCTTCTTTCACTTCGCATAATGTTTTCAAGTTTTATCCACATTGTAGCATTTATCAGTACCTCTTTTTATTGTCTGATAATATTCCAGTGTATAGATATACTGTATTTTATTTATCTGATCATTAATGGATGGACTTTTGTGTTGGTTTTACTTTTGGCTATTATGAATAGTGCTGCTATAAATATTTGAATACAAATGTTTACACGCACATATATTTTTATTTTCTCTTGGTTGTATACCTCAAAGCAGAATTACTGATTAGTATGGTATTAATAACTCTATGTTTAACCTTTTTTAGACTGTTTTCCAAAATGGCTGAACCATTTTACACTGCCACTAGCAGTATATGAGAATTCTAGTTCTTCCATATTCTTGCCAACACTTGTTATTAACTGTTCTATTGATGATAAACATCCTAGTAAGTATGAAGTCATATTTCATTTCAGTTTTGATATGTATTTCCACAATAGCTAGTGATGTTGAATATTTTTTCATGTGTTTATGAGTCATTTATATATCTTCTTTGAAAAACAGTCTATTGAGATTTGTTGCCTATTTTTTAATCAGTTGTCATTTTGTAGTTAAAAAAAAAGTTTGTGTTGTTCCCAGTTTCCCCTAGCCATGTGAAATGGCTTCAAAAGAATGATACACAGACATTGGAGATGTCTGTTGTATCATTCCCCAGCTTCTGAAACTTCCAGGTCCAGAGCCGATGACATTGAGTTGGAAAAGATCTTGGAGAGAGATCTGTGTCAGGACTGGCTTTTACTTGGAGAGTTTGAGGGGCACTAAGATTGAGTTTTCCTCAGGGTCACTGTTGATGGCTAGAGCCATTGAGAAAGTCCCCTGCACGTGAGTGTTGCTTTGTAGTGTGTTATGGTCTGAATGTTTGTATTCCTCATCCTGCAAAATTCATATGTTGAAATCCTATTATAATCCCTGATGTAGAGTATTAGGAGGGCCTTTGGGAGCTGATTGGTCCTGAGGGTAGAGCCCTCATGAATGAGATTAGTGCCTTATAAAAGAGGTCAGGAGAGTTCCCTTGCTGTGTGCGTTGTGAAAGGTTAAAATGTAGAAATCTGCAATCCAGAAGAGGCCCTCACCCAATCGTGCTGGTACCCTGGTATTGGACTTCTTAGCTTCCAAGACTGTGAAAAATAAAGTTCTGTCATTTATAAGCCATGCATTCTAAGATGCTTTGTTTCAGCAGCGTGAATGACTAAGACATAGGGGCAGGAGTCATAGGAATTAGAATCAAATTAAAAACTGAGGCAGAATCAGAAGCAGTTAGCCCAAGGATGTATTGCCTGTACAGCGGTGGGGCAGTACTTACGTCCCTGTCTAGGGATCTCCAAGGTCCCAAAAGCAGTCCATGAAATGGTGTGTAGAGAAAGGACCACATTATATAAGCACTGATCAAGAAAATCTTTGTCCTTTCCACTTATTCCCCTCCTCAGACTGCTTCCTACCTTCATTTTCCCACTTCTTGTATTCAAGTTGCAAGTCTCGCATGGGCTAGGGAGAGGAGAAAGCTTTGAAACGATTCAAGTTTTGAGTTAAATTGGATTGGATATTTTCACACCTGAAAATAATACTGTTCAGAAACCTAAAAGTGACCACAAAAGCCACAAGGGGACTGCCCGAGATATTTTCCAAGAAAGCAGAAAGATCTAACAGAGAATTTCTTAAAATAGTAGTAGAAAAGGAGAAAACTAATTTTTGATTATAGCCCATCATGTCTAGTCTGTTTAGTATAAACACACACGCACACACATACATGTATCTACATATTTTCTCAGTGATGTATTCCTCCTAGGTTGATGAAATATGTCTAAGCCCTTTGGTCTCCACATCATAGTAAATAGTGAAATGAATGCAGTTGTATGGAAATTCCAATCATAGGACACAGAGCAGTGGTAGAATCAGGGAATAGAAGCCAGGTTTCTGACTGGCAACTTATAACTGGATTATGCAACATATGATTTGGAACTCTTTCTAGGGCTGTCAATATTATCAATGACTCTAATAATTGATTCTTTGATTCATCTGTGTGTGTGCTTATTTGCTATGTTGTGTCCAACTCTTTGTGTCCCCACAAACTGTAGCCTGCCATGCTCCTCTGTTCATGGGACTTTCTAAGCAAGAATACTGGAGTGGGTTCCATGCCCTTCTCCAGAGGATCTTTCTGGCCCAGGGATCAGACCTATGCCTCCTGCATCTCCTGCGTTGGAAGACGGGTCTTTACCACTGAGTCACCTGGGAAGCCCTTGTTTGCTTTATATTATGTGATTAAAGATCTTCATTCTCCTGGGAGATCTCAGATCTTTTAGTAACAGTTAATTTGATAAGTAAAAACATTTAGTAAACAAAATGCTTCCTTGAAATAAGATAGGCAGAAACTATTTTCAAATTCATGTTTTAAAATAAACAACATATTAATTGCAGGAAACCAATTGTTTGGGTAGCAGACTCTTAGATGACAGACTGGAGTGACAATAGGGGTCAGTCCCAGAGAACTTGAGCTCTGGGTTTTGGTCATGTCAGGCCCAAGATCAAGAGAAAGTAAAAGTGCTGAAAAGCTTGGCATAACATCTTAGTGAGGCAGAGCACGGAGGCCCTTCACACAAACAGAACAAATCCTTTTCAGTGCTTTTAGACCTTAACAAACATGGGGTGATGTGTAAAACTTCACCCCCACCCCACCACGGAGCTAGCCCCCACCCTGCGAGCCCCTGAACTCTTTTCAGCATTTCTTAAATCTGCCCCATTGAACAATCTGCATTCATTTTAACAAATACAATCTCATTGAATTAGATTCTGAAGAGACTTTACAGCAAGCAAAAAGAGGACTGATCCTGTATTTTCTTTAATTTAAACAAGGGACAGAGCCCAGCAAATGAGAAATTTTGGGCTAAGTTCACTGAAATGGGTGGGGAGGGACAGAGAAGGGGTGAAAACGGGATGGACTTGTACTGGGTAAGGAATCAATTTCTAGAGTGTTTTAGGAATAGAAAACCAGTGTTAAAGTTGGTCCTTTAATTGTGTGACTGTTCGGTGTTACCGGATACATTTTCTTTTCCCTATTCATAATGTGATACATTTAATTGAAATTTCCTTGAATGTAAGGTAGGGCTCAGAGTAAAAATCATCAAAATTATCAAGTGGGAGAGGGAAAACAAGCCACTAGCTATTTGCAGATGTAATAACGATTTGACTAATCTGCATGTCTACAGTTTGTGTTAGCTTGCTGACCATCACAGTCTGATAAAACTTGCCCTATCACCCAGGTACACACGATTCATTGCCTAGTATCATTATGATTATCTTTGTTCCTCTCATTATTCACCCATTCCTTCGGTTGTATCAGGAGTAAAAATAATAAGCCATAAGCCTCCCTGCTGTTTAACATAAACAGCAAATCATTCCCAATTCCAAGTCCAGTGTCAGTTATACAAAGCAAACCAGGATCACGCAGACACATTTCTTCTTCCTCCACTGGGCATCTGACCTCTCTCCCCTGAAACTGTTGACCCATCAAGTGTTAAATTTAGGAACTCATTCTTGGTTTTCAAGAGCTACAAATCCCTAAAAACTTAACAAGCAAAACATAGACTCAGCTTTGAAATGTGTCAGCACACAAATTAGCTAGACAAATAAAAAGGATAAAAAAAAATCTTGAAAATAGCACTTATCATCAGTCTCCCATTCAGAAATAATGAAGGAAGATGGTTTATACAGATTTAATAATAAGACATGACATAGATGTAAATATAACATGTTACGACCTTTCTTCTGGTAAACAATAAGCATTTTGTTCATTATTCAGAGCCTCTTTATTTACAATGAATGTGGTGATGAATCGAACTTACGACATCAATTAAGTCACAAGTTTATATTATTTTCAAACAGATAAAATACAGATATTCTAAGGCAGGTAGCAAGAATGATGAGTTACTATCTATCGTTGTTCCCTAAATGAGTTATACATATTCAAAAAAGGAACATTAAAGATGTTATACAAAGCCAGGATCATATATTACTTTTTCTCTGAACAAAGATAACATTTGTAGAATCCTATTAGCAATAAATCTTTTATATTTTTTTCCCTTAAAACCTTATGATCCCAAAGGGAAGATGTGATAATTGGTAAATAGAACTCTGATATTTGTCAGGAATTTGCCTGAATTAGAGTTGAATTGACTTGACAGAGAGATCAAGAAAAAAAAATTATCTTTGAATATATTTGAATTTTTCTTCAAAGATATCGCTAAAATGGAAACAAAAATACTTACTTTGTCATATTTGAGGAACACAGGATATATAATATGTAATCATCAATAATAACAAGTAAATATCCTGGGGCAAAATGGTATTCACAGAGCATAGAATAGTTTCAAAGAATATTGAACTATAATATTTTTCTAGAAGTATTATATGAAAAGTACAAATAGTTTAGTATTATGTATTTTCCTTTTAGTGATTTCAACGTCAGAAATTAGAAAAGTATTATATTATAGATTCTCTCTTTTTCTTACTCAACCAATGGTTGTACCAGGAAAGAAAAAGCAAAACAAAACAAGGTGAGAGAGAATTAAAAACATTCTGGAATATTGTACATGGTATATTCAGTAACACATGGTCATCACTGACTATTTGGAGCATTGCAGTGTCTGGCACTGAATGTGATTTGGTTATAAGGCCCCTATGGGTTAAATACCTATTTCCTAGTGCTGTAGAGTTAGGGTCTTTCTATCACTGTATTTCTCTGGAAGGAAAAGGTTCCCCAAAATGGGGACTACCCCATGAAATAGGACTTTATTGAGAGTTGCCTCATTAGGATCTCTCTGCAGAACTCCACTTGCTTTTCCCTTTAAAAAGTGCATTGTCCATGAACTTGAATTGGAGAATGCCCCACATTCGCATCATAGGCTCCCCTGGAAGTTACCAGAAGATGGTGGGATGCAGAAGCAAGAGTACTGGTGGTTGCAACATCTAAGAACAATTCTGTCTCTCAAACCAGCATCTAGATGGTACCAGAAAAGACAACTTATTGTGAATTTACTTAAAATTGAGATGAACATTTTATAGACCATGATGGAAAAGGAAAGGCTTAGTTGGGACTTTATCTAGATATGTAAAATTAAAAATAATGAAGATATTTTAAGAACAAAATTTAGGTTATATAGAAACTATTCTGTAATCCTTCGAACAAAGGAAGAAGTAACCAAATCTTAGATTTTTGAGTAATCTTTTCTTATGAAAAGAATCAATTTTACAAAAATATTCTATGGCTTTATTAATTTTCAGATGGGTTTTCCTAAATCATTTGGTTTTCAAGTTGTTTATTTTTTAATTGCATCTACTTTATTTTCCTTTTTTTCATTTGTTTGATCTTCATAGATCCACGTCTTTGCCTGTGATGTGAGCTGTCTCCAAGATCACTTTAATAAACTTTATGAAATCCTGAATTTTTTAAAGATTTTCAGTTTAAAATTTTTATTCTATTTGCATAGGAAGTTGTAGACATCATTTTTGCAGCAGGATTATACCTGATCAGAGAAGGCGATGGCACCCTACTCCAGTACTCTTGCCTGGAAAATCCAATGGATGGAGGAACCTGGTGGGCTGCAGTCCATGGGGTCGCTCAGAGTCAAACAGGACTGAGCGACTTCACTTTCACTCTTCACTTTCATGCATTGGAGAAGAAAATGGCAACCCACTCCTGTATTCTTGCCTGGAGAATCCCAGGGACAGGGGAGCCTGGTGGGCTGCCGTCTATGGGGTCGCACAGAGTCAGACATGACTGAAGTGACTTAGCAGCAGCAGTAGCAGTATACCTGATCAATATATTGATTCTATTGATTAAAATAGGTGGTATGCTAAATGCAATGAGAGTTTAACTCACAACTAATCTTAAAAATGGTCAGTTCACTGCTAATAATTTTCATGTTATGACAACTTTTGATTTCCTTGGACAATTTTTTAACTGTTGAGACTTACAGAATAAACAGTCAGAAGAGGAATCAGATACCTGTGTCTATTTGACAATTTATTGACGATTCAGAGAACACTATGTAGGTGTTAATAATAGGTAGGCAGATAATACTTTTTAAAAACATGAACTGTGTTGTAAACAGTTAGCAAGTATGGATTTGTGCGTTAGAATTCTACCGTCCTCTGTAAGAAGGAGGGGCAATTTGACTTCTGTTTGCTTATTTTACTCTGAGACCCCTTAGATTCCTTTACTGCAGATTTGTTGCTCTGTTCATCTGTCACACAAACATATACAATGCTTGAGGCTTCCCTGGTTGCTCGGATGGTAAAGAATCTGCCTGCAATGCAGAAGACCCGGGTTCAATGCCTGGGTTGTGAAGACACCTTGGAGAAGGGAATGGCTACCCATCCCAGTATTCTTGCCTGGAGAATTCCATAGACAGAGGAGTCTGGTGGGCTACAGTCTATGGGGTAGCAAAGAATCAGACACAACTGAGTGACTAACTTACTCTTTTTACAGTGCTTGCTGTCTGTCAGACACTGTGTCAGGCTTTGGAGATACAAGGATGGACCACGTGTCTCTTTACACAATGAGCTCAGGAACTAAGAAGAGAAATACCCGAAGAAACAAGTATAGTACAGTATAATTTTAAAAAACTGTCTATTCATTATGATACATTTATAGTATCAGGCACTGCACCAGATGCTTTACCATTGTTTCATTTGGATCCTAGCAACCTCGTTGGTGGCTGACTCTAGATCTTTCTCAGGCCAACACCATGTTGTGTACCACTGTATTCCACTGCTTCCTCACATAGGTGCAAGACGGAGTTTTATGCCCAGGTACTTTGAGAACATCAGGAGGCCTCTAAACTAGACTGGGGTGCCAGAGGAAGGCCCTCTGGGGGTGTTGTATGAGCTAGAATGCTAGAGGACAAGCTCACAGACCTTGGCAAGGAAAAGCCAAGTGGAGATGAGGTTGGAGGGATGGAGAAATTACCCTGTCTTTGTTTTCTTCAGTATTCTAAGCATAGTTACAGTGTAGACCATTTTACAGTACATTACCTGGAATATAACAACATAATTTCATTTACAATCATGCTTAGTGTTCCCAATACCAGAAAATTTCAAATAAAACCTTATGTTTAATCATTGTCCCCATTTTTGTGTAAAAGATTTCGAAAGCTGGCTGCCTCAGGCAGTGTACTTGAAAGACTGTTACTCAGCTGATGACTGCTGCTTCTGATTCTTTCTACTATGTATATTTACCCAGAAATGTCACTTGGGATTTTACATTTATATAATGCTTTTTAGGGCAATGAAAACCCAATAAAATCGGCTGGCTTATTTAATGTTCAAAGTGTTTAATAAGCTTTTTTTTTGAATGAACCATTTAAATGAGTTTTTTTTTTCCATTAATTAACTCACCAGTGCACCAAATACGTATCAGATAAATGAGTTGATAGGGTCCCCAGTTTAGTTGAAGATGCAATACGGAAAGCACTAATTAGGCAGGCAAGAGCTCCAGATAATTAAATAGTGATTAATAGATTTTTGTGCTACCAAAATTAAAAGTAACTAATTGGTTGAAAAAATATTTAAAATTGTGTGCTTGGAGCTTACATGTTGAATGTTATTCTGAGGGATACTAAGGCTATGTTGGTTTTGTTAAGAGTGAAAGTTTTATTTTTTTCTTTTACTCAATTTTCTCCCCCTTCTGACATCTTGTGTCAAAGTGTTCCCATGTTAATAGTAGAATATAATGGAAGTTTATGCAATTAAATACAGCAAGAGAGTTTATAGACCATTTATCATTGGACATGGGTCATATACTGTGAATTTCAGAAAATAAAAGGGAATTCCATTTGTAGTTCACTCTTGCCTGAAGCTCACCTAATGAAATCTTTCTCACTCATAGAATTAACAGTGTATCCAGCTGAAAAGTATTTAACATTCTCTGTGCATACTAAGCATGCAAAAGTAGAATAAAACCTCGCATGCTTACAGGGGATTTTTGTTGCTTTTTCTTCAGCCCAAATTAGGCAGTTCTTGTTCATTTAGCGCATTTGAAAGGAGCTGAACTTTTAAAATTCTGAACTGTCAGTCTCCATCGTTTCATCTGACAGCTGACACTTTGAGAGTAAAGAATACACAAATCATGGGAGTGGAGTGAAATACTGCTAATAAATGCTATTGTTTTTCCTGATGGAAAAGGAACACCTTATACAACTGTTTGCAGATCCAATGGGTTTGTTATGATGCAAAATGCATGTTTGGCTGTCACCATTTTTGTTTACTACCTGCAGAGCATAAAATTGCTGATAAAAAAATTGAAGAAACATAAGGCAAGATTCATTAAGAATAGAAGCATGCTTTTCTCCTTCCCGCCTACCTTTATCACCCCACCCTCTCATCATAATATGATAAACAGTGAGTCTTCCTTCATTAAGGCATGAAACTAAATAAATAACTTATGGTTCTTGAGATAATTACAAGATTTCTGTATTTATGGAAAACTGGAACTCTGAAACATTTGCTTGTCTGCTTGCTAAGTGAGGGAACTTGTGAATATTCATTTTGCTATTTTGGAATTTCGTTTAAGAAGGTCCATGATAGTTTTGGGCTTCCCTGGTGGCTCAGCAGGTAAAGAATCTGCCTGCAATGCAGGAGACACAGGATATGGGGGTTCAATCCCTGGGTCAGGAAAATCCACTGGAGAAGGGAAAGGCAACCACTCCACTATTCTTGCCTGGAGAATTGCACGGACAGAGGTACCTGGTAAGCTACAGTCCATGGGGTCTCAAAGAGTTGGACATGACTGAGCAACTAACACTTTAACTTTCATGATAGGTTTAGAGACTGTGTAGTTTTGTTTTCCACCACCAAACTTCTGAGGTCAAAGTGTTTGTGGGTAAGTTGGAAGGAACCACCTTCCTGATGCAGAAAATCTCAGACCTATTGACCTGACCACACTACACAGAGTAACATATCATATTTTATTGAAACCTTCCTTTGTTAACATTAAGATATATTCAGCAAGAAGATCATTCCTATTTTGTTTTATATGTATCTACTGTAGAGGAGCTTCCCTGGTGGCTCAGACAGTCAAGAATCTGCCTGCAGTGCAGGAGACTTGGGTTTGATCCCTGGGTTGGGAAGATCCCCGGGAGAAGGGAATGGCAACCCACTCCAGTATTCTTGCCTAGAGAATTTCATGGACAGAGGAGCCTGGCAGTCTACAGCCCATCGGGTCACAAAGAGTCAGACATGACTGAGTGACTAACACACACACACACCGTTAGTTCAGTTCAGTTCAGTCGATCAGTTGTTTCCAACTGTTTGGACTGCAGCACACCAGGCTTCCCTGTCCATCACCAACTCCCAGAGCTTACTCAAACTCATCTGTAGAGTCAGTGATGCCATCCGACCATCTCATCCTTTTCTCCTCCCGCCTTCAATTTTGCCCAGCATCAGGGTCTTTTCCGGTGAGTCAGTTCTTCACATCAAGTGGCCAAAGTATTGGAGTTTCAGCTTCAGCATCAGTCAGTCCAATGAATATTCAGGATTGACTTCCTTTCAGATGGACTGGTTGGATCTTCTTGCTGTCCAAGGGACTCTCAAGAGTCTTCTCCAACACCACAGTTCAAAAGCATCAATTCTTCGGCACTTAGCTTTCTTTATAGTCCAACACTTGCATCCATACATGATTACTGGAAAAGCCATAGCTTTGACTAAACGGACCCTTGTTGGCAAAATAGTGTCTCTGCTTTTTAATATGCTGTCTAGGTTGGTCATAACTTTTCTTCCAAGGAGCAAGCATCTTTTAATTTCCTGGCTGCAGTCACCATCTGCAGTGATTTTGGAGCCCCCCAAAATAAAGTTTCTCACTGTTTCCATTGTTTCCCCTTATCTATTCGTCATGAAGTGATGGGACCAGATGCTATGATTTTGGTTTTTTGAATGTTGAGGTTAAGCCACCTTTTTCACTCTCCTCTTTCACTTTCATCAAGAGGCTCTTTAGTTCTTCTCCTTCTGCCTTATATAAGGGTGGTGTCATCTGCATATCTGAGGTTATTGATAAGTTGCCTGGCAATCTTGATTCTAGCTTGTGCTTCATCCAGCCTGCATTTCACATGATATACTCTGCATAAACGTTAACTAAGTAGGGTGACAATATACAGCCTTGACATACCCCTTTCCCAATTTGGAACCAGTCTGTTGTTCCATATCCAGTTCTAACTGTTGCTTCTTGACCTGCATACAGAATTCTCAGGAGGCAGGTCAGGTGGTCTGGTGTTTCCATCTTTAAGAATTTTCTGCAGTTTGTTGTAATCCACACAGTCAAGGCTTTGGCGTAATCAATAAAGCAAAAGTAGATGCTTTTCTGGAAATCTCTTGCTTTTTCAATGATCCAACAGATGTTGGCAATTTGATCTCTAGCCTTTTCTAAATACAGCTTGAAAATGGTTCACATATGTTGAAGCCTGGCTTGGAGAATTTTGGGCATTACTTTGCTAATGTGTGAGATGAGTGCAATTGTGCAGTGGTTTGAGCATTCTTTGGCATTGCCTTTCTTTGGGATTGGAATGAAACACAGACCTTTTCCAGTCCTGTGGCCACTTCTGAGGTTTCCAAATTTTATGGCATATTGAGTGCAGCACATTCACAGCATCGTATTTTAGGATTTGCAATAGCTCAACTGGAATTCCATCACACACAGTATAGAGAAAGATAAATTAATGGCTTGGGATATAATGTATTTTGCCTCCCTCATGGTATATTAACTCTCAAAGCACTTTTACATCCTAAATATTTCATAAATATTGCTATTAAACTTAGCAAATATCTTCAACTATCTTAGTAAACCTCTGAAAGATTTCAAATAGAATAAAATCAGGTCTGATCCAAATAGAGAACTTGAAAAGTTATAGAATGAGATGTGACAGTTAATTTTAAGTGTCAACTTGATGGGGCTATGTGGTGCCCAGATTTTCAATTATTATTCTGGGTGTGTAAGGTTGTTTTTGGATGAGATTAATATTTGAATGTGTAGACTGAATAAAGCAGAATGCTCTCCCTAATGTGGATGGGCCTCATCTAATCAGTTGAAGGCCTGACTTGAACAAGAAGTCTGACCCTCCCTTAAGTAAGAGAGAACTCCTCCTGCCTCACTGCTTGATATGGGACTTTGGTCTTTTCCTGACTTCAGACTCAAGCTGAAACATCAGCTCTTATACTATCACCACTCTTGGTTTTCAGGCCTTTGAACTGAGACTGAAATAATACCACTGGCTATTCTGGCTATTCAATTTTCAAATGCAGACCCTGGATCTTCTCAGCCTCCATAATCACTTGAGCCAATTTGTTATAGTAAAGCCAATTCTCCTTTCTATATACGTATATCCTGTCGGTTCTGTCTCTCTGGAGGACTCTCATTAATTCATGGGGTTTTAATTGTGAAAAGAAAAAGTGGAGTTTAATGTGAAAAGTTCAGGAGTGACTGGTATTTCTTTTTTTTTCCCTATACAATGACTTTTAGTTTTCAATGCAAATAATAGGAAAAGGAAATTATGTTCTATATTGTTTCTTGCTGATGAACTGACAGAGATAACTCACTTAACTGTCTAGACAGGAAACATACATGCATACCTATGAAAACATTAAAAAGCTCATTACCACATGGCCTTGAACAATGTTAACATCTTAGGCACACATTTACACATGTATATACAAAGTGTAATTGCTTGAGAAAGGGGATAGTCCAGTAAATTATTTCTACTGATATTCTACACATAATTCTTTTAGTGCCTCAGTGTATCTTGAAACAAGAAAATGCTTTGGACTTTGATGGAAAAGTGCCCTTTAAATTCAAGGAAATGTACACACAAATATCAAGCATGTAATTCACGTGGTTTCATGGGAGATTTGGGAAGTCTATTTGTCCCACTGGAAAACTGAAAGTTCCTTCTGGAGAAGCCATTGCTCTGCTTTCTAGTTCCAGTGCTCTGACCTCTCCTCCAGGTTTTCTCTGAAATATGCTTAACTTTGAGTCATCATCTCTACTGTTTGCTTACTCACCTTCTCAAAATCAACAGGTCAGAAGTCAATGGGTACTTTTTAAAATTCATGACTGTCTTAGGATGTATGATTCCCAAGACAGCTGTGGCAAATCACCAGTCCTACAGATTGGTAATGTCCACAATGTTATTCTGTGGCTAAGCTTTAACTGGAGCTGCCCCTCATGCCCACAAACAGGCAGTTTGCTTGGGTTGTCATTCCTTTCTGAAGGTACTTAGGAGGGGCAGAAGCCTAGAGTGGGCAGTTACGTTCTTCCATGTGAGAGCACAAGTGAATTAAAGTTCCAGTGCCTCAAATCTCTGAGGCAATTACATAGGTTTTCAGTAGTTAAACCAAGGTAACTTGCAAAGAGCCCAATTCCATTGCTGACTCGGTCTTTAAATCAATATGTTTCCACAGACGTTATATATGATAGCATATGTGGGCTGGGAAACAAGGAATTGAGACCCTGGAACAGATTTAAAGGGGAGAAAGCGACTCTTTATATGAGGCTGGATTTTCAAGTATTATCTAGGGTAAAAGTTTTTTAAAATCTTAAATTACCTGTCACTGTGTAGCAGAGAACTGTTCCAGAGATTTGACTTTGCTCTTACATAGTCACTCCACATAATGTCAGAGACCCCTGAAAGGGTACTTGGAAAGATATATTGCAAATTGTTATGCAATTCCCTATTCCTCTGGCCAGGAGAATTAGGAATTGGGCAGGATTTTTATGTTGGATAGGGGAAAGAGGGGGTAAAAATTGACATGGAAATTTATTTTTAAGAGTACTAAAACCTGGGCAGTTTTTACTGCATAGCCCACAGGATACTGGCTACAATAATTTGAAGGAAGGCAGCAGACAGACTGAACTGATGGCTACAGAACAGGTTCTGCAAAGTCCCTTTTGCTGCAATTTTCATGGAGGAAGACATCCCTGATCTCACATTCTTTCAAATTTCACTGGAAGGCCTGAGGAGTGAAGGTCAGACATGGCACTGGCTAGTGGAGTTGGTATGACTATTACATGGAGTATGCACAACAGAAAACTAGTTTCAGAGGTTCAGAAAAGCCTCTGAATCCCAACTGGGACAGAATGCTCATCTGCTAGACTGAGTCATCATCTTTGTAAGTAGTTCATGTGATTAAAAGCTTGGGCTTGCAGGCAGACACATCTCGGTTCAAATCCCAGCTCCACGGTCACTAGATGGGTGCCCTGAAAAATTTCCTAAACCTCTTTAGGTTCAATTTCGTCTCCTGTAAAATGAGTTCAGTCATAGTATCCATCTCCTACAAATGAGATTCTATGTGGAACCTGCTTAACAGAGAGGTCCTGGCATTTAGCATGTGCACAGAACAGTGTAGATAATTAGTTACAAGAGAAGCTAATAATGGAAGCTGATATGATCCTGGTAAAATAAAAAAAAGTATTTAGAGTGAGGCAGTCCAGAAAATCAGACTTGGCTCCGTATAACTGAAACACCCTATTGGTAGCACATTGGATTAAAAAAAAAAACTTGGATTCATTCTTATTTTCATCATCTGTGAAAACAGTGCAGAGGGGAGACATTTTAAATACTTTCTAACAGTGGAAGCTGAAATTTATTATTTATTATGTACCAACCTGGATAGGAAGGGAGTCTGGGGGAGAATGGATACATGTGTATGTATGGCTGAGTTCCTTCACTGTTCATCTGAAACTACCACAACATTGTTAATGGCTGTACACCAATACAAAATAAAAAGTTGGAAGTTAAAAAAATGGACATATATAAAAAGTTGAATATTCTGGGATAGAAGTGATTCACTGAGTATTCCTCTTATGTGAGCATGCATTTTAATCTTAACAAATTTGACAGCATTGATAACAATAACTTGAAGATAAGACATCATGAAGAGTCATTGTCAAATGACTTTAGTTTATGTGAATAAACCCTTTGTCAGTGAAAGAACAAGAAGGATGTCACATCACCCTGCCACTCACAAAGCCTAAGGGGGAAAAACCTCAAATATCAGAAACATATGGTTTTAAAGTTCTGTGTCTGAGCTTGCAACACTGATGGGGTTTTATGTAAAGAGATAAAAATCTGTGCATGGACTGTCACAAGCTGTTTGGGAGAACAGAGTCCCTGTTGCTAAACCCCTGTTGATGTTCTTAAATGGGTTGCAATGAGAACCACCTGTAAGGCAGACAGGTTTGGGAGTGGTGAAAATCATCAAGGGATCCGGGTCAAAATAACGTAAACAAGATGGGTAAAATGTCAGTGAGTCACATGGCGATGAAAACCTGAAGAACAAAGAATGCAGAAACAGGTGTGACTTCATCAGAAGCATGGCAGAAGTGTGTACCTGAGGGCTGAGAATATGATGCACTGCATGGTAGTCTGGAAAACTAGGATTTCTGGATTCATTCACCTTTCATATAAATTTACCCCGATTATATTAGGCATCAGGTGGTCAGGGGACCTCACAGATTCAGAAAACATATACAGTATTAAGCAAGAGAGTACCTACATTTCATGGGGAAGAGGGTCTTGGAACAGATGTTGCTGTTGTTCAGTCACTAAGTTGTGTCTGACTCTTTGTGACCCCATGGACTGTAGCATACCAGGCTTCTCTGTACTTTACTATCTCCTGGAGTTTGCTCAGACTCATTTCCATTGAGTTGGTGATGCCATCCAACCATCTCATCCTCTGCCATCCCCTTCTCCTGCCCTCAATCTTTCCCAGCATCAGGGTCTTTTCTAATGAGTCAGATCTTCTCATCTGGTGGCCAAAGTATTGGAGCTTCAGCTTCAGCATCAGTCCTTCCAGTGAATATTCAGGGTTGATTTCCTTTAGGATTGACTGGTTTGATCTTACTGTCCAAGGGACACTCAGGAGTCTTCTTGAGCGCCACAGTTCAAAAGCAACAGTTCTTTGGTGCTTAGCCTTCTTTATGGTCAAACTCTTATTTGGCTCTTGTTGGAATGTGATATGTTGAGTGAGCTGCACACATTTGTCAGCTGTTTCATATTTGCCTAGGTGAATTCCCATAACTTACCTCATTTGACCATCACATTTGACCAGCAAAAAATTTTCATGAAGTGTTTTGTTTTAGATGAATTGATGAGTCACCATGAACATTAAGGTAAATCAATATCAAAGGAAATTAGATTGAATCTAAGCATCTGGTTCTCAAAGATTCTGGTCTCATCCTTAGTAGACTCACATTAACAATTTTTCCAGATATTTATCAAATTACCATGGATGTTTATGTAGTGATGGTGGTTGGTTGTAATCTGAGACAGTTCTTAAACCCAATGATTTTGAGAGTGCAGAGGAGACATGCATGTTGATAATTAGCCTTAGAGCAAGTAAAACAAAATAATGGCCACGTAGAGAAGGAGGATTGCATAAGGGTTGAGCACATGAACTTTGTACTCAATGGACTGGTTCTGCCACATATTAGCTGGATAAGCTGGAGAAAGTTTTTTCAACTCTCTACACCAGTCTCCTCCTTGGTAAAGCAGCGCCTTTGATACTATGCTGTAATATATCTGCAGCCCTTATTATAGTGCCTGGCATACATTGAATATTCAAAAATGGAGGCTATCATTATTAATCATTATAAGTGCTATGGTTAGGGATAGTACAGAAGATTTGATGGTATGTCATTGGATATGTTTTCTGAAAAAATTAAGATTTCAATGGTGGGAAGCAGTGTGGTATAGGTGATTAAAACAAAATGAAACAAAAAATCCTGGACTTTGATGTGAAGATGCTTGGGTCAGTTTCTTGTTTTCAGTCAATTTTTATTGACTTTCTCCTACATGTGAGGCTTCCCCTGTGGCTCAGCTGGTAAAGACTCTGCCTGCAATGTGGGAGACCTGGGTTGGGACGATCCCCTGGAGAAGGGAAAGGCTACCCACTCCAGTATTCTGGCCTGGAGAATTCCTTGGGGTCGCAAAGAGTCGGACATGACTGAGCGACCTTCACTTTTGCTTTCACATGTGAGGCACTGGATATGTCACCTTAACCTCTGTGAGCCTCAGTCTATGGGTCAGAAGTTGAGATGCAACATCTATTTTTCATGATTCCTGCTGTGAGGAAGATGTAACAATGTTTGAGAAAAGCATAATGTGATCTGAAAATCATTATTGCTTTTACAATGATTACTTCATGTCATTTAGGCTGAGAGACAAGCATGAATTAAAGGTATGAAACTATAATGACACAGAATGTTCAGGAAATGACCAGAAGGTGGGTGTGACTGGAATAGAAGGTGTGGATAAAAGTGCTTGGAGTCCTTCAGGCAGGGCCTGAATCCCGGGCAGGTCTGGGCTTTATTCTTTGCATAGTAGGGAGTCAGTGAAGGTTTTGAAAGAGTTTCATGAGTTCTGGAAAGATTATCCTGCACCCTATTACAATGGGTAGGAAAAATGTCCATTGGTACGATTAGTGATGCAATCACCATCTTACTTTTGTTCTCTCCCTTTTCCTGGTCCTGGCCTATGCCATTCTTTCATTATCCTTCAATATCTCTCTCCTATGAAACTTTAGAAATATATTAAAGACCAAATTTTGCTCCAGACTTTTAAGTTAGCATCTGGGTGGTAGGGCCCAGGCCTACATTAAAAAAAATCAGTCCAGGTGATTCCAATGTCCATGAAGGATTGAAAGCTTTCTTTTTAATTTTCTCTATACACAACAACTCATTATTTAGAGGAGTCTATTTAAGTTGCAATAAATTTCCATACATTACGGTGGCTTAATGTTAAGATATACCTGGAAATAAGAAAGACAGGAATCTTGCCACTTGGTTATGGCTCAGGAAAATCAACAACAGCAGGGCCCTGAGCAGTATGGGACAGAGAGCATGCTCAGATGCTTGGTGACTGGATCACAGTTCAGAGACAGGAAGGTGACTCTGGCTTAGCTGTGGAGCTGAGTGTTCAGCAGGGGTCCAGGGATCCCTTCTCATGTTGCGCTGTGACTATGACTCAGCTACTTTCCCAATTGGGGCTTCCCTGGTGGCTCAGTGGTAAAGAATCCATCTGCAATGCAGGAGATGTGGGTTTGATCCCTGGGTTGGGAAGTTCCCCTGGAGGAGGACATGGCAACCCACTCCAGTATTCTTGCCTGGAGAATCCTCATGGACAGAGGAGCCTGGCAGAATACAGTCCGTGGAGTCACTAAGAGTCAGATATGACTGAGTGACTAAACGATAACAACTATGAGGTTGCTATAGCAACTATGTTATAGTAATACCAATATCAACTATGAAGTTACTAGTTACTATTATTATCTCATTTTATGGACAAAGAGAGTCATGGAGGTCATATGGCTAACAACTGCAAAACTGAGATTTGAACCCAGGTACTCTGGGTACATGCTTACCTGTTGTGTCATTTAATGGACTCTGTTTCTTTACATGGTTAGATAGCCCAAGGTAATAAACCTATATTTGATCTCATTATGCATGCCAGGCTGATCTACAGAGTGGTGTGAGGATGGGCAGGCAGCCTGGTATCTGCTTCTCAGTGAACTCTTGTCTTCCAAGATTCAGTGCCCCATCCACCCCCCTTTTTCCTTTGAAGTTCTGAGTCTGGCCCCAGGGACCCAGTACATATCTATCAAGTAACTGTGGAATGAATAAATGAATTCATGAATACATAAGGAAGTGAGATTTCAGAAATTAACTCAAGAATAATCAAATTGGAGTTTGAAAGAAGATGGGAAGAACCTTTGTTGGAGTGGGAAAATAACACATGATCATTTGAGAATTTCAATATTAAGAAAGAATGGTACCACTTGACTTTGCCTGCTACCCCATGCTGAGACCTGATGAAGTGTTTTAAAGATGTTGTTCTTAATCTTCTTAGTTTGTAAAATGTGAGCAATCTGAGTGCAATTTGCTGCACTCGTTGCTGCTTTTCCAGAGAGACCATTATGAGAATCAGTTATCATTTAGTATTTTGTTATGAGTCCTGAGCCATAGCAAAAAAAGAAGAACTAAAGGAGAAAAAGTTAAGTGTGAGCTACAACTACTGAAGCCCATGCATTCTAGAGCCCACACACCACAACTACTGAGCCCATGTGCCTAGAAATCTGCAAGAAGAGAAGCCACTGCAATGAGAAGCCTGCACCCTGCAACAATGAGTACCCCCTGCTCTATGCATGTAGAGAGGGCCTGTGTGCAGCAATGAAGACCCAGCATAGCCAAAAATAAATAAATATAAATAAAAAATTTAAAAAGCCATCCTTAAATTTTGCTTAAGAAAATCTCATCAACTTTGCAGCATGAGGCATATTGGCATTTTATTTGGTTTTTCTTTTACTCATTAAAAAGTAATGATTGAAAGGAAATCTCAGGGACTCTTTTTGGAACATCTTATTCAAAAATATGTTAAGAAGAAAATATTTTTTTTTAGTTACTCAGCAGAGTAAGGATAAATTCATCAGTGAAAATGGGGCACACACACTGAAGGGGAAAATCAAGAACAGTGAAAGCCAGCAGGTTGTGGAGGAAGCAGCAGGCAGAGCAAAGAAAGTAACAGCTGCAGATGAGCAATAAACAAGCACAGGGGACCAAGTGGGAGCTCGATGCCAAATTAAACCTGTGCAGGAACCTTATTTGTTTCCTTGCAGTTAAGGGGAGACACCACCGTTCAAATAGACAATATACAGAAGGAAGACTGTGTACAACTGGAATCAGGGTTTCCTATCAGTAAACCTGATTGTTTTCTTATTGTTGTGTCTTTTCCAGTTAAGAACTTGGTAGATAGCTCTGTTCCATTACAGACATTGGCTCTAGTCAGTTAGAAAGGGAGAGCCTAAGAAATGGTCACACAGAATATTCTGACAATGTAACAGGGTGCCTGCAGCTTATGCCCTCGTTTTAAATCAGAGAAAGAAGGTACTTCCTCACTTAGGAACTGCTTCTGATGATCCCATGGTATGTGCAATCTTATGAATACAATATATAGGGTAATAAGATACTCATGGAACAGACATGTTATATAACACCCTGTGTTGTCTCTATTCTCATTCTTTTTCAGTAAATCAAGTTTTACTTTTAATTCTGTGAAATGGTGTCATTTCAATTTATTTATACACATTCCCTGTAAGGAAATAAACCCATCCTTTAATATCCTATAAAACTTAACCCCATTATTTTCCTTCTCTCAATTTCCCTTTTTTTCCCAACCTAGTTCCCAGCTGTGGCCAAAACATAGAATATGACAAAATAAAAGTATGCAGTAAATCTGATTCGTAATTGAGAATCTAAAGAGATAAATGTACTCGGAACTCTTAGCAAGATCATAATAACAAAATGCATATTATGTACTAGAGGAAGAGATATCTTCAATTAGAATTTGTCAAAACCTATCTTTAGAAATGAATACAAATAGAAAGTTACTTAGCTTGACTGATTTACTGTTACATTTTATAAAGATATGATGCTTATTATCTAATGATTTTTATAGTCTTCGGTAGCATGGTAAAGAACACTAGCTTTTCTAACCACTTTATAATATGGGGGATGGAGACAGAAATAAGTTAAATGATAAGTTTAATTTGTGAGGCAGAATAAATAGATGATTTTGGCTAATTCAGTATTTCAGTGGTTCCTGTAAGCCAGTATCTTATGAATCAGTATCCAGTCTCCTTTCTCTGATAAATTTGTTGATTGAAAACCATTATCCATCTGTAAATCCAGAGCAAGAATGATTTTCTTGGTGATTTTTGAACAATTTTGTAAGATAAAGCTAGTTTAAATTTTCAGTAGTCATCTTTAGATTATTGTTGAGGTGGTTGGATGTAGTATTGGCAGTTGAATCCCCGAATCTGGAAGTGACACTGATAAAACATGAAGTGAGGAAGACATTTGGAAGTTTCAGTGATAGCGGGAGCTCTGGTTCTCTTCCTTTTGGAAACTTGGGAAACTTCAGAGAGTAAGATCTGTTAGAAGCACTCTGCAAATGGAACATCAGCTCAGCAGGCTTGCTTCCTACTGGCAGATCCCAATCTGCTTTAGTACTGTGTCCTTTACCACATTTCCAGGTATTTTGATACTTGATTTAAACAGAAAATATCCTTATGGCATAACCAAATAACCCAGTTGGGTTAATAAAGCAGAATACAATAGTAGAAAAGAAATCATATTGGTGAATTTTGCTTTACATTCTCAATGAAGAGTCCTTAATGGTAAAAATGAAACTAAACCAAACAAACAATAACAATAGCTGCAAGGACATACTCAGGAAAAAAAAAAAGAGAGGCTTTTGGCTGTCACTAAAAACAAACTTCTATGCAGAGTACATCATGAGAAACGCTGGACTGGAAGAAGCACAAGCTGGAATCAAGATTGCTGGGAGAAATATCAATAACCTCAGATATGCAGATGACACCACCCTTATGGCAGAAAGTGAAGAGGAACTAAAAAGCCTCTTGATGAAAGTGAAAGTGGAGAGTGAAAAAGTGGGCTTAAAGCTCAACATTCAGAAAACGAAGATCATGGCATTTGGTCCCACCACTTCATGGGAAATAGATGGGGAAACAGTGGAAACAGTGTCAGACTTTATTTTTCTGGGCTCCAAAATCACTACAGATGGTGACTGCAGCCATGAAATTAAAAGATGCTTTCTCCTTGGAAGGAAAGTTATGACCAACCTAGATAGCATATTCCAATGCAGAGACATTACTTTGCCAACAAAGGTTCGTCTAGTCAAGACTATGGTTTTTCCTGTGGTCATGTATGGATGTGAGAGTTGGACTGTGAAGAAGGCTGAGCACTGAAGAATTGATGCTTTTGAACTGTGGTGTTGGAGAAGACTCTTGAGAGTCCCTTGGACTGCAAGGAGATCCAACCAGTCCATTCTGAAGGAGATCAGCCCTGGGATTTCTTTGGAAGGAATGATGCTAAAGCTGAAACTCCAGTACTTTGGCCCCCTCATGTGAAGAGTTGACTCATTGGAAAAGACTCTGATGCTGGGAGGGATTGGGGGCAGGAGGAGAAGGGGATGACAGAGGATGAGATGGCTGGATGGCATCACTGACTCGATGGACGTGAGTCTGAGTGAACTCCGGGAGTTGGTGATGGACAGGGAGGCCTGGCGTGCTGCGATTCATGGGGTCGCAAAGAGTCGGACACGACTGAGCGACTGATCTGATCTGAAAAACAAACTGAAAATTTCAAGGTTTCGAACTTTAGGATACTTTTACAAAGCCAGAAAAACTACTAGTGTTTGTCATTGGCATCTGTTTGTTTCTTTGTTCATTTTAAAAGCTTGTTTGTGTGTGTGTGTGTTTAGAAATGGTGGTGGTAAACAATTTTTGAGCTCTGGGTTGTCAAAAACCTTCATTATTGATAGGGTCAAAGGAAAATATAAGAAAGACTTTTCTGCCCATGTGGCAGCTTCAGTTTAGCAGAAATGAGATAAGAAAGCTAAACACAGCTGTGAAGACAGAAGGCTGAGGAGCAATGTCCTCTTAGTGACTTGGACTGGCTCTCAGCCGCTGTTCCCAGTGACAGTGGGGCAATGTAATTCTTCAGTTCTTTAGCATGGAAACAGTACCACCAGCCCTCAAGGATATCTGAGTTCTAAATGAACAAACAAAACAATTGGTCAGGTTTGGCAAAATAAAGGGGAAAATGTTAACCTTCTATGAGGTGGGGGGGAGTTGAGAAAGACAGAGACAGAAAAGTGGTAACCACCAGTGGGAGATTTCTAAAGGTATAGCCACCTTAATCCTCATGTGGCTTTTTCTTTTTTCCCTTTCAATAACTGTATTTTAGCAAGATTCTCTGTTTCCTCCCCTTTACTAAATATGGCATTTAAAATGACTAGCCCTTTTGATGTTCCTGAATTAAAACTTGTAGGTCGTGGTGAGATTTTTTTTTTCTCTCTTATTTAACATGATGGAAAATGATTTTTTGAAGGTATGAGAAAAAAATTATGTTACAAAAATATGGTCCCTGTACTTCACCCCTGGTTTGCCTGATTTTTTCCTTCTGTTCCTCCCTCCCTCACTGTCTTTTTTCTTTCCTTTTTTCCTTTACACTCTTCTTTCTTTCTGTCTTTTTATTACAAAATGTTTATATTAAGTGTACAAAGCTTGCAAGGCATAAATCAATGCTTTACTGACAAATAACATTTCAATAGCTGATAAATAAATCTTTTTAGTTATTTGCTTTTAATTTGTTCATTTTTTTCAATGGGGAATTGTTTCTTAATGTATAATTTTAATCACATTTTAGTTTTGAAATATATTCAATGCTCTGCTGTCCAACCTTTTACCAATATGCATACTTTAGCTGGGATTCTTCTGTAGCTTCAGTATAATTCATGATCGTATGATATGGCAAGATTCTATGTAAAGTTTGGAATTGTGAAAAAATAGCTTCTGTTCAGTGTGGGTAAATAATCTGCATGCAGTGTGGGAGACCTGGGTTCGATCCCTGGGTTGGGAAGATTCCTTGGAGAAGGGAATGGCTACCCACTCCAGTATTCCTGTTTGGAGAATTCCATGGACAGAGGAACCTGGTGGGCTACAGTCTATGGGGTTGCAAAGAATTGGACACAACTAAGCCACTTTCACTTCACTTTCAGTGTGGGTTATGTGTGTGTATGTGTTCAGTTGTATCTGATTCTTTTCAACCCCATGAACTGCAGCCCCCCAGGCACCCCTGTCCATGGGATTCTCCAGGCAAGAACACCAGAGTAAGTTTCCATTTCCTCCCCCAGGGGATCTTCCCAACCCACAGATTGAACCCAGGTCTCTTGCGTTACAGGCAGATTCTTTACTACTGAGCCACCAGAGAAGCCACCAGGGAAGTGGGGGTTATAGTATTATAATTTTTTTCATTACATTCTAATCATCTGAGAATTGGAAATCCAGGTGTGGTGTATATAATGACTGCATGCAGGTTGACTAAAATACTTCATTTTCCATACATGCCAGATAGTATTTTGAAGCAAGTTGCATTGTCTTGTTGTTGTGGATCAACCAAAATGCCAGGTCAGATGCCTAAATTAGGTGACATTTTGAGAATAGAGAAGTTTCCCCCCCTTTCAATCTTAACACCTTAGCTTTGATTATATACATGATTTTTCTCCCATGATGTCTACTCTCAATAACAAGTTATTTTGAATGATATTATCTTGTCAGATGTTTTACCTTGGTGGAATAAAGGGGTTTCAAACATAAGAAATAATGCATCTCATGTGTAGTAGTTTAGTTTGGGATCTTACTAACAGAATAATTGTAGTCACTATATTTGGAAAGTAGCCTGATAATGTAGGGAGAAAATATTAAAAATTGTATCTTTAAGGCTATTAATGATAAATTAAATGTATTTCTTTGACAAAATAATTTAAAAATCACTTTATTACTGTGGGCTACACATTTTTTGTTATTGCAATAATTCTGAGTTTTCGCATGTGCATGTTGCTTAGTAGCCCTGCATACTTCCTTGTTTTATGCCTGAAACTAAATTAATTACTTTGTTTAATTTCATGAACATGCCAAGCTGCAGTTATGAATAGCTACTAATATCAGGTGTTTACAGGGAGAGTATGAGATGTTACAATAAATATCTACCGAATTACCCAATGACTGAGGGCAATATTGTTTCTAGGTAAGTTGGACAGATTATAAATTCCATATATTCAACAGGAAATGAAACAATTGCAAAGTCAGCAGTGAACTTTTATTAAAATCTGATGATGCCCACAATGTCCAGTTAAACTTCATTAAGAAACCAATTTTAAAATACAGTCTTACCTAAGACAAAGGTTTCTGAAGCCAAAAGATATCAGTGAAAACAGCAATGCACCTTGAATGTCCATTCTATGGGTGCATTCAAAATATTTTGACAGACCTTCAGCAGGTGAAGGGAAATCAGTGTGGGAGGGCAGTTTAATACTGAACTGTGGCTTTATAGGACATAGCCTAGAAAAAAGATGTAAACATATTTGTCAAATACAAAATAATGACAACAGTGTTTTGTACCAATGCTGTAGACTTCGCAGAGTTCACATATTTATGTAAATTATTTTATTTAATCCTTAAGCAATTTCATGGAAGAAGTTGGTGGAATTGTTTCCCCAAATGATTCTTATTTTACAAGTGAGAGAATTAGTGCTGAATTAGAAAGAGCATGCACTCCTGCACATAGAATTAGAACTAGGGTGAGGCTGAAGGTCAGGTTGCAGGTTAGAGTATGTCCAAACTGAAATTAGGCTGGGCCTCTCCTGTTAAATGACCTGCAGCAGGATTTGCTCCACTTAGTGGAGGTGTATCTCTTTCTGTCAGGGTGAGGAAGGGGAGATAAGATTTGATAGGGTTTGAGATTGTTCTTTTGGTGGGGCATTGAGCTCTGAGCCTATATTTAATCCTGAATTATAGCTATCTCTGTTTACCTGGATTGCTAATATTATGCCAGGTCAGAAAAAGGAAAATGCATGAATACCTGCAAGTTTGGGTCCTGTGTTTAACTTCATAGTTGGGGAGATTTCCACTAAACCTTGGACCTGGCTCCATACGTTCCTCTCTCACAGGATCTTGTCTTATTTATCGCCTCTTTTGAGTTCGGTTAAATCTTGTCTAACTGCTAAGGATAAATAACTTTGGCTCTTTGCAGTCATTTTCCTGTCCTGTTCTGCTACTCTGATTCCTGCCTAGAAAGAAGAAAATAGAGACCAAAAATACAAAGACCCTGGTAATTACTTCTCTTGTGATCTTAGAGTCTTAGGAGGGGTCTCCAATTCTTGAGACTTTCCTGAGTTGCCTACTTATTCTTTTGCTATATATATTCTTCTAAAATTTGGGGCTGTTAGTGAAGTTGTGTTGGGAGAAGGCAATGGCACCCCATTCCAGTACTCTTGCCTGGAAAATCCCATGGATGGAGGAGCCTGGTGGGCTGCAGTCCATGGGGTCGAGGAGAGTCGGACACGACTGAGCAACTTCACTTTCACTTTTCACTTTCATGCATTGGAGAAGGAAATGGCAACCCACTCCAGTGTTCTTGCCTGGAGAATCCCAGGGACGGCGGAGCCTGGTGGGCTGCCATCTGTGGGGTTGCACAGAGTCGGACACGACTGAAACGACTTAGTAGTAGTAGTAGTAGTGAAGTTGTGTTGACTCACTTTGTTTTTCTGGCATTACCTCCAGGATACGCATGTGGGTTAGGAGTGGCACCAAACTCACTGTGGAATATTTTTGTTTTGTTCTGCCGTCTCTTTTTCAGATTTTTGGTGATTTTTCTAACCCCTCTGAATTTTAGTTGCTGCTGCTGATCCCACCCAACTTTAATTTGCAAGTTTTTTGGATATTTTAGAAAAGAGATTCTGAGTTCTGATTTCACACTTTCACTTGAAAATCACCTCAAACCTTTTCAGTTAAAGTATCTAAAATGCTAAATGTGCAATTATACAGTATATTTGTGGTGTTAATATTAGAAAGTAGTTTTCTATGAATAATATCCTTGTCTAAGTGGCTTTCTTAATTTTTATTTTTTAAATTATGAAAATATGATAACACATTTATAGGAGACTTGGAAATTGATCTAAATGGCTTTTGATGACTGAATGTCTCTGTTTTGGACAAGTGGCTGATCGTTTTAGGACATTATAAGCCTGTATTTCATTGACTCACTATGTTGGTGGCATTTTATGATATTGACCATTTTCTCTACAAACTTTATTCTTTTGCTTTTACTAAACTTTTCTGAGTTGATTTCAGTCCTTCTTGTTTTTGCTTGGTTTCTTCATGAGAACTTCTTCCTCTGTCTGCTTTTAAAAGACTGCTTTCCTTGACCCGTTGGCCTTTTTGGAGAATATGCATTCCTGTCATATTCTTATATATTATGTACAGGAATGGAAAGAGAGCAGGGGATGGGGGGAAATTTAATGTTTAGATGGGTCATTTGAGTTTAAGGTAGCTATGAAATTTCTAGAAAGTGACTTACTTTAGACATTTAGATATATGAGGCAGGATTAAGAGAGAAATCCATGCTAGAAATTTAGATAAATAGCCTTAGTTCAGTTCAGTTCAGTTCAGTCACTCAATCATGCCTGACTCTTTGTGACCCTATGGACTGCAGCACGCCAGGCCTCCCTGTCCATTGCCAGCTCCCAGAGTTTACTCAAACTCATGTCCATTGAGTCGGTGATGCCATCCAACCATCTCATCCTCTGTCATCCCCTTCTCCTCTATATCTACTCTATATCTTCCATTTGTTTAATGTTTGAGCTCTGGGACTGCAACCCGCCACCTGTTTATCTGAATGTCCCAGGTAAACACAAATAATAACATGTCCCAACATGTCCTGAATTTCCTTAATTGCTCTGCACTCTTCAGCCATCTTTACTTTTCCTGTATTTACATTTTTTAATTTCATAGATCATGTCACCCTGAGCCCTTCAACCTAGGTTTCCTGGGAGTCAATCTACAACTTCTGTCTTTTCCTCATCATCTATAATGTCATTGATTGAGTACTGTAGATCCCACCTACTGAATATCATGCTTAATCCGTACACTCTTCTGTGTTTATAATAACAACAATATGACTAAATGTTATTTAAACATCAAGGACTTTGGAATTTCACACAACAGAGATACTGGAGTGAAGCTATTTCCAGCTCTCGTTTAGCAGTCTAGATAGTCTGGAGCTGTCTGAGCTCTAGCATGGCTTTTCTGCAGTGTCCTTGGTCTTCTTTGCTGGGTTGCATATAGCAGTAAGCATCACCCTTCACATAACCATATCCAGAGGCCAAGGGATACAGTTATTTCTTGAAATTCTCCATATCTTTCTCAGGGTGGAAAAACCTTCCCTTAAGAATTCCTCCCTGTTCTCCACTCAATACATACACACACACACACACACACACACACACACACACACATCCATCATTAGCTCTCCCTCAGGTCCTTTGGTCAGGGTTGGGTCACAGCACTGCTGCCCTTTGCCTATCTGGCCTTCTAAGCCTCTGTAATTAGAGGTGGGTTCTGCCAAGAAGGAAGGAAAGTAAGGAAGTGGCTGTTGGTGTCTGTCACAGTCTCCATCCTCTGCTCCTCCCCCTAGTTTCTCAGCTCTTGCTGGAGTTAAGGTTTTTATCATGCCTGGCACTAGCTGTTTCAATAGACTTCTGAATTATCTCCCTGTTGTCCTTGTTAGCAACATCAAGTCTACTGGAGTGAGCTTTCTAAAATGCATTGCAAGTATTAAGAAAAAAATGGTATTTATTTTAATTCACCATTTTATAATAACATTTCCCACATTTTCTTAAAAAGTTTAAATCTGTTAAAAGTACATGTATTCATTAGGAAAGAGATATTTAGAAACTGGATCCACAGTTAAAGTTGATATTTAAAACTTCTGATAAGAAACTACAACTCCTGAGCTCTGAGGGGAGATGGAGGAGGCATTGCCTGGAATGGCATTCCTTTTCCTTGGTCAGTAGAGACAGTACAGGTCGGCTGCTACTCTTTGGGCATTGGGGAAATGACCTTCTCCCAAATTACTGGACATAAACCTAGTCATTATATTTTAGAAGCAAATAATGTAGACACCTAATATAATTTATATTAAAGGAACATCTGATGAGTTAAATAAATCATTTTAATAAAATCATAAATTCACAGAGAATTCGTGCTTTTAAAGAACATTGCTCTTTTTTTTAATTAAAAAGAAGAATCTCTTGTAATGGAAATAAGTTCAGATTTAAGAAAAAATTGCTTTCTGAAATCAAGGAACATCTGGATTGTATATATTTTAAATAGAAGTTCAGTAAAATGTAGAAATGTGACACAGCATGCTTTTATGCAAATAAAGAAGCTTTCAAGATACCATGGACATTTTGGTCCTATAATTGTTTGGAAAAAATTATGATAGTCTTGATTTTGGTTCTTTTATGTCATGAAAAGATCATTTCAATATCATATTTTATTTAAAGAATTCATGTTATTATTGAATTAGTATTAAAAATGATGTTAATGGTATAGTTGTAATGTGTATGCCTGGCTGATAATATTTTGGTCTGAATATACATGACTACATCTGTATTCAGTATTAATAGAAAATAATATTTTTTGCAGAAACAGGATCATCATAATGTTCATATTGTTTTATGTCTTGCTTTTTTCATTTATAATGTATCATAAATGTTAGAATATATTTTCTACTATGTCATAGTTTATATTAATTTTTATAAGAAATTAATTTTTAGTTGTGTTTGTAAGTTACTTTGTAAATTAGTATTTCTTCCTAAAGTATCCACACTAATGTCTGTGCAAGACTTAATAGCCAGGGTAACCACTGGGCTTTTATAATTTATAAAAGTATAAAACCATTGGGCTTTTTTACTTTATAGTACCATTAATATATAATGTATATAATTTATGTTTATAAATCCATCCAATATGGAAAAGGGGCTTGTGTGGCAGTTTGGGAAAGAAAATCAAGGAAGAGTCTAGTTCTTCATTTGATGAACAGTCTCTTCCTCTCTTTTTCCATGCCCACATTTAAGCTTTTCATCCACAAACTGTAAGAGCTAGGGAAGCTCCACATAGGAGGCTAGACTCCCAGGCCCACATATCACATGTGGGTTGTGGGTTTTACTTTCTTTTCTTGGAGCTCCTGGCTCCTAGCTTTAAAGGAACAAAGTCCTCAGAACTCCTTATAAAAGAGCACATCACCAGCTTAATCTTGATGGGGCTCATTCACCGAAGGAGGTCACATTTCTGACTACTTACAGGATATGTTATGTGCATCACCCCTCTTCCTGTGTGTAAGTTAAGTGATTAAGGAAGAGCTTGACACATCATAAGCACTCAAAAAATAACTATTATCACTCTTACTATTTTAAAGAATGTTCTGGCTTTAGAGTCCTACCAAATACAAAATCTTGGGCCTCACACCCAAAACTCTAGTTTCATTGGTTTAGGTAGGGAACCAGGCGTCTCTGTTTTTAAACAGCTCCCTTGCTACTTTGAATGTGCATCCAGCATTGAGACCCAGTGATCTCTATAACAGGCCACTGCATTAGCTAACTTCAGTTGTATACATATTTTGTTGACAGGTGGGATTCTTCATGATTTGCACACTCATTTAAACCTCACAGCAATTTAAACAGGGATTATCTCTGCTATGAAGATGAGAAAACTGAATCTCAGAGAGGTATTAAGTAACTTGACCAATGCGACACAGCTGAGGCAAATGGCAGAGCTGGGATTTGAACCCAGAATTGGAGCATGCAGTAAAATAGAATGTCTAGTCATAGGAGCAGCTTCCCAGGTGGCGCTAGTGGTAAAGAACCTGCCTGGCAATGCAAGAGACATAAGAGACGTGGGTTTGATCCCTGGCTCGGGAAGATACCCTGGAGGAGAGCATGACAATCCTGTCCAGTATTCTTGCCTGGAGAATCTCATGGACAGGGTAGCCTGGCAAGCTACAGTCCATAGGGTTGCAAAGAGTCGGACATAACTAAAGGACTTAACACACACATACACACATAGTTATAGGAGAGGAATGCTGAAAGCTTCATCACATTTCCCCCTATAGGAATATGATATGTTAGCAATACCAGAACTTGGATTTTATTACTGAAGGGCTAGTTAATATGTCAGTATAGAAATTGGGGATCAAAGATGAATAGATGCTCCTGGATATCACAACTTCATTAGCTTATGAGCAAAGTAGTTATGTCTTTATTACTGGGTTGGAAGTTAAAGTGAATTCTAATTAATTTCTAAAATAAATAATAAATGGATAAGAAATAATAGCAAATCTCTGGTAAACTTACAGTTTAGGGTTTTGTAGTCTGCTAAACATCTGAGTAAAAAGAGAGTGTTTACCAATTTGTTTAGAAGTGAGGATTTGCTAAAAGTTATTATTTTAAATTTGCCCATGTAAATCTTTCTGCAGTTGACTATAGCTTACAATTTTTATTTTTCTCACAGTTCTTAATAAACATTTTTGTTAAATAGGAAGTACTTAAAATTTTAGTTCATGACTAAGATAAGTCTTGTCAATGATATACAATAATACATGTAGCTGCCTAAAATTGCAGGTCTTGTCTATAAAATGCGTCACATTAATCAAAGATATTTTAATTTTCACATTCAGTGACTCAGAATCACATTTAAATTTTGACATTACCCCAACATGTTTACATAAGCAACAAACGTGGGTTTTGGGGACAGAAGGATGGCAAACTTTTGAGAGAAAGTTAGAAGGATCAAGTTTTAGGAATTAATGTCTTTTTCAGGAGAAGTAAAGCTGAGAAAGAACTTTGCAGAAGGAGAAGGAAAGAGATCTCCATAGCTTGAAAATATCACCAAGTGTTTGACTGCTGGCGAAAGAAGGCTGAGATAGGGGTATATGATGACCAAGATCCTCTCCTTAAATAGTCTGTATTGTTAATCTGTACACGTGGTCATGGATTTCTGGTGCTTTGCAGTGAGTAAAAGCTTATAGATGATTGAGCTGTGTAAACACTCACTGCTCAAAACTTACTGAATAATTAATGCAAACCTCTACTTTTCTTATTTGTGAGCTACTATGAATTTGGAAAACTCAATTTTGAAAACAAAATTAAAGCCAACTGGCTCTGGTTATTTTATTTTTCTTTATTGATGATTTAAGGCCGTAATGATGTGATGCACCTTGTTCAGTCTTCTCAAATTTAGGAATTCTCTGGTCTAATATGAACTAGTCAAACATTCCAAGTATTAGTACATTTGTAGCCACCACAGGACATAGATTTCGTTATAAAAATCTTAAATACATTATTAATAAATTCCTTCATAATTCTGAATATTTAAGGAAATCTTTATTAACACTTCAAATGTATTTGAATGTTGAAAATCTTTCATTCATATCTCTTAATTAGAAATATTTTGAAAGCTGAATTTCTCAATTTACATTATTTTTCTAGGCATTATTTTGTTTTTGAAGATGAAATGTCCATTTGAGAAAATAGATATCCTAAATAATTTTAAGAATAATGCTCATGGACAAAAATGAGATTTAGTCTTATTTTTAAGATAAAGCCATTGTGAAGAAATTGGTCTGACATCCCTTGGCTCCTTATTCCATTATGTTGGTGGTACCTAAGTTAATAGGTTGGGTAATGTCAAAATTCAAATGTGACTCTGAGTTACTGAGTGTGAAAATTAAAATATCTATGCCTAAAGCTCTTACAAGAGACTGAGCGGACAGAGCCTTCATCTCCATGGCATGTATGTGTGCTCAGTCATGTCATACTCTTTGTAGCCCCATAGACTGTAGCCTGCCAGGCACCTCTGTCTATGGAGCTTTCTAGGCAAGAATACTGAAGTGTGTTGCCATTTCCTACTCCAGAGGATCTGCCCGACTCAGGGACTGAACCCACATTTCTGGCATCTCCAGCACTGGCAGGTGGGTTCTTTAATACTGAGCTACCTGGGAAGCCCTCTCTCCATGGCAGCACTATCCAGTTGAAAAATAAAGTGAGTCATTACAAGTTATACACATAATTTAGTTACAAGTCATACACATAATTTAAAATTTTCTAGTAGCTGCATTAAAAAGAAGTAAAAAGGAGAAAGAGAAATTAATTGTAATCATTTAACTCTGATCTGAAATGTTATTGTTCCAGCATGTAACCAATATAAAAATATTAATAAGATATTTTACCTCTTTTTGTATTAACCTTTCAAAACTTGCTCATGTTTTACACTTATGTTTTACACTTACTCAGTCCAGCCATATTTCAGGGGCTTAATAGTCACATGTTGTCAGTGGCTACCAGATTGGTTAGTAGGGATTTGTGGTATTATTGAGCAAACACTTAGGGACCAGTGTAGGGAGTGAAGACTTGCCTTTGTTCAGGGTCTAGGGTAAGAGCCTCCGTTTCAAGGTTCCTCAGAAAGATGCACACCTATTGGTTCCCTGCACTTGGTCAGGAGGGGCTGCTAGATGTGCTAACTTGGGAGCCCTGAAGGACAACAGCAGTGTGCCAAAGCACCTCTGGGTCTTGCAACTGGATGATGACTGCCGAAGGGACTTGGGAGAGGAAGGGACTCTGCTAAGTATCAGCAGAAATTAAAAATCCCCCAATTTATGCTGCTTTGCTGCTAGGTCATAAAAACAGAAACTTCTGAGCCTTCTACCACTAGTCTGACTGCCACTCCCAGAGAGAGACAAACAGCCTGACCTGTAGTAACATTGAGAAGAACACAATCCTGTAGACAGGAAGAAAGAGCCCAGCTAATTCGGGGAGCCTGAGTCACTTGAGGAAAGAAGCACAGCTAGGATAGAAAGAGTTCTGTCAAATTAGAACTCATGAAAAGATGGAAGAGAAATCAAGCAGAAAGGTAGTGACTCTCAAAGAGATACCTTTAGAGTATAAAAGGGATTTTTTTAGAACTGAGGTCTAAATCAGCTTGGGTTCCTAAAATGAAAATACCACAGACTGGGTGACTTAAACAGAAAACTTTTAGTTCTCATGGTTCTGGAGTCTAGGAAGTCTAAGATCAAGCTATCTGCAGATTCAGTTCTTGGTCAGGGCCCTCTTCCTGTCTTGCAGACAGCTTTCTTCTCTTGCTGTACCTCACATGGTAAAGAGAAAAACCTCTGGTGTTTCTTCTGATAGGGGCACTAGTCCCATCCTGGGGCCTCCACCCTATAGACTTCATTTAAACCTAAGTACCTCTCAAAGGCCTCTCTTGCTAGTAACATCACATTGGAGTTTTGGCTTCAGCATGTGAATCTGGGGGAACATAAACATTCAGTCTATAACTGATTTCCGAATGAAAAAAAAATTTCATAGTTGAACTAAAAAAGAACATAATGTTTGCTGAGAATAGAATTAGTGTTTGAAGAGATCAAGGGAGAGAAATAACTTATAAATCAGCAAAACCAGAAAGAAACATGACTGTTGGGATCAGGCAATGTTCAGGAAATCTAACATGTGAAAAGCAGGGCTTCTAGAAACAGAGAATAGAATATATGAAAAAGCAATAGGTGGAAGATTACACTGTTGTTCAAAAATACTCCTCACTTCACCTCTTCATGGCAGAATATATTTCCTGCTCCACTGACTCTGATCTTAGCCCTATGGACAATGTACCAGTTTCTGAGCTGAGACCTGCAGAAGTCAGCCAAATTTCTGCGAGCTCTCTGAAATGTCTACTTTTCTCCACCAAGAGAAGTATATGCACTAGAGCTATGGTTCCTTAAGATGCTGTTCTGGGCAAAGGCCTGTGGAGTTAATCTGAACCCTACCCAAGGTTGAGGGCCTGGACTACCCACCCCAGCCGAGTCTAGTTGAGACCAGCTGGACTACAGCCAAACTACAGACCTGGGTGCAGGTTTGTTGTGACTCAGAAGGATTTGGGGTTGTAGGTGAGGCAGCAGAATTACAATACAAATATGACTAATTCAAAAGAATTCAACAGATAATTGAAGAATATTTTCTTGAGTTGAAAAGGACTTGAATGTTTAGGTTGAAAAGGCTCATTCAGTCCCAAAGAAAATTAAGGAAAACAAATGAATTTACAAATAAATATTTACAAATTTACAAATAATTCACCAGAATGGTGAATTTTTAAGGATAAATTATAAAGGATAAAGAATGAGAATCATTCTAGTATTAACATTCTTATCATTCTTTATAAAGAAAACACAATTTTTGTTTTGTTTTAAAGGAAACAGAAAAAAGAACTGCTAACCAGAGATTATTTTCTTATCCAAGAAACCTATCCTAGATCATTTATCTGGCAGGGCAAGACAAAGTTAAGGCATTTGAGAATATACCACTCAGGCATGATTTTGAAGAAAATCCTCCAGGAAGACTTCCAACCTTTTGCCAAATGATTCCAATCATTTATCTCAAGACAATAGAAGATAGGTGGGGGAGGAAAGAGTGATAAGAACTCTGGAATAATTAAGCCTTAGTAGGTGATTAAACAGAGAAGGCAATGGCACCGCAATCCACTACTCTTGCCTGGAAAATCCCATGGGCAGAGGAGCCTGGTAGGCTGCA
This sequence comes from Bos javanicus, assembly GCF_032452875.1. NCBI lineage: Eukaryota > Metazoa > Chordata > Mammalia > Artiodactyla > Bovidae > Bos > Bos javanicus. Next base: position 31,732,155 of record NC_083877.1, on the reverse strand, counting down.
GTCCATGGGGTCCCGAAGAGTTGGACACGACTGAGCGACTTCACTTTCACTTTTCACTTTCATGCATTGGAGAAGGAAATGGCAACCCACTCCAGTGTTCTTGCCTGGAGAATCCCAGGGACGAGGGAGCCTGGTGGGCTGCCGTCTATGGGGTCGCACAGAGTCGGACACGACTGGAGCGACTTAGCAGCAGCAGCAGCAGCAGCAGCAGCAGCAGGTGATTAAATAAAAAAAGCAAAATGGCTGTTTGAGGAGGCCTTACAAATAGCTGTGAAAAGAAGAGAAGCGAAAAGCAAAGGAGAAAAGGAAAGATATACCCATTTGAATGCAGAGTTCCAAAGAATAGCAAGGAGAGATAAGAAAACCTTCCTCATTGATCAGTGCAAAGAAATAGAGGAAAACAATAGAATGGGAAAGACTAGAGATCTCTTCAAGAAAATTAGAGATACCAAGGGAACATTTCATGCAAAGATGGGCTCAATAAAGGACAGAAATGGTATGGACCTAACAGAAGCAGAAGATATTAAGAAGAGGTGGTAGGAATATACAGAAGAACTGTACAAAAAAGATCTTCACAACCCAGATAATCATCTAGAGCCAGACATCCTGGAATGTGAAGTCAAGTGGGCCTTAGGAAGCATTACTATGAACAAAGCTAGTGGAAATGATAGAATTCCAGTTGAGCTATTTCAAATCCTAAAATATGATGCTGTGAAAGTGCTGCACAAAATATGCCAACAAATATGGAAAACTCAGCAGTGGCCACAGGACTGGAAAAGGTCAGTTTTCATTCTAATCTCGAAGAAAGGCAATGCCAAATAATGCTTGAACTACCACACAGTTGCACTCATCTCACACACTAGTAAAGTAATGCTCAAAATTCTCCAAGCCAGGCTTCAGCAATACATGAACCATGAATTTCCAGATGTTCAGGCTGATTTTAGAAAAGGCAGAGGAACCAGAGATCAAATTGCCAACATCCACTGGATCATGGAAAAAGCAAGAGAGTTCCAGAAAAACATCTATTTCTGTTTTATTGACTATGCCAAAGCCTTTGACTGTGTGGATCACTATAAACTGTGGAAAATTCTGAAAGAGATGGGAATACCAGACCACTTGACCTGCCTCTTGAGAAACCTATATGCAGATCAGGAAGCAACAGTTAGAACTGGACATGGAACAACAGACTGGTTCCAAATAGGAAAAGGAGTACTTCAAGCCTCTATATTGTTACCCTGCTTATTTAACTTATATGCAGAGTACATCATGAGAAACACTGGTCTGGATGAAGCCCCAGCTGGAACCAAGGTTGCTAGGAGAAATGTCAATAACCTCAGATATGCAGATGACACCATCCTTATGTCAGAAAGTAAAGAAGAACTACAGAGCCTCTTGATGAAAGTGAAAGAGATGAAAAAGTTGGCTTAAAGCTCAACATTCATAAAACTAAGATCATGGCATCTTGTCCTGTCACTTCATGGGAAATAGATGGGGAAACAGTGGCAGATTTTATTTCTGGGGGCTCCAAAATCACTGCAGATGGTGACTGCAGCCATGAAATTAAAAGACACTTACTCCTTGGAAGGAAAGTTATGACCAACCTAGACAGCATATTAAAAAGCAGAGACATTATTGCCAACAAAGGTCCGTCTAGTCAAGGCTATGGTTTTTCCAGTGGTCATGCATGGATGTGAGAATTAGACTATAAAGAAAGCTGAGCACGGAAGAATTGATGCTTTTGAACTGTGGTGTTGGAGAAGATTCTTGAGAGTCCCTTGTATGGCAAGGAGATCCAACCAGTCCATCCTAAAGGAGATCAGTCCTGGGTGTTCATTGGAAGGACTGATGTTGAAGCTGAAACTCCAATACTTTGGCCACCTGAAGCGAAGAACTGACTTATTGGAAAAGACCCTGATGCTGGGAAAGATTGAAGGCGGGAGGAGAAGGGGACAACAGAGGATGAGATGGTTTGATGGCATCACCGACTCAATGGACATGAAATTGGGTAAACTCCGGGAGTTGGTGATGGACAGGGAGGCCTGGTATGCTGTGGTTCATGGGTCACAAGGAGTCAGACACGACTGAGTGACTGAACTGAACTGAACTGAAGTGACTAAAAATTGTGAGAATTTATTATATAAAGTGAAGATTACATAAAAAGAGAAACACTGAAAGAGGTAACACAATTATAGCTTGAAGTTAAAAATTATAGACTTGTTCAGTTGCTAATGTGTCTGACTTTTTGTGACCCTTTTTTTGCAATAAATTTTTTTTTAAATTGACATATTAATAGAAGGTATATTATATATTATCTTTATTTGGGATGGGACTATAATCAAAAAAGTAGGAGTGATGACAGATTTTCTTTTCTTGGGCTCCTAAATCACTGTGGATGGTGACTGCAGCCATGAAATTAGAAGACGCTTACTCTTGGAAGGAAAGTTATGACCAACCTAGACAGCATTTTAAAAAGCAAACACATCACTTTGTTGACAAAAGTCTTTATAATCAAAGCTATGGTTTTTCCAGTAGTCATGAATGGATGTGAGTTAGACCATAAAAAGGCTGAGTGCCATAGAATTGATGCTTTAAAATTTTGGTGCTGGAGAAGGCTCTTGGAAGTCCCTTCGACAGTAAGGAGATCAAACCAGTCAATCCTAAAGAAAATCAACCCTGAATATTCATTAGAAGGACTGATGCTGAAGCTGAAGCTCCAATACTTTGGACACCTGATGCATAGAGCCGATTCATTGGAAAAGATCCTGGTGCTGGGAAAGATTGAAGGCAAAAGGAGAAGAGGCCAGCAGAGGATGAAATGGTCAGACAGCACCATTGACTCAATGGACATGAATTTGAGCAAACTTCGGAAGATAGTGAAGGACAGGGAATCCTGGCATGCTGCAGTCCATGGGGTCGCAAGGTCAAACATGACCTTGTGGCTGAACAACAGCAAAGGAATAAAGTCAGCCATCTCAGTAAATCAAATGAGCTGAGTAATTCGTCATGTGCTAGGTGCTGGTAGAGAATACTGTGTTTTCTACTCTCTTTTGTTTAATACTTTTAGTTTTCTGGCACAGAATACAATTTAGAACTTTAAAACAAAGTTGATTTTTATGCTTTTAGTTATGAAAATAGCATTTATATTTTATATTCTGTTCTTATTACATTCTTCCTGTGAAAGTCAGATATAGTTTTCTTTCTCTAAATGTTGAACTATTATGTTGGACTTTAGGAAATTTGAGCAAACTGATAACTTAAATTCTGTTTTGCTCAAATATTAAAAATATGAGGTTATATTTCTGAAATTCTACTAAAATCTGGCTTTTTACTCAATATTTATAATGACTGATGACTAAGTTATGCCTTTCTCTTCTTATGCAGAGTTGTTATCATGTGGTATTTAGAATAATGCCTTTATTTATGTTGTTAACATGTACATAACTTGTTAGATACACTGCTAGAAAATTATTTATCATTGCATTATTTGAAGAGGAATATGTTTTTCAAAGGGACAGCAGACTATAAGGAAGGATATTTTCTGAGAGTCTATCAATGAGATATAATATATGATGAAATTCTGCAGGCATAAGTATTTAAAGTCCAGGTGAAGTTTCTGATTTCTTCCTCATTATTGAAACTTACAGTGAAATTTTAATGGGAAAGGAGAGAACAGGTAACCATTAAGCGGTGATAGTGACCAAGTTTATATGAGTATTTCCATTTCAGCTCACCTATTACAGGTCTGAGCCTAAATCAGTCTTGTCTTTTCATTGCATTTGACATACAGTTCCACTATTAAAATCAATCTTTTCTTTCTCTTCCTTCTTTTTTTCCCTTAAAGAAATGTGTCTGACAATTTTCAAAGCTGATGCCCAGGTTTATAAATTGCTCATGATGAAGCACTGTCAAAGACAGAATCCAGACCAAGCTAATGTCTTTCCAATAGCTCGAAACCATTGTTTCCTGGGTCTCCAAAATCTATTTTTGTAATATTATCAAAAAAAGGTCAAAATCTATTTTCACATTCCCACTTCTCTCTGATTTCCAGAACACAACACCCGAGTCTTTGATTTTTTTCCCTTGCTGTTTGCCATACAAAGAATTATACAGCTCAATAAAACAAAAGACTCAGCACTGAGCGGTTCATCCAAGTGGCTAAAGGGATTTTGAGATAGGTTAATGGTTCTGATTGTTTTCTCATATTGATTTTTAAGGCAATTATATTTTATTTATGTGGGGGAAACTTGGAATTGCATGTGAACTGTCTTGAGGGTAAACTAGGTCTCTTAAAGTTGAAAAGTCTTATGTGAATCTGTAATGACTTTAAATAAAGAGAGAAAAACATGCTGATAAATACTCCTCTCATTTTAAGAAATGGTTATGACTTTAGGGAACCTAACTGAACAAAGTGGTTGAAGTAGATTAATTGAATAGATTATATTTAGTAGCCACCAAAAGCAGAAACAAAAGGTGATCCTTTCTGACTTTAGTACAAAGATAGGCCAAAAGCGTGGATTATCTAAGGTGAGGTGCTATGGGGGCGGAGAGAGCACTGTATCTTGGGTAGTCAGGCAGCTGGTTGATGCCTCGATGCTCAGCTTTTGATATTACTTACAGCTTTTCAAAAGGTTGCTTCAGATGCCCCTCACATCTAGTTCTAGAATCCTGAGATAAATGCATTTCTTTTTGCAGTGCTGGCTTGAAGTTTTTGGATCTATTTCAAGTGGAGCAGATGACTAATCACCCCCTTCTGCTAGTTGATAATAGGTTGTCTATAAAACCTTGTTTTTGTATGGTTACCTTATTGTGAAGTTCACGTCTTTTGAGAAACGTTCACAACTGAAAGGCAAAGAAAATGTCCACTCCAGGGTGTAGTAAAGCTGACAGGGGAAAAAAAAAAAGCCCACTAAATGACTTGGCTCTGTTGTTTTTTAGTTTCCTGAGAGAAAGTGGCCTTGACCCCCAATGCATTACTGCTTTTGAGACTGTAACAGCAGATGGTATGAAATGACAGTTGGTGAAGACAACGAAAGGTGTTTATAACATTGCAGGGTTGTGCAGGTGACTTTAAAAACAAAGGATTGGGAAGTGATAAAAAGTGGAGACTGGCAGTAGAGATGTAATAAAGCCACTAGGTACTTGAGGCAATGTCCTTATTTTATTTTTTCTTTTATTGCATCTGATTGCAAATTAAAGTGGAAAAAAATTAACTCCAGGCAAAAAAGAATATTCAGCTCTTGCCTCAGTGGTTTCCAGAACAAAAAAATGCAGTCTTTGATTTTTAGATATGATTTTTTTTTTTGTTTTGCCTGCTGGTTGCCATACAAAGAGATATAGCTCAATAAAATGAAAGATCCACGGCACTGTGTTTCATAGCAAGGGCCTGGAGGGATTCTGAGCCAGGTTAATAGATATGATGGTTTTCCCTTCATTGATTTTTAAGATGATTATATTTTATTTATAGGCAAGAAAATAATAGTTAAACTTAGATTTATTGAAAACTTATTTCAAGGCTGCATGAATTGATAACAATAACAATACATTTAGGGCAACAAAACTAGAATTGTCTTTAATCCCTTAAGTGTTGATGTGCAGGGAATCTATTGACTTGAAATTAAATGTGCTCTAACCCACAACTGAATCCAGGTGGGGAAGTTATATTTCTCAGGCTGCTCTGAAAGATTTCATTACACTAAGCTTTGATACACCTGAGGTGTTTTTTTGGTAAAAACTATGTGAAAAATCCAGGAGCTGGAAGCTCAGGGATATGAGTGTGTTGCTCTCTGGAGGCTTTAGGAACTGATTTCCAAGTCAACTAGTCATTTGTCGGCTAAAAAGCCTACTGGTCAACCATAATTGTGTCCAGAGGTCTGAATCTTAAACCAGGATGTGTGCATTCTAAGATGTAGAAAAAACTTGAAGCATTACTTTATCCTAATTCAGAATTCCACTGCCTTAAAACTATTATAACGTGTTTTTATGTCCTGAGTGAGTTCACAGACCTTTTTGGATTTGGGACAAATGAATCCCCATTAGCTAGATATGGACAGGAATTTTGCCCATTAAGGATAAGTCACTAAGTCTTTGTCTCTCAAGGGATTGAATAATTGTCAATATGGCCATTTCGTATCTGTGGTTCAGAAATGCCAGCTCCAGATTTCTGATACGCAGTGCTTATCAGAGATGAAGGGGCAAAAACGGACTCCCCAGCAATTTTGTTTTTCAAAGTTTTCCATAATTGAATGTGGAGAAAGAAGAAATATGCAAAATATACTCTAGAGAAAGGGAGCTTTAACCACAGAGTCACTCAAATAATGTAGCATTGTTTTAAAGTATTTCAAAGTTCACTTCTTTTAAAAGTGCCATATTGAACTTGTTTCAGCAACACATATACTAAATTTGGATTGATATGCAAAAGCTAAAATGGCTTAACATCATGCTATACTTTATACTAAAAATATATTACTGTGAGTGACCTTAAATTAGCCCAACGAAACACCTGGGATATCTTTCTCCATATCAATGCACAGATATAGTTGCTTAACTATAGTTTTTTTTTTTTAAACTATTGGACACATTTGAATGACATTTATACAGTTATAAAAATAAAGATTTGATTGTGTTCATTCTTTCAAAAAATACTATATTAATTCAGGTTATAGCTAATATGAAAGTTTGAAGTTGGACTTTCACCTGTGTTAAATGATAAATTGAAGCATATTCAAAAATACTAAGAATTTATATAAGCAAAATTAATTCCAAGGGCAAGCATCAAACTGAAGTGGTTAGGAGTGTGCCATGGGTGGAAAATTGGAGAAGGAAATGGCAACCCACTCCAGTGTTCTTGCTTGGAGAATCCTAGTGGGATTCAGCCTGGTGGGCTGCCGTCTATGGGATCGTCTATGGACACAACTGAAGCAACTTAGCAGCAGCAGCAGCAGCATGGGTGGAAGCAAAGCATGGAAAGTTTTTGATTGGCTGTAACTTAAGCATTTGCCTTATTTGAAAAAGCTGAGTTGGCTGTTTGTGATTGGTTGTCCTTAGGTTTTGCTATCTTAACCTTGAGGCATTTAGGTTTAGGTTTTGGTTTGCTTAAGCAGACTGCTAAGGTTTTAGAACCACCTCACTCTAATAGCTTCCTTGTTTAATTAACTTAACACCTGTAAGGCTAATGTTTATTTTCAAATTACACTATGGTCTTGTTTTCCACAAGACTTGAGTTCAGTGCTCAGTCCTTTTCAGTTAAATGAAGTGACTGTATATGAATATAACTTACACCACAATTGCACATACAAATATCCCCAGCACAAACAAACCGATATTCTAAAATAGATGCCAGAAGGCATTGACTTTCTATGTTTGAATCCAAGATGTAACCAAAATAAGGGGACAGAGAAACAAAACAGCTACAGAATTAATCTTTTATTTGATTATTCCTCTTTTGTTTGATCAACCCATATGACTTTAAGTTCTATATTTTTTAAAAAAGAGAGATTATAAAGAGAATGTTCCAGAAGTTGTATCCCAGGTTCATGAAATGCTGGATAAAGAAGGAAAAGTTATTTTTAAAAGATACTTGGATAACTGACTATCAATAAGTAAAGTTTTATATTTACATTAAAGTCACGTACTACTTTCCTGCTAGGAAATGAAATTCAGTTCAGTTCAGTTGCTCCGTTGTGTCCAACTCTTTGTGACCCCACGGACTGCAGCACACCAGGCCTCCCTGTCCATCACCAACTCCCAGAGCCTGCTCAAACTCATGTCCCTTGAGTCAGTGATGCCATCCAACCATCTCATCTTCTGTTGTCCCCTTCTCCTCCTGCCTTCAATCTTCCCAGCATCAGAGTCTTTTCAAATGAGTCAGTTCTTCACACGAGGTGGCCAAAGTATTGGAGTTTCAGCTTCAACATCAGTCCTTCCAGTGAATATTCAGGACTGATTTCCTTTAGGATGGACTGGTTGGATCTTCTTGCTGTTCAAGGGACTTTCAAGAGTCTTCTCTCACACCACAGTTCAAGAGCATCAATTCTTCAGGACTCAGCTTTCTTTATAGTCCAACTCTCACATCCATACATGACTACTGGAAAAACCATGGTGTTGACTAGATAGACCTTTGTTGGCAAAGTAATGTCTCTGCTTTTTAACATGCTCTCTAGTTTGGTCTTAGCTTTTCTTCCAAAGAGCAAGTGTCTTTTACTTTCATGGCTGCAGTCACCATCTGCAATGATTTTGGAGCCCCCAAAATAAAGTCTCTCACTGTTTCCATTGTTTCTCCATCTATTTGCTGTGAAGTGATGGGATCAGATGCCATGATCTTAGTTTTATGAATCTTTAAACTGTATACAAAAGTAAAAACTCAGAGATAGAATACTGGATAAATATTTAAAGAAAACCCCAAAAGGGAATTTGATTTAGATAAACAAATTTGAAACGAAGCAACAGATGCCCCACACCATGAACACCACACACACACACACAAGATTTCTTTTGTTCTCCTCATTTAACTCCATTTTTTCTTGGCCACATCTTGAACTGTCAATAAATTGTCCTGAAAAGCAACGCTGGTGAACAATTTGTCTGAGCCACGGCAATAAAAGATATGAAGATTCTCTCATGAGGAATCCCAATTATCTCAAGATTTTTGACTCATTTTATAAAATATATGCAATTTTAATTATGTTAATGTTTTGTCAAAATGCATGGGCCTTTTCTGAAAAGAAATTCTGACCTACATGGCCTAACTTACTTTATTTTAAGTCTATCCAAAATTCTTTCTGTAATATAGACTTGTAGAAACTGAAATGGGACATTATGGTTGGTTTTCTTTTGTTAAAAGGGAAATAGCATCACTTGTGCTAAAAGCCCATGATAACAAACCTAGATTTAACACCTAACCTAAATGCAGTTTTAACCTCTCCCAGAAATGTAATCTCAGTTGAACAGTCTGCAATTTTCTGGTGAAGTATGAAAAAGGTAATCTGTCCCATGGATCCTCTCAATCCCCCAGAGGAAGAAGAGGCAATCTGTGTAACAAAACTCTTGCATTCCCTTCCCTCCTTAAAGATGTCCTGTTTTGCTAAGAGCTCCCTTCCCCAGCCTTCTTCCTGTAAGACCTTCCATTTTGTACAACCCTCAGAGAGCCCTCGTAGTTGCTAGATACTGCCGAATTCATGAATTGCCTGCCCAATAAAACCAATAAGATCTTCAAATTTGTTTCAGGAAGGGGGAACCCCTTCCAGGGCCCCAAAGGGGGCTCTTGTCTAACACTCAGAAGCAAATTGTCGGAGGCGGCACACGTGCTGACAAAGCAAGGGACTTTATTGGGAAGGGTGCCCAGCTGGAGAGCAAGGGTAAGGGGAGCCAGGAGGACTGCTCTTTCATATGGCTCACAGTTTCGGGTTTTATGGTGATAGAGTTAGTTTCTGGGTTACCTTTGGCCAATTAATCTGACTAAGGGTCCTCTCTAGTGGCATGTGCATTGCTCAGCCAAGAAGGATGCCAGTGAGAAGGATTCTGGGAGGTAGTAGGACACATGGAGTCTCCTTTTAACCTTTCCCAGATTTTTCCGGTTAGTGGTGGCTTGTGAGTACCGTAGTCCTTACCAGGACTTCTTGTTGTAAAATAACTCACACAAATGGTTGCTATGGTACCCGGCTAGGGTGGGCAGTTTCAGTCAGTGTGTTTCCCCTAACAGATTTACTCTGTTGAATTTTGTTTTTTTTTTAACACTTTCAGTCTAATTTTTTTTTCTCATGTAGAAGGTTTTAGATATTTATTGTCAAAAATTTGAAAAATCTAAATGAAAAAAAAGGAAACAAAGCCCATTACCTGTGAATTTCTAGAGATAATCTCTTTTAACATGTAAACATATGCTTAGAATTGCACCTATTGCTTAGTTTTCTTTTTTTCCTTATTTAAGAAGTCATTTTAAACAACAACAACAAAATGAATATAGACTGTTCTTTCAAATAATTTAAGTATTTTTAATCACAAGGTGTCAAACTCTACATATTCTTGTTCTTTTTGGCCAAATCATATTTCTGCTAAATTTTGCTATTTTTCAGGTTTTATTTCCCTATGTTTCTGAAGGTGAAAATTCATTTGAGTCAGAACAATGCTTATTGCTTAAGGCTCAACTTATCTTTGCGTTTCATTACTGTGATATTGTAATATGATAAGAAATATATATTTTGGTCTTTACCCCAGGCTCTCAGCCCAAGCTTCTAAAATCTTTGTAATTTCCTAAGTGATAAGAGCAATAGGAGCATCTCTCCTTACATTTAGTTTTTGTCCCTGGCTCCTGAAACAGCCTTTGAAGCCTAAAACTGAAAGGAGCCTTTTCTGTTACTCTTATCAAGCCCCTTTCAACCACACCTGTGTTTATGTTAATAATGTGCCTTTTGGAATACTCCTAAGGATCATGCTAGTTGTGATGGGGAGCCAACCACATGATTAGAGGGCTGAAACTTTCAACCCCTCCTCCAGAGAAGGCAGAAGGGTTGGAGGTTGGGTTAATAACTAGGATTGAGTTTTTCCATTAATTATGTCTATATAATGCAGAGGCCATAAACACCCTTACTGAAGAGGTTCAGAGAGATTCTGGGGTTGTGAACACATTGAGATGCCAGAAGATGCTGTGCCCAGAAAAGGCATGGCAATCTATTCCCTTCCACATACCTTGTCCTATGCCTCTCTTCCATTTGGCTGTTCTGAAATTATATTCTTTGTAATAAAAGAGTAACAGTAAATAAGTCAAATGTTTTCCTGAGTTCTATGAGCCATTCTAGCAAATTGTCAAACCCAAGGAAGAGCTCAGAAGAACACCAGCTTCAGTCAGAAGCACATGTGATAACCTGGGATTTGTGTTTGAAATATGAAGTGCAGGAAATCTTGTGATCTGAGCCCTTAACTTTTGGAGTCTGTGTTAACTCTATTTGGTTAGTGTCAGAATTATTTAATATAAGGGAGGGGGGGAACCCTTATACATTTTGTACCAGAAGTATTGTTAGTAGGGAAAAGTAGTTATTCCTTTAATTCCTGCTTTTGGTATCTTACTTTGGTCTCACCAAACAGGTTTTTTAATCTGACTATATTTTACTCTTTTAAAAAAGTTGAACTATTGTTGATTTACAATGTGTTAGTTTCAGGTGTACAGCAAAGTGATCCAGTTATATATCCATATACAGGTATATTCTTGTTCATGTTCTTTTCTATTACAGTTTATTACAAAATATTGAATACAGTTTCCTGTGCTATATAGTAGGTCCTTGTTTTTTATCTATTTTATGTATAGTTGCTTATATCTGCTAATCCCAAATTCTTAATTTATCCCTCCCCCATTTCCTCTTTGGTAACCACAACTTTCTATGTCTGTAGTCTATTTCTGTTTTGTAAATAAAGTCATTTGTATCATCATTTTTTAGATTCTTCATACAAGTGATATCATATGATATTTGTATTTCTCTGACTTACTTTACTTAGTATGATAATCTCTAGGTCCATCCATTTTGCTGCTAATGGCATTATTTCATTCTTTTTTATGAATGAGTAATAAAATATTCCATTGTCTGTAGCTATCACATCTTTTTTATCCATTCCTCTGTCAGTGGACATTTAGGTTGCTTCTGTGTCTTGGCTATTGAAAAATAGTGCTGCAATGAACATTAGGGTGCATGTATATTTTCGAATTATTGTTTTCTCCAGATATATTCCTAGGAGTGGGATTGCTGAAGCATATGATAGCTCTATTTTCAGTTTTTTAAGGAACCTCCAAATTGTCTTCTATAGCAACTGCACCAATTTACGTTCCCACTAACAGAGTAGGATAGTTCCTTTTTCTCTACATCCTCTCCAGCTTTATTATGTGTACATTTTTTTTTGAAGATAGCAATTCTGACTGGTGTGAGGTAGTACCTCATTGTATTTTTGACCCAGTCTTCCCGTTTTTTGATTTTTGTTTGTTTGTTACTTAGTTGTGTGAGCTGTTGGTATATATTGGCAATTAAGCCCATTGGGTTGTACCCAGTGCATAGGTTCTCTTTTCATTTTGTTTATGGTTTCCTTTGATATGCAAAACATATAAGTTTGATTAGATACTATTTATTTATTTTTGCTTTTATTTCTATTGTCTTGGAGACTGACCTAAGAAAACATTGCTATGAATGTCAGAGAATGTTTCGCCTATGTTCTCTTCTAGGAGTTTTATGGTGTCATGTCTTACATTTAAGTCTTTAAGCCATTTTGAATTTACTTTTGTGTATGTCATGAGGATGTATTCTAACTTCATTGTTTTACATGCAGTCGTCTAGCTTTCCCAACACCATTTTCTGAAAACTTTTTCCCCACTGTAGTCTTGCCTGCTCTGTCAAAGATTAATTGAGCATAAGTGTGGATTTATTTCTGGGCTCTCTATTCTGTTCTGTTGATCCATATGTCTGTTTCTGTGCCAATATTGTCTTGATTATTGTAGCTTTGTAATATTGTCTGAAGCCTGAAAAGTTTTGCTTCCTGCTTTGTTCTTTATCCTCAGGATTACTTTGGCAATTCTGTATCTTTTCTGGTTCCATATAAATTTTAGAATTATTTGTTCTAGTTTGTGAAAATTGTTATGAGTAATTTGATAGGGATTGCATTAAATCTGTAGGTTGCTTTGGGTAGTATGACCATTTTAACAGTATTAATTCTTCCAATTCAAGGGCATGGGATATCTTTCCAATTCTCTGAATTATCTTCAATTTCCTTTACCAATGTTTTATAGTTCTCAGTATGTAAGTCTTTCACTTCCTTGATCAACTTTATTCCTAAATATTTTATTTTTGATGTTATTTTGTTAAGGTTGTTTTTTTGCTTTCCCTTTCTGATATTTCACTACTAGTGTAAAGAAATACAACAAGTTTCTGTATGTTTTCTCATATCTTGATACCTTGCTAAATTCATTTATCAGTTCTAGTAGTTTTTGTGTGGAGTCTTACTAGAGTTTTCCATATACTATATCATGTCATCTGCATATAAGGACAGTTTGACCTCTTCCTTTCCAATTTGGATACCTTTTATTTCTTTTTCTTGTATGATTACTGTGGATAGGACTTTCAATACATGTTGAATAAAGGTGGCAAAAGTGGTGGGTTGCTGCTGCTGCTGCTAAGTTGCTTCAGTCGTGTCCGACTCTGTGCGACCCCATAGATGGCAGCCCACTAGGCTCCCCCGTCCCTAGGATTCTCCAGGCAAGAACACTGGAGTGGTCATGTCGTCTTATTCCAGATTTTAGCAGGAAGGCTTTCAGCTTTTCACCATTGAGTGTTATGTTGACATGGGTTTATTATAAACACCTTTTATTATTCTGAGATATGTTCCCCATGGTACCCCACTCCAGTACTCTTGCCTGGAAAATTCCATGGGTGGAGGAGCCTGGTAGGCTGCAGTCCATCGGGTTGCTAGGAGTCGGACAAAACTGAGCGACTTCACTTTCACTTTTCACTTTCATGCATTGGAGAAGGAAATGGCAACTCACTCCAGTGTTCTTGCTTGGAAAATCCCAGGGACGGGAGAGCCTGGTGGGCTGCCATCTATGGGGTCGCACAGAGTCGGACACGACTGAAGTGACTTAACAGCATACCTATATTGGTATTAAAGTTTATTATAAGTGGATGTTGAATTTTTACCAAATGCTTTTTATGCTTCTATTGAGGTGATCACGTGGTTTTTGTCTTCTCTTTTGTTGATGTGATGTATCACATTGATTGATCTGTGTATGTTCGTTGAAACGTCCTTATTATCTTGGGGTGTATCCAACTTCATCAAGGTGTATGTCTTTTTTGTGTGTTGCTGAATTTGGTTACTAATATTTTGTTGAGGATTTTTACATCTATATTTATCAAATATATTGGACTGTAATTCTCTTTTTTGGCAATGTCTTTGTCTGCTTTTGGTATCAGGGTAATGGTGACTTCATAGAATGAATTTGAGAGTGCTCTCTCTTCAGTTTTTTAAATACTTTGAGAAGGATCAGTATATGTTCTCCTTTGTGTGTTTGATAAAATTCCCCACTGAAGTCATCTGGTCCTGAACTTTTGTTTGCAGGGAGTTTTTTTCAATTTACATAACCTGAATATATTTCATTTACTTACTAGATTTAATAAAATTTAGGGGTAAATGTTATGAAGATATGTGACCAGAGTAATACTTACAGCTCTCCAAAGCCTCATTTAAGCTCTAAGTTGACATAAGACATTAATATTTCAAGGAGAATAAGGGAATTATATGTCTGGTATAATAATTTATGAATTTCTTAATAAGTACTATTCTTTCCTTGATCCTTATATATCTAAACAATATTCCTCTCATTGATTTAGTATAATAGAGAATTATATTCACTAAAATCATCATTATCATTCAAGACAATCAACTGGAAAACTCAGGATTTCTAAGAATTCATTAAAATTATATAAAACTGCCTTTCTGCATGCCAGAAACAACCTCTGAGAAGTCATCATAATGGAAAAATATTTCAATTCATAATGACATCAATTTTATGAAATGCATGAGAATAACCTTAGTAAGGGTAACCTATGGTTGGTTTACCCCTTAAACAAATTCTGATTTTACTCCTCATTGACTTCAAGGCAGGACTCAGTGATTGTTCATATTCTCTCCAAAGGAAATTGCTCTTCAAAATATTTTGGGACTTGGTAGAATTTGGTAAAAATGTCATTGGCTCTTGGGAAGAGGGTTTATATGACTTTTTCCAAAAAAAGCACATCCCCCTCAAAATGTCTCCACTCTTCTGCCTCTTTTTTGGTTTGTCAATTATATCAGCAGAGGTGCTCCTTTGACCCTACCCCAGTGTAGCCTTAAATCCTGGAAACAAATAGGATATGCAAATGGTTAAAAACATTTATATATACAGAGGTCATAGAAACTGTAGGAAGGCCATTGCTTTTAATATATAGGTGGGAAAAGATATAAACAGATAAATACTTAGGAAATACAGTGCCAATATTTTTATGGAAAATGTTCATTCTTAAAAAAATTTCAAGTCAAAGAAATAACAAAACAGACCATTTTGCTTAATAAATTGGTAAAAATTTTAAAGGAAAAGATGAATGTGTTTGTTAAGTTTCTGTGACATATATGTCATACCTTGATAGTACTAGTCAAAATTACTAGTATTCTAATAAGCAACTCAGCAATATCAAGAGTCTAAAATATAGCCAGTCTCCTTGACTTTACTTCAGAATGTCATCTCAATTGAAATGTCCTCTTAACCTTCCTGATAACAATTTCAATTTCACCACACCAGGCAATATTTTCTTTCTAAGAAACAAATCGGATTATACCAGGACTTTGGGTGGGTCAAAATCCCTAGTTAATGGAATTGTCATTCCATGCAAAGACAAGCACAGCCATTCACAATCTATTAGAAATAAATCTTATTTAATGAACAATTACCATATTTTAGTACGTTTTCTTTCTTTGGGCTTGGAATAAAAACTGACATTTTCCAATCTTGTGGCCACTGCTGAGTTTTCCAAATTTGCTGGCATATTGAGTGCAACACTTTAACAGCATCATCTTTTAGGATTTGAAACGGCCCAGCTGGAATTCCATCACCTCCACTAGCCAAAGAATGTTTAAACTACTGAAAAGCTGCACTCATTTCACATGCTAGCAAAGTACTGCTGAAAATTCTCCAAGCTAGGCTTCAACAGTACATGAACTGAGAAGTTGCAGATATTCAAGCTGGATTTAGAAAAGGCAAGGAACCAGAGATCAAATTGACAACATCTGTTGGATCATAGAAAAAACAAGAGAATTCCAGAAGTACAACTACTTCTGCTTCATTGACTGTGCTAAAGCCTTTGACTGTGTGGATCACAACAAACTGTGAAACATTCTTAAAGAGATGGAAATACCGGACCACCTTATCTGTCTCCTGATAAAACTGTATACAGGTTAAGAAACAACAGTTAGAACCGGGCATGGAACAATGGACTGGTTCCAGATTGAGAAAGGAGTATGTCAAGGCTGTATGTTGTCACCCTGCTTATTTAATTTATATGCAGAGTACATCATGAGAAATGCCAGGCTGGAGGAAGCACAAGCTGGAATCAAGATTGCTGGGAGAAATATCAGTAACCTCAGATATGCAGATGACACTACCCTTATGGCAGAAATTGAAGAAGAATTAAAGAGCCTCTTGATGAAAGTGAAAGAGGAGAGTGAAAAAGTTGGCTTAAAGCTCAACATCAGAAAACAAAGATCATGGCCATGTTTCTAAGTTTTCTCCAATGAGATATAAACTGCAGTTACTGTATGAGACAGAGAGGAAACTTCCTTAAATGGAAAGTTGGGTGGCCTTTTCACCCATTTCTTATTGCTAGAGCTCTATCAGCTAGATTGTGACATTGAGGATAAAAGACAGTGAAGGGGAAAGATCCAAGAAGCCTGAGAACCTAATGACTTCAGAAGCCACCATATAATCCTTGGGCTGCTCACCCACTTTAGGTACACCTCTGTCATGAGGAGCTGTATGCAACTTCTCACTAATACATTTGTCAAGGATGAAAACTATATTTTATCTTTTTTTTTTTGTAATATCAAATGTCCAGATTTCAGGCCCTAGCATAAAAGCACCCCTCAAATGATTGTTCCACATGTGAAATTTTGTACTAGGAATATTGAAATAATAATACCATAAAATGCAACATAAGCAAATATTGGGAATTTATGACAATTTTCTCTATAACTGCATCCTGTAATCACATTCAAGCAACACTTTTTACATCCTAAAATGTATGCGTGTACTTTTATTCACTTTTCCGTTTCAGTTTTTATCACGTTTCTGGTGTTTGGATAAAATGGAAAATTGGGACGATATTGTACCTGATTTAGGTTAAGAATGTCTTTATGTCTGAGAATAATGTTGAGACTTGGGTGAAAGTAAAATTTATCCTGAATCATCTTGATAATTGCCTTAGCAGTCTATTCTAATAGAACTTATTTTAAATTTGGATATGCTCCTGCTTTTAGAATATATGCTACCTCTAGGGCAGGACTGTGTGAGATAATGTGTATAGTAGTGAGAAGAACTCTACTTTAAAATATTCAGTTAATATTTAGTTGATGGTGCCAAATTGTTTCTTTTGTTATACTGATTACAGAATCCAAGAAGAAAACACAGGATTATATATTGCCCAAGTCAAGTGCACAAATAACTGATTTGAAGGGCAATAAGAGATTAGGCAAATAAAATAAGAATGCTATTTTAAAATGTAATATCCTGAAACATACCTGATTACATACTTATGATCCTGGATAGATTGAACCAATAAAATCCAAGAAGCATTTTATTTCCACAGTGTATGTGTGCAGCAAACCCTAAGCGATCATTTTAAGAGGCTTGTGGTATCCAACCAGTTTCACTTTATCTTTGGCATTCTCCCATAGAGATATCGCAATAAAAATAGATACTCCTACACATATTTTTATTTGTAATTCTGTGATGTTTGTGCATTTGAGGGTATTGCTAACTTCTGGAAACCCATCTGATTTAACTTCTCAATAAGAAATGATTACAGAACATTTAGCTGAGATACTCACCACCTCTTCTATTGTGACAGGCCATTTCTTCCTTTTTTCTAGGCTCACCCTTTCCCCACCCATCAGTAAATCTATCAAGGGGCTTCCATTATAGATTATCCATTATGTTTTCTCTAGTCTCTTTACCTTAATAAGAAATAATAAGAAGACATTCAGGCCAGCAGCTTAACTATTGTTTCATTTCTCTCCTCTTTAGTGTCTTTTATACTTTAACTGTAAGCTTTCAAAGTCATAATTTTTGAGGTGTAAAAACACTCTATGTCTTGATATTAATGGTTAACCTCAGAAAGTATGGATATGTTGCCTTATTTTTCTAGTGTAAAATGTCTAATACAAGATACCCAGAACTCCTTCTATGAACTGTGATTGGAGACCTGTTCCGAATTTGGAGTTGTATAAAGTAGGCAGTTTTGCCCTTCTTCATGGACTTAAGATCTCTCCCAGTCCAGAAGTAAAATGATAGGTAACTGAATTTTACTTTATTTCCATTAAATGCCTGGCTGCATTACAGAATTTTGAGATCTCTTGGTTTTCAATTTTTGGGTGGTAAGAAGCTCTGAGGCTCTGTTCAAGTGGCAGCATCCCTGTCCCCTGGAGAGTCCTTGCTGTGAGCACTACAGGTCTTCTTTCCTCATTCAATTTCTTCTCATTTCAGTGGATCCTGGTTTCTTCTGGAAACTTTGTCAGAGATGCCTTACAATTCCAAGTACATGTTGACTTATTTCTCTAACACATTTAATTTCTTTATGCTACCACTATCTACGACTATCTATATGCATGTCATTGTGCTCGTGCTAAGTCACTTCAGTTGTGTCCGACTCTTTGCGACACTATGGACTGTACCCAGCCAGGCTCCTCTGTCCATGGGATTCTCCAGGCAAGAATACTGGAGTGGGTTGCCATGCCGTCCTTCAGGGGATCTTACTGACCCAGGGATTGAACCTGCATTTCTTATGGTCTCCTGCATTGGGAGGAGAGTTCTTTACCACTAGCGCCCCCTGGGAAGCCCATCTATATACACACCTAACAATTATTTATGTATTTTTATCTGTGAAACATGATAATTCTGATACCTGTGAAATTCCAAATAGTAACATATACTTTATGCACATTTTCTGATTTAACTTAATCCTCAGTAGAACCTTATTATCCCATATGTATTATGGCATTCTACACAAGAAACTGCATTTTTACCCATCTACTTACAACAACAACAACAACAACAATTTATTCAATGCCTACTGTTTAGTAGGAGCTTTACATGTTTTTTATGTGATTATTTATTGCCTCATTTGAAATGAGATTTAAAGCAGCTTAATTTAACTATTCTTTAATTTTCATAGCAACTCTGAAAATGGAAATCTCATTATAAGAATGATGAAAAGATCTAATTTATTCATAAAGCTCTATTTATTCATTTTATATTTACATAAACAATCCATTAAATGGTACTTTGGGGGATCCTTTCTTGATTGCCTGCCCTTACCTTGTTTTATTTACCATAGGGCCTTATAGGAGATAGAAATTTTATTTATAGCAGTTGTTCCACTTTATGTATTTACTTGCTTTGTAAATGTTACAAAATTAGAAAATATAGTTAAATGAAAACAGAAAAAATTCTGTTCCCTCTTATAGAATGCTTTATTGTGTGGCATCCTTGAGCTAAAGGGTCACTTGGGGAGATTTCTGGTCCCTAGATTAGGTCTCTCTTTAAAATGTTTCTTTTTTTGTTTGTATTTCTTAGTTACCCAATCTAATTTTATTTTATTTTTAAACTTTACAATATTGTATTAGTTTTGCCAAATATCAAACTGAATCCACCACAGGTATACATGTGTTCCCCATCCTGAACCCTCTCCCCTCCTCCCTCCCCATACCCTCCCTCTGGGTCATCCCAGTGCACCAGCCCCAAGCATCCAGTATCGTGCATCGAACCTGGACTGGCTACTCATTTCATAC
Source organism: Bos javanicus (assembly GCF_032452875.1). Lineage (NCBI taxonomy): Eukaryota > Metazoa > Chordata > Mammalia > Artiodactyla > Bovidae > Bos > Bos javanicus. Next base: position 31,712,595 of record NC_083877.1, on the reverse strand, counting down.
ATGATATTATACATGTTTCAATGCCATTCTCCCAAATCTTCCCACCCTCTCCCTCTCCAACAGAGTCCATAAGACTGTTCTATACATCAGTGTCTCTTTTGCTGTCTCTTACACAGGGCTATTGTTACCATCTTTCTAAATTCCATATATATGCGTTAGTATACTGTATTGGTGTTTTTCTTTCTGGCTTACTTCACTCTGTATAACAGGCTCCAGTTTCATCCACCTCATTAGAACTGATTCAAATGTATTCTTTTTAATGGCTGAGTAATACTCCATTGTGTATATGTACCACAGCTTTCTTTGCTATTCATCTGCTGATGGGCATCTAGGTTGCTTCCATGTCCTGGCTATTATAAACACTGCTGCGATGAACATTGGCGTACACGTGTCTCTTTCCCTTCTGGTTTCCGCAGTGTGTATGCCCAGCAGTGGGATTGATGGATCATAAGGCAGTTCTATGTCCAGTTTTTTAAGGAATCTCCACACTGTTCTCCATAGTGGCTGTACTAGTTTGCATTCCCACCAACAGTGTAGGAGGGTTCCCTTTTCTCCACATCCTCTCCAGCATTTATTGCTTGTAGACTTTTGGATCGCAGGCATTCTGACTGGTGTGAAATGGTACCTCATAGTGGTTTTGATTTGCATTTCTCTGATAATGAGTGATGTTGAGCATCTTTTCATGTGTTTGTTAGCCATCTGTATGTCTTCTTTGGAGAAATGCCTATTTAGTTCTTTGGCCCATTTTTTGATTGGGTCATTTATTTTTCTGGAGTTGAGGTGCTGGAGTAGCTTGTATGTTTTTGAGATTAGTTGTTTGTCAGTAACTTCATTTGCTATTATTTTTCCCATTCTGAAGGCTGCCTTTTCACCTTGCTAATAGTTTCCTTTGTTGTGCAGAAGCTTTTAAGTTTAATTAGGTCCCATTTGTTTATTTTTGCTTTTATTTCCAATATTCTGGGAGGTGGGTCATAGAGGATCCTGCTGTGATGTATGTCAGAGAGTGTTTTGCCTATGTTCTCCTCTAGGAGTTTTATAGTTTCTGGTCTTACGTTGAGATCTTTAATCCATTTTGAGTTTATTTTTGTGTATGGTGTTATAAAGTGTTCTAGTTTCATTCTTTTACAAGTGGTTGACTAGCTTTCCCAGCACCACTTGTTAAAGAGATTGTCTTTAATCCATTGTATATTCTTGCCTCCTTTGTCAAAGATAAGGTGTCCATATGTGCATGGATTTATCTCTGGGCTTTCTATTTTGTTCCATTGATCTATATTTCTGTCTTTGTGCCAGTACCATACTGTCTTGATAACTGTGGCTTTGTAGTAGAGCCTGAAGTCAGGTAGCTTGATCCCTCCAGTTCCATTCTTCTTTCTCAAGATCGCTTTGGCTATTCGAGGTTTTTTGTATTTCCATACAAATTGTGAAATTATTTGTTCTAGCTCTGTGAAGAATACCTTTGGTAGCTTGATAGGGGTGCATTGAATCTATACATTGCTTTGGGTAGTATACTCATTTTCACTATATTGATTCTTCCAATCCATGAACATGGTATATTTCTCCATCTATTAGTGTCCTTTTTGATTTTTTTCACTAGTGTTTTATAGTTTCCTATATATAGGTCTTTAGTTTCTTTAGGCAGATATATTCCTAAGTATTTTATTCTTTCCGTTGCAATGGTGAATGGAATTGTTTCCTTAATTTCTCTTTCTGTTTTCTCATTGTTAGTGTATAGGAATGCAAGGGATTTCTGTGTGTTGATTTTATATCCTGCAACTTTACTATAATCGTTGATTAGTTCTAGTAATTTTCTGGTGGAGTCTTTAGGGTTTTCTATGTAGAGGATCATGTCATCTGCAAACAGTGAGAGTTTTACTTCTTCTTTTCCAATTTGGATTCCTTTTATTTCTTTTTCTGCTCTGATTGCTGTGGCCAAAACTTCCAAAACTATGTTGAATAGTAATGGTGAAAGTGGGCACCCTTGTCTTGCTCCTGACTTTAGAGGAAACGCTTTCAATTTTTCCCCATTGAGGATAATGTTTGCTGTGGGTTTGTCATATATAGCTTTTATTATGTTGAGGTATGTTCCTTCTATTCCTGCTTTCTGGAGAGCTTTTATCATAAATGGATGTTGAATTTTGTCAAAGGCTTTCTCTGCATCTATTGAGATAATCATATGGTTTTTATTTTTCAATTTGTTAATGTGGTGTATTACATTGATTGATTTGCGGATATTGAAGAATCCTTGCATCCCTGGGATAAAGCCCACTTGGTCATGGTGTATGATCTTTTTAATGTGTTGTTGGATTCTGATTGCTAGAATTTTGTTAAGGATTTTTGCATCTCTATTCATCAGTGATATTGGCCTGTAGTTTTCTTTTTTTGTGGGATCTTTGTCAGGTTTTGGTATTAGGGTGATGGTGGCCTCATAGAATGAGTTTGGAAGTTTACCTTCCTCTGCAATTTTCTGGAAGAGTTTCAGCAGGATAGGTGTTAGCTCTTCTTTAAATTTTTGGTAGAATTCAGCTGTGAAGCCGTCTGGACCTGGGCTTTTGTTTGCTGGAAGATTTCTGATTACAGTTTCAATTTCCGTGCTTGTGATGGGTCTGTTAAGATTTTCTGTTCCTTCCAGGTCCAATTTTGGAAAGTTGTACTTTTCTAAGAATTTGTCCATTTGTTCCACGTTGTCCATTTTATTGGCATATAATTGTTGATAGTAGTCTCTTATGATCCTTTGTATTTCTGTGTTGTCTGTTGTGATCTCTCCATTTTCATTTCTAATTTTATTGATTTGATTTTCTCCCTTTGTTTCTTGATGAGTCTGGCTAATGGTTTGTCAATTTTATTTATCCTTTCAAAGAACCAGCTTGTGGCTTTGTTGATTTTTGCTATGGTCTCTTTTGTTTCTTTTGCATTTATTTCTGCCCTAATTTTTAAGATTTCTTTCCTTCTACTAACCCTGGGGTTCTTCATTTCTTCCTTTTCTAGTTGCTTTAGGTGTAGAGTTAGGTTATTTATTTGACTTTTTTCTTGTTTCTTGAGGTATGCCTGTATTGCTATGAACTTTCCCCTTAGGACTGCTTTTACAGTGTCCCACAGGTTTTGGGTTGTTGTGTTTTCATTTTCATTCATTTCTATGCAAACTTTGATTTCTTTTTTGATTTCTTCTGTGATTTGTTGCTTATTCAGCAGAGTGTTGTTCAGCCTCCGTATGTTGGAATTTTTAACAGTTTTTCTCCTGTAATTGAGATCTAATCTTACTGCATTGTGGTCAGAAAAGATGCTTGGAATGATTTCTATTGTTTTGAATTTACCGAGGCTATATTTATGGCCCAGGATGTGATCTATCCTGGAGAAGGTTCTATGTGCGCTTGAGAAAAAGGTGAAATTCATTGTTTTGGGATGAAATGTCCTATAGATATCAATTAGGTCTAACTGGTCTATTGTATCATTTAAAGTTTATGTTTCCTTGTTAATTTTCTGTTTAATTTATCTATCCATAGGTGTGAGTGGGGTATTAAAGTCTCTCACTATTATTGTGTTATTGTTAATTTCTCCTTTCATACTTGTTAGCATTTGTCTTCCATATTGCGGTCCTCCCGTGTTGGGTGCATATATATTTATAATTGTTATATCTTCTTCTTGGATTGATCCTTTGATCATTATGTACTGACCATCTTTGTCTCTTTTCACAACCTTTGTTTTAAAGTCTATTTTATCTGATATGAGTATTGCTACTCCTGCTTTCTTTTGGTCCCTATTTGCATGGAAAATCTTTTTCCAGCCCTTCACTTGCAGTCTGTATGTGTCCCCTGTTTTGAGGTGAGTCTCTTGTAGACAACATATGTAGGGGTCTTGTTTTTGTATCCATTCAGCCAGTCTTTGTCTTTTGGTTGGGGCATTCAACCCATTTACGTTTAAGGTAATTACTGATAAGTATGATCCCGTTGCCATTTACTTTATTGTTTTGGGTTCGAATTTATACACCGTTTTTGTGTTTCCTGTCTAGAGAATATCCTTTAGTATTTGTTGGAGAGCTGGTTTGGTGGTGCTGAATTCTCTCAGCTTTTGCTTGTCTGAAAAGCTTTTGATTTCTCCTTCATATTTGAATGAGATCCTTGCTGGGTACAATAATCTGGGCTGTAGGTTATTTTCTTTCATCATTTTAAGTATGTCTTGCCATTCCCTCCTGGCTTGAAGAGTTTCTATTGAAAGATCAGCTGTTATCCTTATGGGAATTCCCTTGTGTGTTATTTGTTGTTTTTCCCTTGCTGCTTTTAATATTTGTTCTTTGTGTTTGATCTTTGTTAATTTGATTAGTATGTGTCTTGGGGTGTTTCACCTTGGGTTTATCCTGCTTGGGACTCTCTGGGTTTCTTGGACTTGGGTGATTATTTCCTTCCCCATTTTAGGGAAGTTTTCAACTATTATCTCCTCAAGTATTTTCTCATGGTCTTTCTTTTTGTCTTCTTCTTCTGGGACCCCTATGATTCGAATGTTGTAGCATTTAATACTGTCCTGGAGGTCTCTGAGATTATCCTCATTTCTTTTAATTCGTTTCTCTTTTATCCTCTCTGATTCATTTATTTCTACCATTCTATCTTCTAATTCACTAATCCTATCTTCTGCCTCTGTTATTCTACTATTTGTTGCCTCCAGAGTGTTTTTAATTTCATTTATTGCATTTTTCATTATATGTTGACTCTTTTTTATTTCTTCTAGGTCCTTGTTAAACCTTTCTTCCATCTTCTCAGTCCTTGTCTCCAGGCTATTTATCTGTGATTCCATTTTGATTTCAAGATTTTGGATCAATTTCACTATCATTATTCGGAATTCTTTATCAGGTAGATTCCCTATCTCTTCCTCTTTTGTTTGGTTTTGTTTTGGTGGTCATTTATCCTGTTCCTTTATCTGCTGGGTATTCCTCTGTCTCTTCGTCTTGTTTAAATTGCTGATTTTGGGGTGTCCTTTCTGTATTCTGGCAGTTTGTGGAGTTCTCTTTATTGTGGCATTTCCTCACTGTGTGTGGGTCTGTACAGGTGGCTTGTCAAGATTTCTTGGTTAGGGAAGCTTGTGTCGGTGTTCTGGTGGGTGGAGCTGTATTTCTTCCCTCTGGAGTGCAATGAAGTGTCCAGTAATGAGTTATGAGATATCTATGGTTTTAGGGTGACTTTGGACAGCCTGTATCTTGAAGCTCAGGGCTGTGTTCCTGTGTTGCTGGAGAATTTGCTTGGTATGTCTTGCCCTGGAACTTGTTGGCCCTTGTGTGAGGCTTGGTTTCAGTGTAGGTATGGAGGTGTTTGATGAGCTCCTGTCGATTAGTGTTCCTTGGAGTCAGGAGTTCCCTGGAGTCAGGGTTTGGACTTAAGCCTCCTGCTTCCAGTTATTGGTCTTATTTTTACAGTAGTTTCAAAACTTCTCCTTCTTTACGCACCATTGATAAAACATCTACATTAAAGATGAAAAGTTTCCCTACCGTGAGGGTCACCCAGAGAGGTTTACAGCGTTACATGGAGAGGAGAAGAGGGAGGAGGGAGTTAGAGGTGACCCGAATGAGATGAGGTGGAATCAAGAGAGGAGAGAGTGGGCTAGCCAGTAATCACTTCCTTATGTGCACTCCACAACTGGACCGCTCAGAGATGTTCATGGAGTTATACAGAGAAGAGAAGAAGGAGGAAGGAGGCAGAGGTGGCCAGGAGGATAAAAGGTGGGGGGGAATGAAAAGGAGGGAGACAGATCCAGCCAGTAATCAGTTCCCTAAGTGTTCTCCACCGTCTGGAACACACAGAATTTCACAGAGTTGGGTAGAGTAGAGAGGGGTTAGGGAGGAGACACAGGCGACCTGGTGGAGAAAAAGAAGAGTCCAAAGGGAGAGAGAGCAGTCAACCCAGTAATCTCGCTCCCTAGTGAAAAATGGGTCCTGAGGATTGGGTTCTTAAAGGTACAAAATTGGTAACAAATACATAAAAGCAAAAATTAAAAATCTAGAGTAGAGTTTGGAATTTCAAAAATACGATGTTAAAGAAAAGAAGAAGGAAAAGAAAGAGAGAAAAAACGAACAAACAAAAACAAACAAGGTCGTGAAAATTATAAAGAAAATATAGGTACAAAATTGATAACTAACACTAAAAAGCAAAAGTTAAAAAAGTAGAGTAGAGCTTGGAATTTCAAAATTACAGTGTTAAAAAAAAGAAGAAAAAGAAAGAGAGGGGAAAAAAAACAAACAAAAACAAGCAAAGTGGCAAAAATTATAAAGAAAATACAGGTACAAAATTGATATCAAATACCAAAAAGCATAAATTAAAAATCTAGAGTAGAGTTTGGAATTTCAGATATACAATGATATATAAAAGAAGAAGAGAAAGAAACAGAGAAAAAAAAAAGTCACAGAAATTCACTTTCTTATCCATTCATCTTCTGATGGACATCTAGGTTGCTTCCATGTCCTGGCTATTATAAACACTGCTGCGATGAACATTGGGGTACACGTGTCTCTTTCAATTCTGATTTCCTCGGTGTGTATGCCCAGCAGTGCGATTGCTGGGTCATATGGCAGTTATATTTCCAGTTTTTTAAGGAATCTTCACACTGTTGTCCATAGTGGCTGTACTAGTTTGCATTCCCACCAACAGTGTAAGAGGGTTCCCTTTTCTCCACACCCTCTCCAGCATTTATTGCTTGTAGACTTTTGGATCGCAGCCATTCTGACTGGCGTGAAATGGTACCTCATTGTGGTTTTATTTGCATTTCTCTGATAATGAGTGATGTTGAGCATCTTTTCATGTGTTTGTTAGCCATCTGTATGTCTTCTTTGGAGAAATGTCTATTTAGTTCTTTGGCCCATGTTTTGATTGGGTTGTTTCTTTTTCTGGAGTTGAGCTGCAGGAGTTGCTTGTCTATTTTTGAAATTAGTTGTTTGTCAGTTGCTTCATTTGTTATTATTTTCTCCCATCCCGAAGGCTGTCTTTTCACCTTGCTAATAGTTTCCTTTGTTGTGCAGAAGCTTTTAAGTTTAATTAGGTCCCATTTGTTTATTTTTGCTTTTATTTCCAATATTCTGGGAGGTGGGTCATAGAGGATCCTGCTGTGATGTATGTCGCAGAGTGTTTTGCCTATGGTCTCCTCTAGGAGTTTTATAGTTTCTGGTCTTATGTTTAGAACTTTAATCCATTTTGAGTTTATTTTTGTGTATGGTGTTATAAAGTGTTCTAGTTTCATTCTTTTACAAGTGGTTGACCAGTTTTCCCAGCACCACTTGTTAAAGAGATTGTCTTTTCTCCACTGTATATTCTTGCCTCCTTTGTCAAAGATAAGGTGTTCATAGGTACGTGGGTTTATCTCTGGGCTTTCTATTTTGTTGCATTGATCTATATTTCTGTCTTTGTGCCAGTACCATACTGTCTTGATGACTGTGGCTTTGTAGTAGAGCCTGAAGTCAGGTAGGTTGATTCCTCCAGTTCCATTCTTCTTTCTCAAGATTGCTTTGGCTATTCGAGGTTTTTTGTATTTCATACAAATTGTGAAATATTTGTTCTAGCTCTGTGAAGAACACCGTTGGTAGCTTGATAGGGATTGCATTGAATCTATAGATTGCTTTGGGTAGTAGATCTTGTTTTTTGTGTGTATGTGTTTAAATGACACAAATGGTATAATACTATGCATCACACAAACCACGCTCGCCTTTTTACTTTTCTCCTTTAACATTGTTCTACTCAGATTTTTATCTCTATGTCTAGCTTACTTTTGTGCACATATGGTTCTATCTTATATATTGATATGTCATATTTTACTTGTCTATTCTTCTATTGATGAACCTAACATCCATCAGAGAAAACTGAAGATGTTTTTGACATATCACCTTGGGGTCAAGGGGGACAGTTTCTCTGGGATAGTCACTGAGTTGTTGGGTATCCAGACCCAGTCTTACCAAATGCTACCAAACTGCCCTGCAAAATGGACCTCCCACCACAGATCACAATAGCTCCTCTCCATACATTAAAACTTGCCACTTTCAGTACTATTTGCAATAGCTAGGATGTGGAAGCAACTTAGATGTTCATCAGCAGATGAATGGATAAGAAAGTTGTGGTACATATACACAATGGAATACTCAGTTCAGTTCAGTTCAGTCGCTCAGTCGTGTCCAACTCTTTGCAACCCCATGAATCGCAGCACGCCAGGCCTCCCTGTCCATCACCAACTCCCGGAGTTCACTCAAACTCAGGTCCATCGAGTCAGTGATGCCATCCAGCCATCTCATCCTCTGTCATCCCCTTCTCCTCCTGGCCCCAATCCCTCCCAGCATCAGAGTCTTTTCCAAAGAGTCAACTCTTCGCATGAGGTGGCCAAAGTACTGGAGTTTCAGCTTTAGCATCATTCCTTCCAAAGAACACCCAGGGATGATCTCCTTTAAAATGGACTGGTTGGATTTCCTTGCAGTCCAAGAGACTCTCAAGAGTCTTCTCCAAAACCACAGTTCAAAAGCATCAATTCTTCGGTGCTCAGCTTTCTTCACAGTCCAACTCTCACATCCATACATGACCACTGGAAGAACCATAGCCTTGACTAGATGGACCTTTGTTAGCAAGTAATGTCTCTGCTTTTGAATATGCTATCTAGATTGGTCATAACTTTCCTTCCAAGGAGAAAGCGTCTTTTAATTTCATGGCTGCAGTCACCATCTGCAGTGATTTTGGAGCCCAGAAAAATAAAGTCTGACATTGTTTCCACTGTTTCCCCATCTATTTGCCATGAAGTGATGGGACCATTTGCCATGATCTTCGTTATCTGAATGTTGAGCTTTAAGCCAACTTTTTCACTCTCCTCTTTCACTTTCATCAAGAGGCTTTTTAGTTCCTCTTCACTTTCTGCCATCAGGGTGGTATCATCTGCATATCTGAGGTTATTGATATTTCTCCCAGCAATCTTGATTCCAGCTTGTGCTTCATCCAGCCCAGCATTTCTCATGATGTACTATGCATAGAAGTTAAATAAGCAGGGTGACAATATACAGCCTCGACGTACTCCTTTTCCTATTTGGAACCAGTCTGTTGTTCTGTGTCCAGTTCTAACTGTTGCTTCCTGACCTGCAAACAGGTTTCTCAAGAGGCAGGTCAGGTGGTCTGGTATTCCCATCTCTTTCAGAATTTCAGAATAAATTTCAGAATAAATTTTCAGTTTATTGTGATCCACACAGTCTACTCAGCTATAAAAAGGAATACATTTGAGTCAGTGCTAATGAGGTGGATGAACTTAGAGCCTATTATACAGAGTGAAGTAAGTCAGAAAGACAAATATCATATATTACTGCATATATATGGAATTTAGAAAGCTGGTGTCAACAATCCTACACGTAGGGCAGCAAAAGGAGATACAGATGTAAACAACAGACTTTTGGACTCAGTGGGAGAAGGAGAGGTGGGATGATTTGAGAGAATAGCACTGAGACATATACTTTACCATATGTAAAATAGATGACCAGTGGGAATTTGAAGTATGATGCAGGGCACCCAAAGCCAGTGCTCTGTGACAACCTGGATGAGGTGGGGAGGGAGGTGGGAGGAGGGTTCAGCATGGAGGGGATATATGTATGCCTATGGCCAATTCATACTGAAGCATGGCAAAACCATCACAATATTGTAGAGTAATTATTCTCCAGTTAAAGTAAATAAACAATTTTTTAAAAACTTACTGCTTTCCTTTTCTAATATCTCATATGCTGTTGAGTGTTAGGTGTCATCTCATTATTGTTCTAATTAACATTTTTCTGATAACTATTGATGTCAAGCATTTCTTTAAATGTATGTTAATTTTTTTAGTTTTCTTGCCTGTGAATTTGTGTACACCTTTTGCGCATTTTAATACAGATTTTGTCTTTTTCTTTCAGATTTCCTGTTTTCCATTCCAGGCATTAATTCCTTGGGGGTTTTAGTTGTTTCAAACACCTTTGCCCAATATGTGAACTTTGTTCATTGCATCCTTTATTCAGCAGGATTCCTTCATTTTGCTATTGTCACATTTCTCTCTCCTTATTATTTTTCTTTTTTAACTTTCTGCTTCTTATTTTTCAATTTTATTTGAAAAATTATTTTTGTTGATCCATAGGTCACAGAGATAGATCCCAACATTTTATTGTTTTATGGCTTGACCTTCACATTTAAATCTTTAATTTATTTGGTGTCCACCTATCGGTATAGTATAAGGTAGGAATCCAGCTTTAGTTTTTTGCTTTTATGAGTTAATTTTTGGAACACCTGGTGTCTGTCCTTTCCTTGTGGTGCCTTATCATATATTTTAATCCAATCACTGCTTCCATGTTTTCATTAGTAAATTTTATTCATTTACTGTTACATTCTGGAGAATGAAATGGCAACCCCTCTTTACTATTCTTGCCTGGAAAATTCTATGGACAGAGGAGCCTGGTGAGCTACAGTCGAGGGGGTTGCAAGAGTCAGACATGACTCAGTGACTAAACAACAACTGTTACATTAGAATGTTTTCCCACATTCATAGTTTTAATCATTCTATATGTTTTTTCTTTTTCTTTTTCTTTGTTCATTCTATTAGCAAGTACAAAATTTCTTCCAGCCTTAAAATCAAGGATGCACATACTAGTCCTCTGTTCATACCTCATTGCTGGTTTCCGGTTTAGATGCTAAGTCGTGTCTGACTCTTGTGACCCCATGGACTGTAGCCCACCAGGCTCCTCTGTCCATGGGATTCCCCAGGCAAGAATACTGGATTGGGTTGCCATTTCCTTCTCCATTATACATCATTGGTATTATGTTTACCTGACTCTAATAATTTTTTAAATGCATCTATATCTTACCTCCCCCCTTAAAACAGATAAATTTTCAGTCTCCTCCTTCATCCCCATTCTAAAACGGTATGTCTAGGTTTTTAATTTTGCATTGTTTAGGTATTATTTGTGTGTGTTTCATTTGTCTTGCTTAAAAAAAGAAAAAGATAAAACTGGTACTCAGCAAGATATTCACTGACACTCTTACTTTTTACTTATTGCTACCTCCTGTATTTATTTCTCATTATTATTAGGAGTACACCCTCTCTAGTACATTCACAAAGATGTCTTTGTGCGATACATTGTCTAATTCCTGTATGCATGAGAATATTATATCTTTACATTTAAATGAGAGTTTGTATACCTTTTAAAATCCAGTGTTCAAGTTATTTGACTTCAGTATTTTAAAATAAGGGCTTCTTTGCCTTTATATCCCTTTATTCATCTCTTTTTTTCTATTTGTTGCCACTGAAGGCCTAATGAACCCATAGAAACACAGGAAGAAATACAAAATTGGGAAGGGATAGGGAGGGCTTCCCTGGTGGCTCATGAGAGCACATGGGGTGAAAGGAATACAGACTTCAGAGTTACAGAGACATGGATTTGATTTCAACGTGACAGAGCATTACCTGGAGAGAATAAAAAAATCTACAAACCGGGGCAGTGAACAGGGTTTATTAACTCAAGAGAAATAAATCCCCCAGGTTTTCAATATGTTATGATAATCCATGAACTTCCTCACTATATTCATGAGTTGTATTCAAGATGCACTTGAATTGCAGGAGCTGATGGTCAGATCCAGGTGTTTCACATGACTTATTATACCTAGGGATTTTGTGGTAAGAAACTGAAAAAATGTACATATAAAAATTGAGGAAGCTTTCTCCATAAGTTCATTACCTAGTTAATATGAATTTTGATGCTTTGGTACATAAATGTTGATACCAGATTTTCAATGAATACCATTTATCATTATAAGATGCTATGCATTTGATTCAATGTGGTCTGATATTATTATACTACTTCCTGATTTTTGTCTTGCATTCACCTCTTACATCTTTGTTTAGCCTTTTCCTTTCAGCCTTTCTCAGTCACTTTGATACAGATACGTCTTTTATACATCTAATATATCAGGAAACATGGAATCCATGAATACAGTGATGAACACACTAAACACACGCCTGCCTTCATTGACCCAATGTTCCCCAGGAACAGCAGACATGAAGGCAGGTACCTCACATCCAGAAACTAGCACAGTGCCTGGCACATAAGAAGACAGGAATAAATATAACTTGATCAAATGAACTTATTTTAAAAAAACAAAATAATTACTAAGGAATTGAAATGTTTGTCCACACAAAAACCTGCACATGGATATTTATGGCAACTTTATTCATAACTGCCAAAACTTGGAAGCAACCAAAATATCCTTCAGAAGGTAAGAAGGTAAATAAACTGTGGTAGACTCAGACAATAGAATATTATTCAGCATTAAACAGAAATGCCTCTTAAAAAATCTGTATGCATGTCAGGAAGCAACAGTTAAAAGTGGACATGAAACAACAGACTGGTTCCAAATAGAAAAAGGAGTACGTCAAGGATGTATATTGTCGCCCTACTTATTTAACTTATATGCAGAGTACATCATGAGAAATACTGGGCTGGAGGAAGCACAAGCTGGAATCAAGATTGCTGGGAGAAATATCAATAACCTCAGATATGCAGATGACACCACCCTGATGGCAGAAAGTGAAGAGGAACTAAAAGTCTCTTGATGAAAGTGAAAGAGGAGAGTGGAAAAGTTGGCTTAAAGCTCAACATTCAGAAAACGAAGATCATGGCATCTGGTCCCATCACTTCATAGCAAATAGATGGGGAAACAGTGGAAACAGTGGCTGACTTTATTTTCTTGGGCTCCAAAATCACTGCAGATGGTGATTGCAGCCATGAAATTAAAAGACGCTTTCTCCTTGGAAGGAAAGTTATGACCAACCTAGACAGCATATTAAAAAGCAGAGACATTACTTTGCCAACAAAGGTCCGTCTAGTCAAGGCTATGGTTTTTCCTGTGGTCATGTATGGATGTGAGAGTTGGACTGTGAAGAAAGCTGAGTGCTGAAGAATTGATGCTTTTGAACTGTGGTGTTGGAGAAGACTCTGAGAGTCCCCTGGACTGCAAGGAGATCCAACCAGTCCATCCTAAAGGAAATCAGTGGGTGTTCACTGGAAGGACTGATGTTGCAGCTGAAACTCCAATAACTTTGGCCACCTGATGCGAAGAGCTGACTCATTGGAAAAGACCCTGATGCTGGGAAAGATTGAGGGCAGGAGGAGAAGGGGACAACAGAGGATGAGATGGTTGGATGGCATCACTGACTCAAGGGACATGGGTTTGGGTGGACTCCGGGAGTTGGTGATGGACAGGGAGGCCTGGCGTGCTACGATTCATGGGATCACAAAGAGTTGGACGCAACTGAGCAACTGAACTGACTGAACTGAAACAGAAATGAGCTATGAAGCCATGCAAAAACATCAAGGAAATTTAAACGCACATTGTTAAGTGAAAAGTCAATCTGAAAAGCCTACAGAGTGCATAATTCCAACTATATGACATCCTGAAAATGACAAAACCAAGGAGACGGTAAAAAGATACATGATTGCAAGAGGGTGGAAGGATGAACAGGCACAGCACAGAGGACTTTCAGGGCAATGTGAACACTCTACATGACACTATACTGGTAGATACATCTCATATATACTTCCCCATCAAATTTAGGACACCAAGAGTCAACCACAAGATAAACTACAAACTTTGGAGGATAATGATGCATCACTGTACCACTGTGGTGCTGGATGTTCATGGTAGATAGGTTATGAATGTGTGTGGACAGGGGTATATAAGCACTGTCTGCACCTTCTCCTCAGTTTTGTTTTGAACCCAAAACTGCTCTAAAAAATGTAAAGTCTTGATTTTAAAAGGGGATTACTTAATCAAAATCCTACTAAACTCTTTGAAGGAGAATTACACAGAATTAAAGAAACATTTTAGTGGGAGGAGCCAAGATGGCAGAGGAGTAGGACGGGGAGAACACTTTCTCCCCAACAAATTCATCAAAAGAACATTTAAACGCTGAGTAAATTCCACAGAACAACTTCTGAATGCCGGCAGAGGACATCAGGCACCCAGAAAAGCAACCCAAGTCTTCGAAAGGAGATCAGAAAAAATATAAAAGACAAAAAAAGAGACAAAAGAGGGAGGGACGGAGTCCCGTCCTGGGAAGGGAGTCTTAAAAAGAGAGAAGTTTCCAAACACCAGGAAACCTTCTCACTGCCGAATCTGTGCCGAGCCTTGGAAGCACAGAGGGCAACACAACAGGGAGGAAAAATAAATAAACAATTAAAACCCGCAGGTTGCAAGCCCTACGGTAACTCCCCCAGCGGAGAAGCAGCGCAGATGCCTGCACATGCCATTAGCAAGCAGGGGCTGGGCAGGGAGGCGCGGCGTGGGCTGCATCGCTTAGAGTAAGGACCTGGCCTGAATACCCTGAGCACTATCTGAGCAAAATAATTTGGGCTAGCAAACCAGACTGTGGGATATCTACCACGTGAAAAGCCAGCCTTAACCTAAGACACCTCCAGGCCTGTGCACGGAACAAAGGACTGAACAGAGATAGCCGGCTGCAGACCTTCCCCCTCTGGTGACAGGCAGCCAGAACCGGAAGGGGGCAATCACAGCCCCAGAGAGACATTATCTATAAAACTGTAAGCAGGCTTCTTTGCTAACTAAAACTTCTTGGGGTCTGGACGGTCAACATCTGCCTGAGAATGTGCGCCGGTTGTACACCTAGATAACCGAGCGGCAGGGAGGCGATAAGTCCTAGCAATCACACTCGCCAAACACCTCATCACCTGAGCTGCTTGGACCTGGGAAGGGCACAAAACGCAGGCCCAACCGAGTCTGCGCCTCTGAGGACTACCGGAGTGCCTGATCCTGAGCGGCTTGGACCTGGGAGGCGCAGGCAGCCCAGGGCCAGCCACGGATGGTTCCCAGGGGAGCAACCTAGAGCCTGAGCAGTGTGGGCAGGGAGGCTACACGCGCCGTGAGCGGGGGCAGACCCAGTGTGGCTGAGGCACTGCGAGCACACGCCAGTGTTATTTGTTTGCAGCATCCCTCCCTCCCCACAGCGTGACTGAACAAGTGAGCCTAAAAAAAAAAAAAAAAAAAAAAATTGTCCTCCACCGTTTTTTGTGTCAGGGTGGAAACCAGACACAGAAGAGATCAGCAAACAGAAGAAGCTATAACAGAGGGAACCGTCTTGGAAGCTACAGGCAATAGATTAAAACCCTGTGGTTACTACCGACTACATAGGAAGGGGTCTATAGATCTTGAGAAATATAAGTCGGACCAAGGAACTAGCCAAAAATGAACTGAACCCACAATACTCACAACAAAACCAGAGAAAGTCCTAGATATATTTTTACTATTTTTACGATCATTCTTTCTTTTTTTAAATTTTATTTTAAAAAATTTTAAGTCCTCTATTATTCCTTTAATTTTCACTTTTTTAACCTATTACTTTGCAAAAAAAAAAAAAAAAGACCCAGCAAACTTCATATATATATTTTTTATAATTTTTTGACCTTGTTTTTTTCTTTTTTCTTCTTTTCTTTAACATTGTATTTTTGAAATTCCAAACTCTACTCTAGATTTTTAATTTTAGCTTTTTGGTATTTGTTATCAATTTTGTACCTATAGTTTTTTTTATAATTTCTGTGACTTTTTTTGTCTGTTTCTTTCTCTTATTCTTTTATATAATGTATATCTGAAATTCCAAACTCTACTCTAGATTTTTAATTTATGCTTTTTGGTATTAGTTATCAATTTTGTACATATATTTTCTTTATAATTTTCGTGACTTTGTTTTTGTTTGTTTTTTCTCTCTTTGTTTTTCTTCTTCTTTTTTTTAACACTGTATTTTTGAAAGTCCAAACTCTACTCTAGTTTTTTAACTTTTGCTTTTTGGTATTAGTTATCAATTTTGTACCTATATTTTCTTTATAATTTTCATGACCTTGTTTGTTTTTGTTTGTTCGTTTTTTCTCTCTTTCTTTTCCTTCTTCTTTTCTTTAACATCGTATTTTTGAAATTCCAAACTCTACTCGAGATTTTTAATTTTTGCTTTTATGTATTTGTTACCAATTTTGTACCTTTAAGAACCCAATCCTCAGGACCCATTTTTCACTAGGGAGCGAGATTACTGGGTTGACTGCTCTCTCTCCCTTTGGACTCTTCTTTTTCTCCACCAGGTCGCCTGTGTCTCCTCCCTAACCCCTCTCTACTCTACCCAACTCTGTGAATTTCTGTGTGTTCCAGACGGTGGAGAACACTTACGGAACTGATTACTGGCTGGATCTGTCTCCCTCCTTTTCATTCCCCCCCCTCTTTTATCCTCCTGGCCACCTCTGTCTCCTTCCTCCTTCTTCTCTTCTCTGTATAACTCCATGAACATCTCTGAGTGGTCCAGTTGTGGAGTGCACATAAGGAAGTGATTACTGGCTAGCCCACTCTCTCCACTATTGATTCCACCTCATCTCATTTGGGTCACCTCTAACTCCCTCCTCCCTCTTCTCTTCTCCATGTAATGCTGTGAACCTCTCTGGGTGACCCTCACGGTAGAGAAACTTTTCATCTTTAATGTAGATGTTTTATCAATGGTGCTATATAGAAGGAGAAGTTTTGAAACTACTGTAAAAATAAGACCAATAACTGGAAGCAGGAGGCTTAAGTCCAAACCCTGACTCCAGAGAACTCCTGACTCCAAGGAACATTAATTGACAGGAGCTCATCAAACGCCTCCATACCTACACTGAAACCAAGCACCACACAAGGGCCAACAAGTTCCAGGGCAAGACATACCAAGCAAATTCTCCAGCAACACAGGAACACAGCCCTGAGCTTCAAGATACAGGCTGCCCAAAGTCACCCCAAAACCATAGACATCTCATAACTCATTACTGGACACTTCATTGCACTCCAGAGGGAAGAAATACAGCTCCACCCACCAGAACACCGACACAAGCTTCCCTAACCAGGAAACCTTGACAAGCCACCTGTACAGACCCACACACAGTGAGGAAATGCCACAATAAAGAGAACTCCACAAACAGCCAGAATACAGAAAGGACACCCCAAAATCAGCAATTTAAACAAGACGAAGAGACAGAGGAATACCCAGCAGATAAAGGAACAGGATAAATGACCACCAAACCAAACAAAAGAGGAAGAGATAAGGAATCTACCTGATAAAGAATTCCGAATAATGATAGTGAAATTGATCCAAAATCTTGAAATCAAAATGGAATCACAGATAAATAGCCTGGAGACAAGGACTGAGAAGATGCAAGAAAGGTTTAACAAGGACCTAGAAGAAATAAAAAAGAGTCAATATATAATGAATAATGCAATAAATGAAATTAAAAACACTCTGGAGGCAACAAATAGTAGAATAACAGAGGCAGAAGATAGGATTAGTGAATTAGAAGATAGAATGGTAGAAATAAATGAATCAGAGAGGATAAAAGAGAAATGAATTAAAAGAAATGAGGATAATCTCAGAGACCTCCAGGACAATATTAAATGCTACAACACTCGAATCATAGGGGTCCCAGAAGAAGAAGACAAAAAGAAAGACCATGAGAAAATACTTGAGGAGATAATAGTTGAAAACTTCCCTAAAATGGGGAAGGAAATAATCACCCAAGTCCAAGAAACCCAGAGAGTCCCAAGCAGGATAAACCCAAGGTGAAACACCCCAAGACACATATTAATCAAATTAACAAAGATCAAACACAAAGAACAAATATTAAAAGCAGCAAGAGAAAAATAACAAATAACACACAAGGGAATTCCCATAAGGATAACAGCTGATCTTTCAATAGAAACTCTTCAAGCCAGGAGGGAAGACATACTTAAAATGATGAAAGAAAATAACCTACAGCCCAGATTATTGTACCCAGCAAGGATCTCATTCAAATATGAAGGAGAAATCAAAAGCTTTTCAGACAAGCAAAAGCTGAGAGAATGCAGCACCACCAAACAGCTCTCCAACAAATACTAAAGGATATTCCCTAGACAGGAAACACAAAAACGGTGTATAAATTCGAACCCAAAACAATAAAGTAAATGGCAACAGGATCATACTTATCAGTAATTACCTTAAATGTAAATGGGTTGAATGCCCCAACCAAAAGACAAAGACTGGCTGAATGGATACAAAAACAAGACCCCTACATATGTTGTCTACAAGAGACCCACCTCAAAACAGGGGACACATACAGACTGCAAGTGAAGGGCTGGAAAAAGATTTTCCATGCAAATAGGGACCAAGAGAAAGCAGGAGTAGCAATACTCATATCAGATAAAATAGACTTTAAAACAAAGGCTGTGAAAAGAGACAAAGATGGTCACTACATAATGATCAAAGGATCAATCCAAGAAGAAGATATAACAATTATAAATATATATGCACCCAACACGGGAGCACCGCAATATGTAAGACAAATGCTAACAAGTATGAAAGGAGAAATTAACAATAACACAATAATAGCGGGAGACTTTAATACCCCACTCACACCTATGGATAGGTCAACTAAACAGAAAATTAACAAGGAAACATAAACTTTAAATGATACAATAGACCAGTTAGACCTAATTGATATCTATAGGACATTTCATCCCAAAACAATGAATTTCACCTTTTTCTCAAGCGCACATAGAACCTTCTCCAGGATAGATCACATCCTGGGCCATAAATCTAGCCTCGGTAAATTCAAAAAAACTGAAATCATTCCAAGCATCTTTTCTGACCACAATGCAGTAAGATTAGATCTCAATTACAGGAGAAAAACTATTAAAAATTCCGATATATGGAGGCTGAAAAACACGCTGCTGAATAACCAACAAATCACAGAAGAAATCAAAAAAGAAACCAAAGTTTGCATAGAAACGAATGAAAATGAAAACACAACAACCCAAAACCTGTGGGATACTGTAAAAGCAGTCCTAAGGGGAAAGTTCATAGCAATACAGGCATACCTCAAGAAAGAAGAAAAAAGTCAAATAAATAACCTAGCTCTATACCTAAAGCAACTAGAAAAGGAAGAAATGAAGAACCCCAGGGTTAGTAGAAGGAAAGAAATCTTAAAAATTAGGGCAGAAATAAATGCAAAAGAAACAAAAGAGACCATAGCAAAAATCAACAAAGCCACAAGCTGGTTCTTTGAAAAGATAAATAAAATTGACAAACCACTAGCCAGACTCATCAAGAAACAAAGGGAGAAAAATCAAATCAATAAAATTAGAAATGAAAATGGAGAGATCACAACAGACAACACAGAAATACAAAGGATCATAAGAGACTACTATCAACAATTATATGCCAATAAAATGGACAACGTGGAACAAATGGACAAATTCTTAGAAAAGTACAACTTTCCAAAATTGGACCAGGAAGGAACAGAAAATCTTAACAGACCCATCACAAGCATGGAAATTGAAACTGTAATCAAAAATCTTCCAGCAAACCAAAGCCCAGGTCCAGAGGGCTTCACAGCTGAATTCTACCAAAAATTTAAAGAAGAGCTAACACCTATCCTGCTCAAACTCTTCCAGAAAATTGCAGAGGAAGGTAAACTTCCAAACTCATTCTATGAGGCCACCATCACCCTAATACCAAAACCTGACAAAGATCCCACAAAAAAAGAAAACTACAGGCCAATATCACTGATGAATAGAGATGCAAAAATCCTTAACAAAATTCTAGCAATCAGAATCCAACAACACATTAAAAAGATCATACACCATGACCAAGTGGGCTTTATCCCAGGGATGCAAGGATTCTTCAATATCCGCAAATCAATCAATGTAATACACCACATTAACAAATTGAAAAATAAAAACCATATGATTATCTCAATAGATGCAGAGAAAGCCTTTGACAAAATTCAACATCCATTTATGATAAAAACTCTCCAGAAAGCAGGAATAGAAGGAACATACCTCAACATAATAAAAGCTATATATGACAAACCCACAGCAAACATTATCCTCAATGGGGAAAAATTGAAAGCATTTCCTCTAAAGTCAGGAGCAAGACAAGGGTGCCCACTTTCACCATTACTATTCAACACAGTTTTGGAAGTATTGGCCACAGCAATCAGAGCAGAAAAAGAAATAAAAGGAATCCAAATTGGAAAAGAAGTAAAACTCTCACTGCAGATGGCATGATCCTCTACATAGAAAACCCTAAAGACTCCACCAGAAAATTACTAGAACTAATCAACGATTATAGTAAAGTTGCAGGATATAAAATCAACACACAGAAATCCCTTGCATTCCTATACACTAACAATGAGAAAACAGAAAGAGAAATTAAGGAAACAATTCCATTCACCATTGCAACGGAAAGAATAAAATACTTAGGAATATATCTGCCTAAAGAAACTAAAGACCTATATATAGAAAACTATAAAACACTGGTGAAAGAAATCAAAAAGGACACTAATAGATGGAGAAATATACCATGTTCTTGGATTGGAAGAATCAATATAGTGAAAATGAGTATACTACCCAAAGCAATGTATAGATTCAATGCCCCCCTATCAAGCTACCAAAGGTATTCTTCACAGAGCTAGAACAAATAATTTCACAATTTGTATGGAAATACAAAAAACCTTGAATAGCCAAAGCTATCTTGAGAAAGAAGAATGGAACTGGAGGGATCAAGCTACCTGACTTCAGGCTCTACTACAAAGCCACAGTTATCAAGACAGTATGGTACTGGCACAAAGACAGAAATATAGATCAATGCAACAAAATAGAAAGCCCAGAGATAAGTCCACGCACATATGGACACCTTATCTTTGACAAAGGAGGCAAGAATATACAATGGATTAAAGACAATCTCTTTAACAAGTGGTGCTGGGAAAGCTGGTCAACCACTTGTAAAAGAATGAAACTAGAACACTTTCTAACACCATACACAAAAATAAACTCAAAATGGATTAAAGATCTAAACGTAAGACCAGAAACTATAAAACTCCTAGAGGAGAACATAGGCAAAACACTCTCTGACATACATCACAGCAGGATCCTCTATGACCCACCTCCCAGAATATTGGAAATAAAAGCAAAAATAAACAAATGGGACCTAATTAAACTTAAAAGCTTCTGCACAACAAAGGAAACTATTAGCAAGGTGAAAAGGCAGCCTTCGGAATGGGAAAAATAATAGCAAATGAAGTTACTGACAAACAACTAATCTCAAAAACATACAAGCTACTCCTGCACCTCAACTCCAGAAAAATAAATGACCCAATCAAAAAATGGGCCAAAGAACTAAATAGGCATTTCTCCAAAGAAGACATACAGATGGCTAACAAACACATGAAAAGATGCTCAACATCACTCATTATCAGAGAAATGCAAATCAAAACCACTATGAGGTACCATTTCACGCCAGTCAGAATGGCTGCGATCCAAAAGTGTACAAGCAATAAATGCTGGAGAGGATGTGGAGAAAAGGGAACCCTCTTACACTGTTGGTGGGAATGCAAACTAGTACAGCCACTATGGAGAACAGTGTGGAGATTCCTTAAAAAACTGGACATAGAACTGCCTTATGATCCAACAATCCCACTGCTGGGCATACACACTGAGGAAACCAGAAGGGAAAGAGACACGTGTACCCCAATGTTCATCGCAGCAATGTTTATAATAGCCAGGACATGGAAGCAACCTAGATGCCCATCAGCAGATGAATGGATAAGAAAGCTATGGTACACATACCCAATGGAGTATTACTCAGCCATTAAAAAGAATACATTTGAATCAGTTCTAATGAGGTGGATGAAACTGGAGCCTATTATACAGAGTGAAGTAAGCCAGAAAGAAAAACACCAATACAGTATACTAACGCATATATATGGAATTTAGAAAGATGGTAACAATAACCCTGTGTACGAGACAGCAAAAGAGACACTGATGTATAGAACAGTCTTATGGACTCTGTTGGAGAGGGGGAGGGTAGGAAGATTTGGGAGAATGGCATTGAAACATGTATAATATCATGTATGAAACGAATTGCCAGTCCAGGTTCGATGCACGATACTGGATGCTTGGGGCTGGTGCACTGGGACGGCCCAGAGGGATGGTATGGGGAGGGAGGAGGGAGGAGGGTTCAGGATGGGGAACACATGTATATCTGTGGCGGATTCATTTCAATATTTGGCAAAACTAATACAATATTGTAAAGTTTAAATATAAAATAAAATAAAAAAAAAAAAGAAAGTGGTGGTACATATACACAATGGAGTATTACTCAGCCCTTAAAAAGAATACATTTGAATCAGTTCTAATGAGGTGGATGAAACTGAAGCCTATTATACAGAGTGAAGTAAGCCAGAAAGAAAACACCAATACAGTATACTTAGGGATATATATGGAATTTAGAAAGATGGTAATGATAATCCTGTATACTACTACTACTACTACTACTACTAAGTCGCTTCAGTCGTGTCCAACTCTGTGCAACCCCACAGACGGCAGCCCACCAGGCTCCGCCGTCCCTGGGATTCTCCAGGCAAAAACACTGGAGTGGGTTGCCATTTCCTTCTCCAATGCATGAAAGTGAAAAGTGAAAGTGAAGTCGCTCAGTCGTGTCTGACTCTTCACGACCCCATGGACTGAAGCCTACCAGCCTCTTCTGTCCATGGGATTTTCCAGGCAAGAGTACTGGAGTGGGGTGCCATTGCCTTCACCCTGTATGTGAGACAGCATAAGAGACACAGATGTATAGAACAGTCTTTTGGATTCTATGGCGGGGGAGGTGATTTGGGAGAATGGCATTAAAACACGTATAATATCATATAAGAAACGAATCGCCTGTCCAGATTTGATGCAGGATACAGGAAGCTTGGGGCTGGTGCACTGGGATGACCCAGTGGGATGGTATGGGGAGGGAGGTGGGAGTGGGGTTCAGGATGGGGAGCACGTGTACACCCGAGGCAGATGCATGTTGATGTATGGCAAAACCAATACAATATTGTAAAGTAAAAAAAAGAAGAAACATAGAAAAAAAAACACTGAAGAATAAAATAAAAGTTCATGTGGTAACCAAGTATTTTCATTCATTTAATCATATATTTCCAAATAAAAAGTCATGTAAAATAAAAAAAAAAAAACAAGATCTGCTTTACAAGAATACATGCATTTGAAGAAGTACAGTTAGCATATTTAAGTAGAAGCCTAAAAAAGACAGAGTAATGAAAGCAGGATATTGGTGTAAAGGGGGAAAATAAAAAAGAGAAGGTCTTGGAGAGACTGGTGTCCCACTGGAGAGGGTGAGGGATGGGGAGAGCAAAGGGAGAGTACTGGCTGAAGGGAAGCAAAATGAGTGGGAATCTAGAGCTCCAGCTCTGTCTGCACTGCAACAGTTCTTTTTCTTGTGCTCTCTTATTAGATTCCAATGTAGGATTTCACTTTAAAAAGTTTCTAGTGTTAAAAGACTATCTCAAAGACAGGGAGCTGGGAGGTTAAAGTGCTGTTCTTAGAAGCAGGTGCGTTAAATTCCACAACGTGCTCCAACACAGCCTATGTGCCTTAGGGTAAGACCCTGAAACCTGTCTTTGTTTCCCCACCTGTAAACTGAGAGTAAAACACCTCTGTTTTTCTTAACCTCTCAAGATTGCTATGATGAGGAAAAAGAACCTGATGACCCTTGAAATTATATCTCAAATCAATGAGTCATGCAAGAGAATACCTGTTGCTGTGCCATATTAATGGATAGGATTGTTCTTGCCCAGAGGTTTCTCTGTAGCACCTGTGCACAGTAAAAAATAATTGTATGGGATTAGGCTTAGAAATATGCCTGTGAAAATCTCTGTGCTCAGTCCTGACTCCCCTTCTAACCCCACCCAAGTGAGAAATGAGATGAGGTCCTCAGCTATTCTGCCAGTTAGATACTCCCTTATTTGAAGCAGGTCCTGTAGCATTGAATGAATGGTCTGGTTTATGTTTTGTATCTGTTGTTTCTCTTCTCTTGTTCTGATTTATCTCTTTAATTAACCCAGTGGTTCTCAAACTTTTTCGTCCCAGAAACATTTTACACACTTAAAAATTATTGAAAAATCTACAGAACTTTGACTTTTGTGAGTTATATCTATTGATATTTACTCCATTAGATCTTAAAACTGAGAAGTTAAAATATTCATTAATTCCTTTAAAAATAATTACATACCCATGGCAGTTAGCATAAAAGCCTATTTTCCAAAGCAAATATCATATTGTTGTTGTTTAGCTGCTAAATCATATCTGACTGTTTCATGATCCCATAGATTGCAGTCCACCAGGCCCCTCTGTCCTTGGGATTCTCCAGGCAAAAACACTGGAGTGAGTTTCCATTTCCTTCTCCAGGGGATCTTCCCCACCCAGGGATTGAACCCACATCTCCTGCATCTCCTGCATTGTAGGTGAATTCTTTACCGCTAAGTCACCAGGGAAACCGCTACTACCTATATATTCCATAGTAAATAATGCTTTCCAAAAGCAAAAATTAGTTAAAATAGTGGTATTGTTTTTAGTTTTCCAAATCACCTTAGATTTTTATAACTGGTTCCAGAAAAATATGTTCAGTGAAATGCTGAGCTTGGATATCAAGAATTGTCTCAGAAAATTTTAGAGCATGGAATATACAATTTCTACAGTTGGAAAATAGCCTATCAGTAGCACTTTCTATTTTAAATCTAATGAAGGGATGCAGGAAAATTAGACTTCAGCAGATTTGTTTTACAAATAACTTTTATGAGGAGCACTGAGCCTGTTTAGGAAACATTAGGTTGAACTATAAGAAATTGCTAATATTTGACCATTTTTTAAACCTATAAAACAGAAATTTCATATGGGTTTTTCTAAGATGGATAGGAGAGTGAAGCCTATTTGTGTAATTTAAAAAGTTTTTATTAAGGAAAATATTTACCTTCTCTAAGGAGGGATTTAGGTCATACTTTAATAAGAACAGTCATATTGGAGCAGGTTCCTGAAAAAGTTTGAAGGCATGGTTAATGGGATGAATCTTGACTAATGATGGAAGACTCAGAATGGTCCAGAAATTTATGATGAATTCATCAGTTGTCACCTGTTGAATTTTTATCTTCATTTTTAACTACAGTACATAATATTTTGTTTGAGATGAAAACATCTTAATTTAAAAAAGTCAAAATAGTAGCTGGGGCAGAGTGCATAATATAAATCTTAAAATTGTTCATTTTTATTGTTACTGATCAATCCTGTTAGAACTCACCATGATAGTAACATTATAGCAACAATGCTTTTCTTTGAATAGATAGCAAGAATATATTTACGGTTGTCCATTCAGAAAACTTATTGTGATAAATGTTTTCAACATTTAATCATATAAATATACATCCATGTAGTGATATTTTCTACTTACAATGTACTTCTTCTTAGACCAAAGCTCATGCTATCAAATTCAAGAGTTATGTAAAGATATTGCTTTGCACTGACGCTTCATATTTTAAAATACAAATAGTTACTGTATTCTGATATTCTAATGTGCTATAACCAAGGGAATCACTTTTTAATTTATGATGAATCTAAATTTTAATCATTTTTTTTCCTTGAACTGTGTACTAGTTATAAATTATTTGAAAGACAGTGTGAAATGTCAACAAATCTTACATGACAGTATAGCTCATTTTGTGTCTTAAATCAATTGTTTTGCACTGGGAGCTAGGGAACCAAGATTTTTAGCCAAAATCAGGCATAGGAAAATGCAGGAAGGCTTTCACTTTCTCTGACATCATTGTACAGAAAATTCAAAGTGTTTTCTTTTCCAGAGTTTTTAGGACCTGAATTTATTTTTTTTAACTTTTATTTTGTATTGGAATATATAACTGACTAACAATGTTATGATAGTTTCAGGTAGACAGCCAAGGCACTCAGCCATCCATATGCATGTATCCATTGTCCTCCAAACTCCCTTCTCATCTAGGTTGCCATATAACTGTGAGCAGAGTTCCCTGTGCTATACTGTAGGACCTTGTTGGTTATCCATTTTGAATATAGAAGTGTGTACATGTTGATCCCCAAATCCCTGACTATTCTTTCCTCCCATCCTTCCTCCTAGTAACTGTAAGTTCTTTCTCTAAGCCTCTGAGTCTGTTTCTGTTTTGTAGAGTTCATTCGTATAATTTCTTTTTAGATTTTGCATATAAGGGATGTTATAATATTTCTCTTTGTCTGATTTACTGAATTCAGTATGACTATCTCTAGGTCCATCCATATGGCTGCAAATGGCATTATTTCATCCTTTTTAATGGCTGAATAACATTATATTGTATACTTGTACCACATCTTCTTTATCCATTCCTCCATCAATGGACATTTAGGTTGCTTCTGTTCTTGGCTATTGAAAACAGTGCTTCAGTGAATACTGGGGTGCATGGATCCTTTTGGACTATTTTTCTCTGGATATATGCCCGAGAGCGGGATTGCAGGGTCATCTCATAGCTATATTTTTAGTTTTTTAAGGAATCTCCATACTGTTCCGGGAGTTGGTGATGGACAGGGAGGCCTGGCATGCTGCGATTCATGGGGTCGCAAAGAGTCGGACACGACTGAGCGACTGATCTGATCTGATCTGATCTGATACTGTTCCAAAGCACTTTTTACCCTCATCACTCAGTTTTGTATGATCCAGGTCCATGGCTTGTTAAGATAGCTGCATTTATTGAGTACCTTCGCAAAGATTGCCCAAAGCATTCTACCACATTCTACCAGTCCTTAAAATAGATGGATGCCTAAATAAATATAGGACAGTAAGAATGGAAGTAGTAAAATACAGACTATAATTTTCAGTGGGAAGTCAGGTTCAGGAAGAATAAGCACCATTTAGATACTGGCACTAAGGAAGCGGTACACGAAGTCCAAACACGAGGGTGCAGAACTGTGTCCTTGTCTGCTACAGCCTGCTGTTCCTGAACCCGTGTCACCCTCACTGGCCTATCCAGTGCACATCCTATTCATCAGGCCACTTCTCTGATACATCTGGAGGAGAAGAGACCAAGACATTGATTCTGATAGCAGAATGGGCTCTGCTGCTGCTGCTGCTGCTAGGTCGCTTCAGTCGTGTCCGACTCTGTGGGACCCCATAGACGGCAGTCCACCAGGCTCCCCCATCCCTGGGATTCTCCAGGCAAGAACACTGGAGTGGGTTGCCATTTCCTTCTCCAATGCATGAAAGTGAAAAGTGAAAGTGAAGTCGCTCAGTCGTGTCTGACTCTTCACGACCCCATGGACTGCAGCCTACCAGGCTCCTCCATCCATGGGATTTTCCAGGCCAGAGTACTGGAGTGAGGTGCCATTGCCTTCTCCAGAATGGGCTCTGGGAATTTGTCAAAGAATAAATCAACCAAAGAGAAGTCAATCTCTTCTCTAATCATGTACATTTTCCTTCAGAAAGCAAAGCAAAGGTTTAAATGTACTCAGGGAAAAGAGCATAAATCAAGTAATTGCTAGGTTTTCTATGAGCTTATTCTTTTGGGGGAAGAACTAACCCTAATTCTTCTAGCTTCTTCCCTTAGGCCATGTTTTTGTACAAACCATTTTTGAATTTCTGTTTTCTGAGCCCTGGGTTTTCTGTACTGTGCCTATGGCATCCAGAAGCCAAACACAGTGTTTGGAAGAGGATTAACCAGCACTGAGTCAGACAATGGAGGGTGGGTAAACCATCTGAATTGTTTAGGGTGTGCATATGATAGGAAATTAGACAGGAAGCTAAAATGTATGTTGGGAAAGGATAGCACATTTTTTTTTGCCTGTTAAATCAGTGTGGCATAATATCTTTGTTTGTTTTTCAAGAGATATGCTAACCTGTAATCTTGTGCCCAGATATCAGGGGGACGCATAGCAGTATAATATTTTATAAAAGCGCCATTTATCAAGGTGTAAGTACTAGTTTCCCCTAAAAGCCTCTGCTAAGATCTCTCTCTCTCTCTCTAAATACTATAAAAGGGGAAATAATTGGGATACTTTTATTAAAATTGTATATATTATCTGTGATTCTGGCCCATCTTTCTTCCACCTGTCCCCTAAACCAAGCCTGATGGTGCAGGTAGACTGGGTCACGTAGGACTGCCCGAGTTAAGTACTTATTCTCATAATGAAGCTGATATGGCCTCGTGTATAGAGGAATGAAACTATTCATTTGAAGCTTGTGACAAAGTTTTGCTAAACATTTTAAATAGGAGTCTGGTTTACCATTTTGGTTCTTTTGATTGTGTGAAATGGTTATTTAAGTCAGAAACTCAGAAATGCTGTGGCAAGTGGGTATATTTCCCTTAAAAAGAATCTTGACTTAGAGTAACTGTTACCAAGACCAGCAATACTATACAGATTTCCATTCTTCAGAGAGCAGTTATTCTCAGAAATTCCCTTCAAAAACAAGTTAGGTCTCATTATCTTGGCATGCTCGTGAGCTATTGCCTGACTATCTCAATAATGGGGCGGCTCTATTCTATAAATAGCTTCAGAAAATAACTTCATGAGCACAATGCAATTATACAAATAAGATTTAAAACTACTTTGAAAAATATAGTTTTGAACTAATTTGATTAAAGCCATAAATTATTATCTATTTCCTTGTACCATTCATGTTTGACACTTGTGGAGTGCACTGATGTTAATATTATGCTTTGGGAAGAATTCCCCTCCTGAGAGCCAGTGTAGCATAGCAAAGTGATATTTAATGTTTTCTATGATATTTATTTAACTAAAATGGGTGATTAGATGTTAAACAGAATAGAGGTTAATGATCTTTGTTATTGGTATTATAAAAAATTAAAAAAAGACTAAAATAGGGTTAATGATGTATGCCAATATTGTTATTATGGAGATTAAAAACACGCAGTTGTTGGCTGCCATGAAAAAACAGGCACCAAGCTGTGAGTAATTAGCAAAAGTATATTATCTTCCAACCTTATAATTAATTACTTTGTAGGGCTATAGTACTTTTTTGGGGGTAGTACTTTTTAATGTTGGTCTTCATTGACTTCGTGTAAATCTATAAATCTGTACATAATTTTAAATATAAGTGATGAGGGCAAACTTGATGAGTTTTACATCTGAGGAAGAATCAGTGCAATCTATAACCAATACTAAAGAAAATGCCTGGGAAAAGATGAAAGAGCCAATAACTTCTAGACATAGTAGAGCCTATTGGAGGGAGACCTGTTGGAGGAAGCTTTGGAGATCTTCAGCTTAAGGAATAATTAAAACTTCTCACTCTCTGAGATCTCCACCAACCCAGGAATATTTTTTCATCCCTTAGATTGTTCAGTGAAAAGACTTGTTTTCCTTTTCCATGTG
The DNA here is from genome assembly GCF_032452875.1 of Bos javanicus. Taxonomy (NCBI): domain Eukaryota; kingdom Metazoa; phylum Chordata; class Mammalia; order Artiodactyla; family Bovidae; genus Bos; species Bos javanicus. The sequence continues at coordinate 31,683,358 of NC_083877.1, read as the reverse complement.
CATTATTTTTAAGATTGCCGGCTTCAGGAAATAAAAGTTACTAAGTGCACAGCTATATTTAAAGTTTAGATAAAATATGAATACTATTTCCATGTAAGTGCTCCCTGAGCGACTTCACTTTCACTTTTCACTTTCATGCACTGGAAAAGGAAATGGCAACCCACTCCAGTGTTCTTGCCTGGAAAATCCCATGGATGGAGGAGCCTGGTAGGCTGTAGTCCATGGGGTCGTGAAGAGTTGGGCATGACTGAGTGATTTCCCTTTCACTTGTCACTTTCATGCACTGGAGAAGGAAATGGCAACCCACTCCAGTGTTCTTGCCTGGAGAATCCCAGGGATGGGGGAGCCTGGTGGGCTGCCGTCTATGGGGTCGCACAGAGTCGGACACGACTAAAGTGACTTAGCAGCAGCAGCAGCATGCAATATTTGAGACCTACTTATCCTAAAAAATTATTTGTTATTTACCTGAAATTGAAATTTAACTGGGATCCTGTGTTTTACCTGGCAAACCTAATTATTTTAAGCTTTCTGGATTTTATTGCACTAGCACCTACTAATAAATTCAGGCATTAGATTTGAAATGAAATATTCTCAAAGGCGTAGAAATGCAGATATTCTTCACTTGAAATTTAATTCAAACTTGTAATGCTTTTCTAAACTATACTATTTGTGTATACATAATTCACAATGACATCTATATCTGTGTATAGAGCATGTTTCTATATTCTTGGGGCTTCCCTGGTGCCTCAGTGGTAGAGAATTCACCTGACAATGCAGGAGAAATGGGTTCGATCCCTGGGTTGGGAAGATCCGCTGGAGAAGGAAATGACAATCCACTACAGTATTCTTTCCTGGGAAGTTCCATGGGCAAAGGAGTCTGGCAGGCTACAGTCCATAGGGTTGCAAAAGAGTCAGAATCAACTTAACAACTAAACAATAACTATATTGTTGGCCTACATGCATTTCTAAATAAGGGTGCTTTTTCCTATGTTCTCTATGTCTCTATTATCATAGTTAGAAATTCTATGCTAGAAGAGCATAATAGATTAGTGATATAAGCAAGGGGGAACCATACAATATTGTTCAGTTCAGTTCAGTTGCTCAGTTGTCTCTGACTCTGCGACCCCATGGACTGCAGCACGCCAGGCTTCCCTGTCCATCACCAAGCTTGCTCAAACTCATGTCCATCGCGTCGGTGATGCCATCCAACCGTCTCATCCTCTGTTGTCCCCTTCTCCTCCCACCACCATCTTTCCCAGCATCAGGGCCTTTTCCAGTGAGTCAGTTCTTTGCATCAGGTGGCCAAAGTATTGGGGTTTCAGCTTTAGCATCAGTCCTTCCAATGAATATTCAGGATTGATTTCCTTTAGGATGGACTGGTTGGATCTCCTTGAAGTCCAAGGGACTCTAAAGAATCTTCTCCAACACCACAGTTCAAAAGCATAAATTCTTCAGTGCTCAGCTTTCTTTATAGTCCAACTCTCACATCCATACATGACTACTGGAAAAACCATAGCTTTGACTAGATGGACCTTTGTTGGCAAAGTAATGTCTCTGCTTTTTAATATGCTGTCTAGGTTTGTCATGGCTTTTCTTCCAAGAAAATTACATTTTCTTTTAATTTCATGGCTGCAGTCACCATCTGCAATGATTTTGGAGCCCCCCAAAATAAAGTCTCTCACTGTTCCCTTTGTTTCCCCATCTATTTACCATGAAGTGATGGGACTGGATGCTATGATCTTGCTTTTCTGAATATTGAGTCTAAAGCCAACTTTTTCACTCTCCTCTTTCACCTTCATCAAGAGACTCTTTAGTTCTTCGCTTTCTGCCATAAGGATGGTGTCATCTGCATATGTGAGGTTATTGATATTTCTCCTGGCAATCTTGATTCCAGCTTGTGTTTCTTCCCGCCCAGCATTTTGCATGATTTACTCTGCATATAAGTTAAATAAGCAGGGTAACAACATACAGCTCAACACTTAACACAGTTTTGTTTATTGTGTTAATACACTTAACACAGTAGTGAAAAGTGTGTTGAAAGCTATTTACTTGTTGCTGACTCTGGTAATCCTTCAACATTCCTTCTGGCCTGCATTCCTATTCCTGGTAACAAACAAGTAATGTCCAGAGAATTTTAGATTTCTAATTGCTTATTAGAAATTACTAATACATAGTCTTGCTATTTTCTCAGAGAACTAATGAGAGATCTGCTAGGCTGGGATGTTGGGTTGTGATGACATTCACAAAGCTAATTTTTAAAATTAATTTTTACTGGATATAAGTAATCTACAAGTTGTGTTAGTTTCTGCTGTACAGCAAAGTGAATCAGTTACACATATACATATATTCTGGGGTTCCCTGGTAGCTCAGCTGGTAAAGAACCTGCCTGCAATGCAGGATACCCTGGTTCAATTCCTGAGTTGGGAAGATACACTGGAAAAGGGATAGGCTACCCACTCCAGTATTTTTGGGCTTCCTGGTGGCTAAGACAGTAAGGAATCTGCCTGCAATGCAGGAGACCTGGGTTTCATCCCTGGGTTGGGAAGAGCCCCTGGAGAAGGGAACAGCTACCCACTCCAGTATTCTGGCCTGGAGAATTCCATGGACAGAGGAACCTGGGGTTGCAAAGAGTCAGACACGACTGAGGAACTTTCACTTCTTATACATATATTCACTCTTTTTTAAAGATTCTTTTCCCATATAGGTCATTACAGAGCATTGAGTAGAGTTCTTTGTCTATACAGTGAAAGTGAAATTTGCTCAGTTGTGTCCAACTCTTTGTGACCCCATGGACTGCATAGTCCATGGAATTCTCCAGGCCAAAATACTGGAGTGGGTAGCCTTTCTTTCTCCAGGGGATCTTCCCAACCCAGAGACTGAACCCAGGTCTCCCTCATTGCAGGCGGATTCTTTACCAGTTGAGCTACAAAGGAAGCCCAAGAATACTGGAATGGGTAGCCTATCCCTTCTCCAGTGGATCTTCCGCACCCAGGAGTTGAACCGGGGTCTCCTGCATCTCAGGCTGATTCTTTACCAACTGAGCTATGAGGGAAGCAGTAGGTTCTTATTAGTTATCTATCTTATAGTGGGTATATGTCAGTCCCAATCTTCCAATTTATCCCTCCCCTCCCTTCCCTGATTTGATGACCATAAGTTTGTTTTCTACATCTGTGATTCTTTTTCTGTTTTGTAAATAAGTCTAATTGTACCATTTTTTAAGACTCCACATACAAGTCATATCATATGATATTTGTTACAAAGCTAATTTTTGAAATTAATTTACCATAGTAAATACTTTACATCATTACATTATTATGTGCCCAATGTGTAGAGAGGAAAATTTTGGGGGTAAATATGCTTGATTTAGTCCTCTTAAATTGTTTTTTGGTTTTCGAATGTTTGCTTCTATATTTTCTAGTGAGAAAGACATAAAGGCTCTCTGGGTTTGTGGGTTTTTTTTTTCCCTTTAATTTGTTAGATTCCACATCTTCAGAGAAAATGGAGAAATTAATTTATCCTGGACATGGATCCAATTTGGATGTAGACCAACAAAGATATGAGTTCTTAGGAGGGATAAGTGTTTACTTTTGTGTTGCTATCAGGGATGAGCATTGTAAAAAGGAACCCATGCAACTCTAATATTTACAAATGAGTTAAACATGTTGACTTCTATCTTTATATTTTTGTTGGCATTTGTTGACAGGCAAATTTCCTTAAACTTGTTGATATATTTTGTATTCATATTAATATATGAAAAACTCAAAGTTGTTGTGTTAAATATAGTCATTCTATCAAATTTAATTTTTACTTAATACTTTTTAGTCATTGAATGCTGTGTGGTGGAAGAGCTATACTAAGGTCAAACCATATAAAATTGCTTATATTAGTCTATTTTTAATGAACAAGCACAGAGACCAATTTATATGGTATGTTCAAATTTAAGTTCTTCTGTCATCTCTGGAGAAATTTGCGACTATCAGGATTATAATATATGGAAAGTTATAGTTGTGTAGGCCAATGTTTGAACATTTTTGTCATCTGTGTAAGTACCATTTGTTTACTTAGTTTTTTTCAATAGCTCACTTTTTAAGACTTAAGCTTAACTCTTTTATGAAGTATTACTCATGAAAGCATGCTAGTTTAAGATGCTAGCTGTGAGTTTTCTAGTAGTGCTTATATTTACCGGTGTACCACAAAATTCTCCTTACCTGAGTGAATCTTGCATTGCACCTTGGAAAACCACTAGTATTGACAGAAAATGTTGTAGAAGTTCTGCTACACTGGTCATTTTTTAACATTTCTGGAAATTCAGGCTGCGATGTAGGCCTCCAGAGAGAAATTCCTATTTTCAATAATATAAATCTGAAAGAAAAATAGAGATGAAAAATTTGCCTAAATTCTATATTATATTTTAGGAGGTATTGTGTTGTACCATAAGAAATCAGCATTTTTATGGACTGAAATGTTTGCATGTTGGCAGTTTTATATAGTTTAATCTAGTATGTAGTGGAAAATATTCCTTTTCTTGAGCAAAAGTAAACCAACATTATAGTTCAAATATCTATAAAGACACGCAATATATTTCTCAGAAGGGGTTTCCTATTGTCCATTGCCACAGGTAACTTGTTGAAGGAACTCATTCCTTGGGCCATTTCACAATGGAATTTGCAGTGACCTTTTTTGTATAAGGCAAATGAAAGCAATGCAGGTTGTAGTGGGACTAGATATAGTAGCAGACCTGCTTATGCTTACCAATATCCTACTCTGATTAGGTGAGACATGTACAAAGAAGATCACCTCTTAACAGATAGATCTTTTGCCTCCTATCCACAGCCAGTCGAGTGGATAGAAGTATATCAACATAGCTGGGAGCAATCATCATCTTGCTAAGTATATGGAAGGCAGACAGGCATGAAATATGTGCACAGGAATTGTCCTCTCTCAAAGGTCAAATCGCTGCTTTGCTAGTGTATGCTTGGATGCAGAATGCAAAAATGTCCTGAGTTTAATTTTTCTGATGTACAACTTGGACCCTATAATATGTGGTGACACCACTGGAAGATAGTAAGAAAATAAGAGATTTCAGTAGTATGAAAAAGATTTTGCCACCTAGATTTGAGCCAAAATTGCTATGAAAACATGCCTAATTATTTTTAGGCAATTTTTTCTCATCAACAGGTGTTTATTATTATTTCTTTTTTTAAAGAGAGGAAATTTTCTTGAAATTGAGCTTCCAGTTATGAATACAAATTGCTAAATGCAATGCTTTATACAGAGAAAATTCACATCATGTTAGCTATATAAAGTACTTAATTCACATTTGGAAAAGATAATATTTCATTATATTCTATAATTCTCATTTGAGGAATGTTACTCAGGATATTTTTCCAGTGGGGAGATACAATTTTGGTTGCAGAAGAGGTAAAGTAAGATGTATTTAAACAATTATAGAATTTAAATTGCTGAACACATAGAAAGCGTCCAATAAATAATTGTTTTATTTAAATGCATATTCCAAAATTTTTTGAAAGTGATAAAGTCAACTTTAATAATTTACCTATTTTTATTAGTATTAAATGCCTCTCACAATTTTCTAAAAGTTTCTTTTTTAAAATTTAGGTACAGTTCAATCTCAGAGATAACCTTCAGAACAATTTTAATCCATTTGTGTATAATGAATACAAATAACTATTATTAGATATTTTCTACAGGTTCTATTCTGGATTAATATGCACACAAAAATTTTAGCATAAAATAACTGAGTAGGGGGTTCTTAACTATGGCACCTAATAATTCTTGAATATAATATTTTTAGTTATTACCTCAACTTACAGTCTTTGAAATGTTACTATTTTAGCCCATATAATTCTTGACTATTTCATAACACAAAATATCAGTGAGGAATTCTTCTTTCATAAATATATATAAAGCATGGCATTTATATGTTCAATTGTTAAATGAAATTTTGTGAGAAAATATTGATAGATATACTAAGCCTATTTTACTGGATATATTCTATTAGAAGTCTATGTGAATGAATAGACAAACATCTGCTTTGAAATGGAACATCTACCATTATCAGAATATTTAAGCAAAATGAGCTGAGGTGTCTTTATTAATTATTCTAAGATTTTTACAGAGTATCAGCTTTCTTGGAAATGTTACAGTGCTGTTTTCCATGTCTTGTTGGATGAATGTACAGGTGCGTATGGCATTATTATTCATCTATGTATTTCACTTCAATATATATTTATATTGTAGAATTGTATATTCATAACATCGTGATCATTTAGTAGATTAAAAAAGATCTGCATTTTTACGTACTGGTGAATTTTCATTCTGATTTATTTATTTACTAGAATGCATTAAAATTCTGTTATAATGGTATGGGAATGCGATAAAAACAAACATATATTTTGGTAGAAATGTATTTATTGATCTAGTCTAATGAAAAATTGTAATTGATGACACATGAAGGGATGATGGAAGGAGAACATTAGCAAGTAATTTTTTTCAGTCATTTTTACAAATGATTTTGAGAACATTAGGTTAAATGTAAAATTTAGCAGGAAAAATGTGCACTGCCTCCACCCACATTAGCCATGATGAGTTCATTTGGATAAGGTCTCAATGTTTCTTGTTTTCATCCCTGTGTTAGGTAATAATTATATAATTTCAAAATAACCAGAACATAAATGCATAACAAGCACAAATATGTCTAAAAGTTTTTGAGAAGGTTGTACTTTCTTCATAAGATGGAAATGGATTCGCAAATCACTCTTTCAAATCAGATTTATTTTCATATATTATATTTAAAAGCTGTAAATACAGCTTGTTTTACTTTCTTCCATTATCAGCAATAACCTTAAAAATCTTTAACCTTTCATTATACAGGTTCAGTATTAGCTGACAGATAGCATGTTTCAAAGGTTTATTTTTCTATTGAATTTTTGCCCTTTTATCAGCAGTCATGACATAATAACTCTTTAATTTCTTCAGTGAAGCACAATGTCAGGAGGAAATTATTTTTTGTCTGGATTTGCATTTTGTAGCACCATGCCCAATATAGTAAATTCTCATATGTGGTACTGGGATCATACTTTGTATATAACAGCTATTGACTGTGTCTAAGTTAGAATACTCTAATCTTAGTATGTGTTTATCATATTTGTCCCCTTCCATTTAATTATTAAGTAGAAAACAATATTGATAGCAAATAGTACATAAAATAGTGTAATTTAAATTTAAGACATTTTAGGGATAGTTAAGTAGTTAATATAATTTTTCAGCACAATTAAATTTATAAACCTGATTCTATGTGTATATGTAAATATATAGTACTTTGATATAATAATCACATTGGAAGTATTGTCTTGAAGGTAAAAGCTTCATCTCTAACATGTATTGATAAATAAAGTATTAATCTTTATAAATACTAAAATGTAGAATTACTAGTTATTTTATTATGAAAATAATATAGAAATAAGTTTAGGTTTGGATGTCAGCAGCACAATATTTTTCAGAAAAAAGGTAATTTGTAAGGTTAACTTCAGAATGTAAATAATTCCCTGGTAGCTTAGATGGTAAAGAATCTGCCTGCAATGCAGGAGACCCAGGTTTGTTCACTGGGAGGGAAAGATCCCCTGGAGAAAGGAATGGCTACCGACTCCATTATTCTTCCCTGGAGAATTCCATGGACAGAGGAGCCTGGCTGACAGGCTCCAGGCCATGGAGTCTCAAAGAGTTGGACATGAATTAGGTGACTAACACGTACACTTTCTCTTTATATAAGTTAATCCTTCAAGAATAGAGAAAGAAATGTGGAACTTCCATTTTTGGCCTTGTGATGCACAAGAAACTTGAAAATTTCATTGTGTAGAATATCTTTGAAAGAGATTTTGTGTTTAAAAACTTATATAATTGGACATTGCTTCAATATTTTAAATGTATTTTGCCAGATTGATTTTTTGAAGAATTGGAAATTAAAGAACAAAACCAAAAAATATGGTTCTTCATCTCAGGTAATTTGAGAAACATTGGCTTATAATGTTTCTAAGTTATAATTAATGATGGGTTTATAAAAATTGGGAGATATTATCTGATATTTTTGCAAAGGTGGATGTTCAGTGGGTAAGCTACATTAACAATAAGGAAAAGCAAATAATGAAAAATAAATCATATCAATGTAGACCTGCTCTGTAGAGGGACATTATAATGATACTTTAGCTCTGGGTGAATGGAGAAAGTCTCCTGTGAGAATCCATAACAGTTCTTTCCCATCCTTGAAAAGCTGTATTACCTATGTGGCTCCACAAAAAAGCAAAAATTAAGTATAAAATATTGAAAGTGAAAGTTGCTCAGGCCAGAATACTGGAGTGGGTAGCCATTCCTTTCTCCAGGGGATCTTCCCAACCCAGGGATCAAACCTAGGTCTCCCACATTGCAAGCAGATTCTTTACCAGCTGAGCCATAAGGGAAGCCCAAGAATACTGGAGTGGGTAGCCTATCTCTTTTCCAGTGGATGTTCCCAACCCAGGAATGGAACCAGGGTCTCCTGCATTGCAGGCAGATTCTTTACCAATTGAGCTATCAGGGAAGCTGTGATAAAATATTGAGTTGGCCAAAAGTTTGTTTGGGTTTTTTTGTACCATTCTGTGCAAGAGCCCAAGAAAACCCAGTATTTCTGGTTTTCTAGACATAACTTTCTCTTCAAGTAGTACGCTTGCTTAATTCTAATCAGTCCCCTTCAATTTATATGCTGCTATTATTCAAGTGGAGAAGGAAATGGCAACCCACTCCAGTATTCTTGCCTGGAGAATCCCATGGACAGAGGAGCCTGGCAGGCTTCAGTCCATGGGGTTGCAAGAGTCGGACATGACTTAGTACACAGTCTTACATTATTCAAGTCAGTGATACTATTAAACTTAGAACCAGGACTTCCATGGTGGCTCAGATGGTATAGTGTCTGCCTACAATGTGGGAGACCCGGGTTCAATCCCTGGGTTGGGAAGATCTCCTGGAGAAGGAAATGGCAACCCACTCCAGTATTCTTGCCTGGAAAATCCCATGAATGGAGGAGCCTGTTAGGCTACAGTCCATGGGGTCACAAAGAATCAGACACGACTGAGCGACTTCACTTCACTTCATTATTCAAGTCAATGATACTATTAAACTTAGAACCTTTTAAGTAACATAAATATCTAAGATAACCACTAAATGAATAGGAGTTAAAGACTGGGTTATGAAACTAGTAGAGGAAAAAGTAATAAGAAACGTAGAGAAAAGTTTATAGAAATAATTCCAAGTATTTTATGTGAAATTTACATTTCATCACAACAAATGTAAATAGACTGAATTCGTCAATAAAATAAAATATTCTCAAGATGGAAATACAAAGAAAATCTGGCTATATATGTGTTCTAAATAAGAGACACAAGTAAAATATGAAAATAAAGGTTCAAAGCAAAAGATACAAAGAAAGATATATTAGTCACATTCAATACAGAACAAAGTGTATTGAAGAGAGGATGAAGTAAATCATAAGTTACAAATATCTCTAGAGATAAAGAGGGTAACAACATTTTGCCTTCTATCTCTGAGCAATGTATCTGGTTTGTTAAACCTAAGCTCTAGGACATACTAAGACAAAATGAACCTGCAGTAAGACAGTTTGGCATTTGTGTAGAGATAAAAAAAAAAAACTAGATTGATGAATCAGTGCCCAGAAATAAACTCTTGTATATATTAACATTTATTATGGCAAGAGTTGGCATTGGGAAAAAATGGCTCATTACATTCAGGGACCTTCATTTAAAATAAGGGAAGCTCATAGCATCCATAGGAGTTAATCCTGGATGGACAGAGACTTTGAAAAACAGCTCTTCAAACCTTTAGCATCAATCATAGAGAATATGTTTATACCCTTGGAGTAGAGAATACTATTTAATATTAAAAAAAATCCTCAAAAGCATAATGTTGAAAAGTTGATAGTTTTGTTCACATTAAAATTAAGAACTCATTAAAAAATATAAAAAAAAATGGATTAGCATACATATATATCTATATATGGGAGAAGGTAATGGCACCCCACTCCAGTACTCTTGCCTGGAAAATCCCATGGATGGAGGAGCCTGGTAGGCTGCAGTCCATGGGGTCGCTAAGAGTTGGACGCGACTGAGCGACTTCCCTTTCACTTTTCAGTTTCATGCATTGGAGAAGGAAATGGCAACCCACTCCAGTGTTCTTGCCTGGAGAATCCCAGGGACGGCAGGGCCTGGTGGGCTGCAGTCTATGGGGTCGCACAGAGTCGGACACGACTGAAGCGACTTAGCAGCAGCAGCAGCAGCATATCTATATCTATATATATATATGTAATATATATTCCCATGAATCAAAAGGAAATAGAAACCAACAATCCCATGAAAAAAATGTGAAAAGTTATGAACAGCTATTTCTTAGAAGGGGAACACAAATTTTAATAAATGTATGAAAAGATGCTTAAGATCATTAGTTCTCAGGGAAATGTTAAAGGTCCAACGATATAGCTACCAGATATAAATTTAAAGGTATGATAAGATGACATATTTTCAGACATGAGGAACAATGAGAAATCTAACACACTGCTGTGAGAATTATAAATTCATGTATTATAGAAAACAATTTGCCTTTTCAAAGTAAGTTTCAAAATGTGCCCTGTGACCCAGCAGTAGATCAGCTAACATTTCTCTTGTATAGTAGTAAGAGGCTCAGACTAGAACTTAACCCTCAACACATTTGTCAGCAGTACATAAATAAAATTTGATATATTTCGACAATGGAGTCATATTAAGATGAAATGAGGCACAATGCTAGGCATGAACATATCTCAAAACTTAATGTTGAGTGTCAAATCATGTCATAGAAGTTTCTTCCATATAATTTCATTTATGCTAAGTTCAAATTTGGGCCAAAAGAACAGATTGTAGAAGTATATAGATACATGTGGCAAATCCATAGTGAAAAGAGAAAATGATTAATATGAAATATATTGGTTATCTCTGATGGGGAAAACTGCAAGCAAGGATAACAAAAATAAGAAGCTTTAGAAAATACCAGGCCCCAGTGACATAAATTGATGAATGGAAACAGGGGTATACATTTTATTACTACTCTTTAAACTAGCCATGGTGCTTGCTTTGGCAGCAGATATCTAAACTAGCCATGTATGTTAAATATGTGTTTCTTTACAAATGTTTGATAATAAAATTCAGTTAACATAAAAGAAATATGTAAATCATGATCTACTTTATAGTTTGGAACCTATATGCAATGTCTTATTGGAGCATTGGGGTACATGAATGAACTAATGAATCAAACAGGAACTGAAAAAGCAAAACAGATTCTGTCTGGGCTTAGTTGGGCCCTACCTGTCCTAGAAAATATACCTTAATTAATAAATGATCAAGATTCTATTTTCTGTTGATAGGACAATACCCTAAATTATCAGTGCTGCACAGAGAATCAGAGATCTTAAAAAGTCTTTTTACTATCTGTTATTTTGTCTAGTAGATGGTGAAGTTACTTCATCAAGATATTTACAAAAGATTTGGCTATAAATATTTGTAAAATGAAATAAACATATAAAATTATAATGTTTAGATAATAAATAGCTTAGGTCCACAATGTAAGAGACATTACAAAAATAGGTCAATGATATTTAATTTCACACCAGGCAGAAGTGGCCAGATGACAAGTTCACATGTGTGACATGCACATTGCCATGAGCTCTCTGTGATTATTTCTAAATACATACCCAGTTTGATGATATTGACTGACCTTTTTTAGGACTGCAAGGGTATTAACAACCATTTGAACCAAAATGACTGGAAACGTTTATGTGAAGAAAGAATAAGACTCATGATTGGGAATTTAGACATAAATTGACAAAATTTGCCATCCAAACTTGAGCAAAAGGAAAAGCTCCCACTCACATTTTATATGTGATAATAAGTGGAAATGGTCCCATATATTTTTACTTCTAAGTCTTATTTATCCTTAAATGACTGCAGGGAAAAATGTTTATAGTGTCAGAAATTTTTCTCAAATTAAAAGAAACTGAAAAATTGCTGTTGAAAATATGAATTAGCTAGATTTCTTCATCTCACATAATCATTATTTTTAGGGATATTTTTTGTGCTTTTAATATTCAAATGTTCTCCACTTTTTGTTAGTCGTAAGTTGTTAACAATGTCATGGGATAAAGCATGACACAAACGACAGTTGCACCCATAGCTCATGATTTCCGTGTATTATTCTGTTTCAGACAATAAACCAAATTCATAGCTTAATTCTTTATTGAAATTCTTTTCCTTTTTTAATACTAAGAATTTAATTTTATCCCATAACTGCATATGAGATTAATTGGGACTTTACATTTTAGAAATAATGTTTTGGATCATCTAAAATATTTGGATGGGTTTATTTATCATCCAATTATCTTGTTAAATTTACAGTAGATATTTCTATAACAACAAAGGCTTATATGCTAGGTATTGTGCCAAAAGTGTAATTTTAAATCTTCATGTCAGACTTATAAGATAGGCATAGTTTTATATTTTTTCACTGATGGAAAAAAATGGGCTTAGAGAGGTTAAATGTCCTGCCTAAGATCACACATCTAGCAAGTGTCTGATACTCATTATACAACATCAAAACTGTATTCTCTAAGCATTACACTGCAGTATCTCCTTTGCAGGAAATTTTCTATATATTCATCTTTAATTTCCTCTTTTCTTGTACATCTGTTTCCATTATTTGTTACCTATGTTATGTGTTCTTCTTAGTAAACCAATTTTTACCGTTCCATAATAGTAATAGTTCTCTTTTTCTTAACCAGTGCTGAAGGTCTCTGGAGCAATAATTGTAGGCTTGAGACTACTGAATTTATATTTATACTTAAACTTTACACAGAAATTGCTCATTTCAGTTTTCTAGTATATGTAATAAGTTATATTGTCAGTTGTTGCTTTATCTGCATTTGTCTGTTTTCCAAAATTTTAATATGAATATACACCATGGTTTATTAGGATATATCTATGTAAATACATCTATATTGGAAATCATTTAATTAAAAATTAGTATAAAAAATTTTGCCCCAGGAAGAAATAGTGCAATGGGACATTTGGCTCTGAAAAAGTACTGGAGTCAAAAAGTTACTAGATTTTTTTCCCTTAAACTCTACAATTAAAAATAAACAAAAGTAGATATACATAAATATATTAAAAAGTTGTACATTTCTAGTTGTTTGAGATAATTATATATTTTTAAACGCATCCCATTCCAAAGTCTGTCTGCTGAAATGCAGCACTATAATCTACTTTCTGAATCCCATAAGGTGTAGTTTTAAAATTAGGGTCACAAGAAGGTGAAGACAGGCAGTAATATACTTGTTGACCCTTCACAGGAATTCCAGATAAAACCCCAGAAGTTGAGTCAGAGATAATCACAAGATCTGGAATTTACAATAACAAACTCTCCATATATCTACCTGTCAGACTTCTTCCTCTTAGGGAGGGACAAAAGGTCACTAAAATAGCTTTTTTCCCTGAAAATGTTTTTACCCTTCTTTGGAGGGTAATGAGAAGTTACAGTGTAAATTAAATACGAACATTAGATTTGTTTTTCATAAAAACTGTTTATTCTTAAAGACCCAAATATTAGGAATTTTTTTCAGGATTATTATAGTAAAAGTTGGAAAAGAGTCATAACAAGAACAACACAAAAAGAAAACAAAAGATCAATTACCGAAGTGAAGATTAAATGTTAGTAAATTTAATTAGATCAAACACATGAGAAAATTCTAATTTAAGTGAAATTCCAATCAAAATCTGCAATTTTTTTCAATACTTATGAAGCCATATGCTAAGGTGAGGTAGTGTGATATTAAATAAAGGCATTGCATGCTTCATCCTTTTTCTACTTTGTCCTAGTAAGTAGAAGAAACCATGAAAATACTGTCAGTTATTATTATAATTTTTCTACCAATAATTCTGTTGAATTATTTTCTTAGGATTTCATAGACAATAGAAAACAATGTAGAGTTATATTCTTTTAAGTGTGTTATCAGTTCTACAACATTAAATCATAATTTTACTTTCCTTTACAAATATAAGAGCAGCCATAGCTAAGTATCAAAGAAGTAAATCTATGCTCTTATTTCCCATGTCTCTCCACCCTGGGTTTTGGTTTAAAAAGCAAATATCATAGAACATTTGATTTATTTTCATGAACGGCATTCATATAGGTCTTAAAATGAACATACGCAATATACTTGAATTTTATGGTACACTTTAGTAATGTTTAGTGTTTCTATAGCATTTCTAAAAAAAACAATAGTTTTTCTCCACCTTTTAACTTACCATAAGTCTCAAAGCTTTTAACCAATAGTTGAGTTGTTTAGTAGAAAGAGTCTGACTTGTTTCAGATAAGTATGAGTTGAAATCATGTTGAGGTCTTTTGATTAGAAATTTTATATAATTTTTTTTTGTGGTTAAAACAATGGCTAAAATCACCACAATAAGTTTACTTTATCATCTAAGAACATGACACTTCTATCTTAAAAATTCAATGACTGCTTTTCAAAAGAGAAAAATACAATAGGATCTTATTTTCATTTCTTATTATACGACAGACAATGTTGTTGTTAGAGGCAATCAACATTTTCCAAAAGCCAACCAGTAGACACATGATGTCACTTATCTAAAGGATCTTATCTATCTGGTGTATATTCTGTCTGGTCTGTGACTTTCCATTAAAGTGAGATGGAGATGGAATGGGGAAGGGAATAACATTTATTGAGGTGCCATTTTAATGGTACTTTTCCTTTTACAGATGAAGTTAAAGGTGTGGGCCATGCTTGCTTCTCTTACTTTTTAACAGAATGAATATTTTTAAATCAAGGAGGCAAGCTTTTCAAATCTTCTGAATAATCAGTTTATATAAAGTGATTAGAAATTCCAACTGGAACCTCCATGATATTGTTTGATCTGCCCATTTAAAAAAATTTTTGCTTGTCTTAGGCATTTTCTCTAATTAGTCTCTATTTTTTAAAAAATATGGAAAAGTGATTGATATTTGTCACTTCCTGACTTATAACTTGTACATATATTCTTGGTTGGTTTATGAATCGTCAGGTTACGTACAAAAAATAATCAGTAAGATGACTTTCTCCATTTCCTTAGTTTTCACTTATAAATTATGTACATCCTCTCTCCAAAGGTAAATAAAATTTCTTATCCAACTTCCCATTTGTTTTAGGAAGTCCGAATTAACAAGAAATAAATATCACTTATCTCAAGCTTTCTATTTGGAATCAAGTTTGTTTTTGAATCATTTTTGTGGTCTCTCCTCAGTTTGTGTGGCATCGTTAACTCTTTGTTGCATCTGATAAAAGGCGTCTCTGCTTTTTTCCCTTTTTAAAATTAATTTTATGTGGAATTTAGATGAGAAAGAATGCAGTGTTGCTTTGACTGCCTGCCATAATATAAAATGTAGTAAAATGTACAGCTGGTGATAGTCTATTTAGAATTTTTTAATGAAATATAAAGGAAAAGACCAGGTGCTTAATTTTTACATGCTGCATTTCATTTTAAAAATTCATGGTATCTTTTTGAATAATTTTTACTCATGCAGATGTTCTGAATGTTGGAGACAGACGTTTATTTTATTTCCTTGGTTCCCATTTCACACTAAGCTTTTGCATAAAAAAGGTGGGTTGAATGACTAAATTATTTGTGAGTCAGGATTCCAAGGATAATTATTCCCAGATAATTGCCAAATGACTCATGGCAAGACTTTCAATAATGTATCTTGGTTTGTCTAGTTCAGATTCGGAGGATAATAGTTGTTTAACATAATAGGAAAGAACTTTAGGCTATTTAAGAAGACATGCCTGCGTGTAGAATATGTTAACTTTTAAAATTATAGACAACCCTATTTATACTATTTCTTAGAGGATGAATCATTGCTGTCAGAACTGTATTTCACAAACTGTAGAATTTTGAACTTTATAAATAACCAAAAGTACTTTTTATTTTTTAAGCATAATACACGTTATGAGAAACTCTGTCTGAGTCATTTAGAATTAAGTACTTAGAAGTTAAAATGATGATTTCAGCTTTGCCCCCCAAATTATCAGTATATAAAAATTTCAACCAATGTCCTACTCTTTAGATAAAATATGGATCCATAGCTGGATAACTTACAGAGCCATGTGTCTGATAATCATGGATAACTCATGTGTTAAAGTGATGATTTGCCAGCTTGGTTAATGAATGAATATGCAAAGGACATCAGGATATGTTTTGTGAGTGATTATCATTATCCGTAATGATGAGAATGAATTCATTGTGAGTTAGGTTACTTCCCGTATTTAATAATCTTCATTTTTCAAAGTTATATCATTCTGGAAAGAAAAATTACTAAAGGACTTCTATTTGACAAATCATCTTTTAGTATTAAATTATAATGCATATGATCCTTTAAAAAAGAATTATTTTCTCACTGCTATTTCTTCTCTTCACATTGACCCTGCTAACAGGAAGAATATATCTGCCTGGGAAAGAGGAATCCCCAAATCTAGGCTTTGTTCTACCTCTGTTTCCCATTAATTGATTCAAATGGATGTTAAAAATTTCTCAAAAAAGAAAGTCCATTGTCTTGAATGACTACGTATTCTTGCTATTCATAAATTTCATTCTGTTTTCCTGATTTACCCAAAATAAGGCAGTTTTCCTGTTGAGGTTAATTTGGGATATGTAAAATAACCCCATCCTCTAAAAAACAAGGTTGAAATATTTTATCCTGGATATCAGTGACAGTCATTTGTTTTTCACTATATTTAGATTCTCTCAGTATTCTTCTTAAGTCACAAGCTGACCAAGATTGTGATCTCATTTTGGTATAATGTAAGGCTGTTGAGATGGAAAAGATTAAAACCAAAGCCAAAACAAAACAATTAAAAAATAACTTTTCCAATATTTCAGGTCCCAGTTACCATATTGTGGTTAAAAGCAACTTCCATGTGATCTATCATTCTGATTAGTTTTCTCCTTGATTGTAAATGATACCCCAGACATTCTTGGGCATACAACAAAATAGTTCATGCTAATAAAAACAGTCTGTTCAAGTGTGTGGGAAGTACAGAATTAATTCTGTGCCTTTGGAAAAATTTGACATCTGTACCAACTGCAACACATTTTCATCATTTTTAATATGGCCCCAGGAAGGATAATAGTCCAGCAGGTTTCTCAGTCTTATGATAAAGATAAAAACTTTTAAAAATGTTCTGTCATTAATTGCATCTTTCATCTCTCAATGGTGGTTGTTGTTCAGTAGCTACGTTTTGTCTGATTATTTGCCCATCCGTGGACTGCAGCTCACCAAGCTCCTCTGTCCTGCACTATTTCCCGGAGTTTGCTCAAATTCATGTCCATTGAGTCAGTGATGCTATCTAACCATCTCATCCTCTGCTGTCCCCTTCTCCTTTTGCCTTCAATCTTTCCCAGTGTCAGGATATTTTCCAATGAGTTGGCTCTTCACATCAGGTGGCCAAATTATTAGAGCTTCATCTTTAGCATCAGTCCTTCCAATGATTATTCAGGGTTAGTTTCCTTTAGGATTGACTGGCTTGATCTCCTTGCAGTCCAAGGGACTCTCAAGAATCTTCTCAATGGTAATGCTTTGTTGCAAAGTGGAAAGGAAAGTGGTCAAAGTTGACTAGCAGAGCAGGGTATCATGCTGTCATTTCACTCTGTGTAGAACCAAGTGAGAAAGGCTAGAAGAGATGAGGGAATAGGGTAGGTTATATAACCATACACACTCACAGGTCCATTCAGGAACTAAATAAAGGGCCCTAAGCAGTAAAAAGTAAAAACAATAAATTCTGCCATTGAAATTCTCAAATTTCACATGTTTTCTTGATAAAGAATGGGCATATGAGAGGACATATTAAAATGATAAGTGTTCAGAATTTCAACGATGGAAACACAACTCACTGCCAAAGTTGTGAAATATTTAGTTTATTACATCAGTACTTTAGCAGGAAATAAATATTGCTAATGCTTCTGTGCTGGGGGGAGCAGGAATGGAATAGAAAGAAATGTGAAAGAAACTGCGGCCTGTGCAAAGTTTAGGTATTTGACTTCTTGAAATATTTTCTCTCCATGAATCAATGAACAGTGTGTTTTTAACCCATTCTTAATGTGACCAAATTACTTTTTTCTTTATAACAAAATTTAGGGTAGAATTTCATCTTAATGAAATTACACAAGTGTGTGTGTGTACATGCACATGCATAGCTGAGTAAATGCAGTGATCATTTTTGAGTTTAATGGGTTTCCAAACTCGATAACCAAGCACTATGTTTTCTAAAGATAGGAAACTGAGATCCGGTAAAGCTGGCTTAGCTGACATCGTTGATTCCTGATACGTTCTCCACACTGTGCCTCTCCTTGGTGACTGAGTGAATGAGGCCAAAGTGTGATTCAATTGGCAGATTTTTATTTTCCCACTTTTCTGCAAGTGATGATCTCCCTGTCCCTTCATTTCTAACATTGGGACTAAGCTATTGCATCTTCCATCAACTCCTTTTTTTAGCATGAATCAGTTAACACCTGTAAATCACTTTATGTCATTCAGGGAAATGTGCGATGTAAATACAAGGTTAGTTGTGAAAAAAAATACCACAAAACCAGAAGCTAATTTCCTTCAAAAAGCATTGATATTTAAGGAACATAATGCTAGCTTTGTCTAGCTGAGCTGCCAATATTTTGCAAACAAAAGTTTTATTGTGCCAGAGGCAGTAAGAGCAGGTGAGCTCTTTCCTAATGAAACAGAGTGCAAAAGAAACATTGAGGCCTCTGCAGCACTGCAAGTGCAGGAGAGAGAAGGCAAAGACAGCCAGAATTACTCTGATGGTATTTAAGTTCGAATGTGGTCTCTTAAAATTATACATACAAGCAAAAATCAACTTGTGCGTTTTAGGCTTTCCCATTGGTTCTCTGACATTAGAATTTATAGGAATGGGTCATTGTATCCTTTTATTCCTTTAGAAGTCGACAGGTTGTATTTTAATGTTATAGAATAGAGAAATCTTACGTATTAACTTTTTAAGAACCTCCTTAGTTACTCCTTGGTTTCTGTCTTGGAAACGCCTTGTATATTAAAAATAACAACTCATGAAATACCTTTAAAAAAGACAGAAAATGTACTTACCTGCTAAATAATGAATTGGGAAATCTGCTTCATGATGAGCAAAGAATTTAAAATATTTGCTAGCCGTGCCCCAGATCCTTTTTGTAAGGCTGATTCATACTGGAAAATACCAATATGCTGCCTTAATGAAAACACTATCTTATAAAGAAAGAGGGAGACAGAGAAAAAAGGGAAGGAAAGAAAGAAGGTAGGGAGAAAGGAAAGGACAGAGGAAAAGAGAGAGGAAGAGGAAAGAGAAATAACAAATACCTGCCTTGCTTCAACATTATTGGGAGGAGGAGGGCAGCATTCACCTCAAAGGATTTTCACAGTTTTAAGAAAGCTTTTAAAAAGAAACCGTTAATACAATGAAGTAAGAGGACAAAATTCTACATATAATTAATGATAAAAATATGAAAAAATAATTATATTAATTGGATATATATATATATATATATATATATAGAGAGAGAGAGAGAGAGAGAGAGAGAGAGAGATACAGGTTCTTTATTTTTTATTCACTGATCTATTTTGCCTCTCCTTTCTTAGCTAGGTAAACAGTAGAATGATGGTGGAGCAGAAGCCTAAATTTAGTCTCATCTGGTAATTTCAATCTCATTTGGGTAAATGTGGAATCTTTCACTTCCTTCTTCTCCTCTTTCCCAAAATGGGATCTGAGTATATGAGGTAGCCTGACTCATTCTCAAGGAATAGAGTTCCTTGGACCCATGATGCCCTCCACTTCTAGTTTCTGTGAAAATGTCCTTTGCTGCTTGCCCAGCTGGTTGTCTTGATTAATGTGATGGTCCATGGGTGTGCAGGTCTCAGGGTCTGTTGTTTAAGGCCCAGTGATAGGACCTGCTACTGTGGCTTATTACTCCATGCTGTACTTCTTCATTCTGTGCAAGCCTTTAACAACATTTTAGCTATAGCTATAGCTAAAAACAGGCTTCCCTGGTAGCTCAGACAGTAAAGCATCTGCCTATAATGAAGGACACCTGGGTTCGATCCCTGGGTCAGGAAGATCCCCTGAAGAAGGAAAAGGCAACCCACTCTAGTATTCTTGCCTGAAAAATCCCATGGACCGAGGAGCTTGGTGGGCTACAATCCATGGGGTCTCAAAGAGTCGGACACGACTGAGCGACTTCACTTCATAGCTAAAAACACATCAATAGCTGTGATGAAGAGGAACTCCATGCTTTGCATAGAGTAGGACAGGAAGGAGAACAACTCCAGGAAGCAAATGACAGCAAAGTTCTAGAGAATAAAACTGAGGACATGAGCTCAGAGTGAGATCACTGAGGAGAATTAAAGCTATTTGCAGAGAATTAAAGTTATTTGATGGCACTCCACTCCATTACTCTTGCCTGGAAAATCCCATGTATGGAGGAGCCTGATAGGCTGCAGTCCATGGGGTCGCGAAGAGTCAGACACGACTGAGCGACTTTCCTTTCACTTTTCACTTTCATGCACTGGAGAAGGAAATGGCAACCCACACCAGTGTTCTTGCCTGGAGAATCCCAGGGACGGGGGAGCCTGGTGGACTGCCGTCTAAGGGGTCGCACAGAGTCGGACACAACTGAAGTAACTTAGCAGTAGCAGCAGCAAAGTTATTTGCCTTTCCTCCTCCACTACACTGGCATCTTCAGTGAAATTCCCAAAAGTGAAAACGTAAACAAGAAGTCCCTTAGTGGTGACTTTACTGTTTTGCTGTTCAAGTTACCTCTGCTATCAAACCATGCAACTCAAAGTGCATTTAATTACATAGAGTTTCCTTGAGAGCAGAATTTGATTTAGGACATACGTATCTTTTACATCAACTGAAAAGTGTCTATTTGCTTTATCTTAATGTTTTTATGAATTGTTATAATGGGGTACTAGAATAGTATTTTAAAGGCCAACCTCAACCTTAATGGGCTTCCCAGGTGACTCAGTGGTAAAGAATCCGCCTACCAGTGCAGAAGACGTGGGTTTGATCCCTAGGTGAGGAAAATCTCCTGGAGAAGAAAATGGTAACCCAGTCCAGTATTCATGCCTAGGAAATCCCATGGACAGAGGAGCCTGGCAGGCTACAGTCCATGGGGTCACAAAAAGAGTTGGACACGACTTAGCAACTAAACAGCAAAAATCAACCTTTGATACTCTTACAAAAATGTAATACCAGCAGATCATTTGATGTAAAGGAAAATTACTTTTAGTTCTCTTGATATTCCACCTGTATCTTAAAGTAAGATTTTAAGAGCTTGCAAATTTTACTGAACATATTTTGATAGTACCAGAAAGACACTTAGCTGGTGTTCATCTGTATCATTTATTATCCAACTTATTTTTCATTTTCTGCCTCCACTCTAGATTCTGTAAGAAGAACTTTTTTTTTTTTTTTTTTTTTGCTATAAAGTCATTTCCAAGCTGTGCTTTCTTTACTGTATTTTTTCCAGAGATAATTAATTACAGAATTTTCATCTATTCTTTTATAAAAACTAGTACCGTTTTCATTAATCATTTTTGTTCTTGCTCATCTTTGGACTTTCCCTATGCCTTCTGAAAACTTGCATTTTCAAGGGAAACAGTCAATTATTAATTTCTCATTTTTTTGCAAAGCAAAAAGCATTCTCATGTTTTCCTGTCTTTTAATTTAGTGTAATAACTCATTTGCCTGCTTGACCACTGCATTCTATGCAATAAAATAGTCTGGTGCAAAATGACATTTTAGATGTGAGTTGAAAAGATCTGTATTTCATTAGGACCCCATAATGTGAGTGACTCTTTGGATACTGTAGCATGGCAGGGAGCCTGTTTTATAATGGTATATTTGAAAGATATATTTATTGTTCCCCCACAAGAAAAAGCCAAGAAGAGAAGGAAAAATAAAGTTAAACTTCAGTCTTGGGGCAGAATCCCTGGGGTACATTTGGGGCCATCAAAAATCTGACCCCTCTTCCCAAATGAAAGCAAAACTTCCAGGAGTTCTTAGTCAGCTTATAAACAAAGAGGAGAGCGTACAGAAGTAATGAAATTTCCAACTGTGGAGAAAAGCACTCAATTATTTTTTTTAAATCAGAGGATGATTGATGTGGTTGCAATTTGATGTTTGCTTTTAAAGAAATTCTTTATTTCACCATTACTCCCTTCCTATCCCCCACCCATTCCCTTAGATATTTTATAGCGAAGCAGTATTCACCTTATTCAGACTTCCAGGGTTGGATTAAAAGAAAGTTGGTTTGTGTTTTCTGTACTTCCTATTCTCTGCTCCCTAGTAACTCCACATGGTTTTGGTAGTGTAAATTGTGACAAAGTCTTGTCTTTTACCCCTAAACTTTCTATTGCTTTTGAGGTACTTGGTTAATTCTTTGAGTGTATTCTTCTTTTAGGAAAAACACCTAAGACATGGTTGGTTCTATGTTAGCCAAACTTTCTAAATTTTAATTATTTTGTGTGTGTGATGAGACTGAATTTATTTAAAGTATGATTAAAGAATTTCTTTGCTGGTGATCACACTTCTTTAGACCTCACACTGCCTTTTTTTTTTTTTCATTAAAATTTTTAAATTTGGTTTCTCAAGGCAGGTTTGGGAGGGCTTCACACAGAAGACAAGTAGGGCTGAGTAGATTCTAATTTCCTTCTAGAATGTCCAATGTTAGGATCCTTCTAAAGTACGCCTTGACACACACCATAGACATAGAAGCTCCTTTTCACACCCCATATTTTTCATGTCTTTAGAAAGATCCTGTAAGTCAGAGTGTCAGTTTTATCAGAACTGAGGGAGAGGAGCATCCTTTTTTTTTTTTTTCTTGCTTCTTCTAGAAAAGTCCCCTTAGGAATTATAATAAAAAGGGTCTTCAATGAGATTAATGGGCAACAAATAATATAAAGCACTTAAGACATGAATTTCAGGCGTTCAGAATGGCACACAGAGATCCTTAGTATTACGTGGTTCTTCGTAATAGGAACCACATTCAAAATGCTAGAATGTCAGCCACCAAGCAGGTTCAAAAGTTTGCTCTAATATATGCTGATACCGTTTGTTTTGGTTACCTGGGAACTTTCAGTAAGGGGTGGTTTCGTTCCTTTATGCTTCTACGTGGACCCCCTTGTCGCTTGTGTCTACCTAAAACCATTTATGACTCTACCAGATGTTTCTGATTTAGAGAGAGTACTTTTTGAACCATTTCTTTCTAACTTCCTTTCCCCTCCCCCCCTCCCCTCCCTGCTCTTCTCGGGAGCTAATTCCAGTCAGGTTGGAAATTACAAGCATGTTGTTTAGTGCCAGGGATGATGTGCTGACCGGCAAGCAGAGGGAGGGCTTGAACTGAGGTCCTGAGGAACAGACTTCAGTAGATTAGCATATCAGTCTACTGAGAAATGTGCCATGCAGAAGCTTGATTTCCCTTCAGTCCAACTTAATTTTTCAGATTCCGTAACTGAGACTGGCAGTTCTGAGCCCCTTGTTCCTTCAGCACAATTTATCAGCACAAGGTCAGAGAATTCTTTTGGGCCTGTTTCTCATGAGTGGTGATAATTATGCATATAGACAGCCCTACTCACATTATGTAATGTACTGAATGAAGCAAGAGAATGGTTTTGATTTAAAATCAGAAGCACCGTCACCAGACCCAAATATGTCCAACATCCAACTAACCCGGGAATCACCTCTCATGTTCTGGATCAGATCCATCAACACACCCCCAATGAAGACACATCCTTCTCTTTATGACTATTGATGGCTTTCAGCCTGACAATTCAGAAATGTGCCATTGACGCAGGCCACATTCAGAGGAGAACGCCTTCTGGGATTTCTCAGTCAGCGGCCTAAGTGGGGCTGATTTGGTGGCAGGAAATGTCTCCAGATAATGCATTCTTCTAATTTCTTTTGCAAATACTCTGCATCTTAGCTATTAATCAGGGAAGCTCCCACTTTTCCCTGTCAGAGCCATTTGCCCATTTGGCCTGGGTTTTGGTTGTGGGAATGGATGAACCATGTTCAGTTCACTGCAAGGTTAAGCAGATCAATGCTCCTGTCACTGTCTGGTTAGATGATATTTAACATCACTCTACACAAAAGCACTTCCAAACAAAGAGGAAGAGAGCGTGTGTGTAGATACTCTGTGCTAGCTTCCTTACACAAAATCCAGAGGATTTTGTTAACATTTAAAGCTTCTTTTGACCTTTAGGGAATTTGCATATTTCACAAGCTGGGTAGCAGAACTAATAACAAAAGCTACTAGATGGAATCGTTGCAGCCCTTACTCCTAGAAAATAAATACAGAAAGCTGTTAGGGTTTGCTGTGACTCATCAGATAGTTAAATGCAGGTAAACCAGATACTTTAACATTTATATCACAGAGGAAAAGTATTAATAAGGCACACAAGTAATGAATGGCCCAGGTCACACTTCAAGGCCACCCGGAAATATTTCTCACACATTCATTGCACTGGACAAAGCAATTCACACCAGCCGTAGTCATTTTCCTACTTTTATTCTAGGAGCCATTGCTATTGCAATATCATGACTAGCATGTCTTGAGAATCTGTGCCTATCTGCTGTATGCTGTGATGCTGGATTTGTAAAAACAAGTGTCTTAACCATTTGTTATTTGTACCTTGTTTGGTAGCTTTTCTTTAACAATTTCCCAAGGTTGTTTATTTTTTGTGTGGCTAAACATAAATATGTTTCATTTTAAAACTTTTCTTCAGTAACAGTGAGGATAAGAAAAACCTAGTTGTATTTTTGGGTGAATTTCCCTGGTTTGTATATTTTGCCTTTCTCTTTACATCGTTTCGATCCAATCAGATGTCTCAAGGAAGTGGATGCCAGGAATGATGAATCACTAAAGCCTGTCCGGGATCAAAATTCAATGTAGGTGGAGTATGCTGGAACATTAAAGTATACCATGGCTTTCCAATAGAAATAATACTTTATGCTTGGCAAATTGAGAACTGACATCTAATAACTTGGTGCATTGGAAACCAGATTATAAATAAATGTATGGTTGAGACAAGTTTTAAATATTATTTTGAGTACCAGAAAGAAATCTACCCTCAGTGGCTCACAGAGATGTAGCTTAGAGAAGCTTTCTTTTGCAACACAATACAGAATCTTGATGGTTATTTTTTTATTTAAGATTTTAAATAATCCGTATGATAAAAAAGTCGAAACTTATTCTCTGAATGCCATTTCACTGCTTTTCTGTTTGTCTTTATTTGCATGTGTTTTGGAGTTATAGAGTCTATATTTGTCATTACCTTCTATCTTAAACTTTACCACAAATTCTGTTATCTTACAGATTATTAAGATTGTTATTGGGAATGATTTTTAATATTCATGTAATAAGAATATGTTTTTATATATATACATATATATTTAAAATGCTTTTTTACTTTTTCTTTAGCTGGAAATAATAATATCTTTAGGTCAAGCATTAAAAAATTTTATTCCATTTCATATAAGAGTCTTCAGAAAAGCAATGTGGGCTCAAGACAGTATTTTATAGAGAAAACTATAGTGGAAATACAGTTTTGAATATTTTGTGAAAAATTATGAAACATTAACATGGAAGCCACAATATGACTACTTACCTTATTTCTTGAGAACACATTGTGTCATTCTTTTCATGTCTCAGCAGTCCAGTTTTTACTATCCCTAATTTCTCCTGTGAGCAGCCAGGTTGGAAGACAGCTTTGGTTTCCATATCAAAATCTTAGAGGTGAGGAGGGAAAGTAAATTTGCAATCCTTCACTAGCTCTTGATTTGAGATCAGCACAGTTTTGTTCTTGCATAGCAAATATATTTTAGAAAAAGTATGTTTCCTTATGCATAACTCAAATCAGTTCATCTCTGTCTCGCCACCTCTGTAGCAGACCATAACTAGGGTCTATAACATGGTGTAGAGAGAAATTCTTCATGTTCTAGCCACTCAAATCAAGGAGAAATGTGTACACTTAAACAAGCAAATAATTAGGAAAAGGATAGGCAGTTATCTCAGACTTTCTCAGAAGTTCGGTTCAGTTCAGTCGCCCATTTGTGTCCGACTCTTTGCAACCCCATGGACTGCAGCACGCCAGGCCTCCCTGTCCGTCACCAACTCCTGGAGTTCACCCAAACTCATGTCCATTGAGTCGGTGATGCCATCCAATCATCTCGTCCTCTGTCATCCCCTTCTCCTCCTGCCTTCAATCTTTTGCAGCATCAGGATCTTTTCAAATGAGTAAGTTCTTCGCATCAAGTGGCCAAAGTATTGGAGTTTCAGCTTCAGCATCAGTCCTTCCAGTGAATATTCTGAGGTAGAAATTCTCAGAGGTAGAAAAAACAAAAAGAAGGATCTAGGTGCAAAGGGCACTGAATTTTAATCCAGTAAGAAATAGTTTTAAAAAAATGTTTTGCTGGTACAGTTTGAGTTGCAAAAAATTTGCAAGAGGTTCTGCCTCAGCCAGTCATGATGATGAAGTAATATTTCCTAAACAAATAAATGATTACCAACTGGAGAAGGTGTCTAATGCTAATTATTCTAGGTTCTGAAATCAGATGCCTTCTAGAAGTTTTATGCATTGTTATTAGGTATATGTCCTTAATACCTTTTTAATTATTTCCTGATTCTTGGTCTTGCCAAATGTAGCTTTGCCAACCTCAGTACTTTCCAAGAATGTAACCCCCAAAGTTAACGAGGGATTCCTGTGTAGTTGATGCAGAACGGCCAAATGGTACAGGAGCAGTTTAGCACTAAATCAAAATGATCTGTTCCAATAAAGCAGTTGCAGGATTTTGGATGGAGATGAGTA